>NC_066342.1:6015250-6087747 GCF_022539315.1 Serinus canaria | reverse complement strand
GCTCAGGATCCAGGCACCTGAGCAGATGGTGATAGATCTCACTTTAAGTGAGGTAGGTGTTAATAAGGTCCCAGTTCAGTGGCTGCTCTCAAAAGCAGAGGCTCACCCCATGGCAGAAGAAGCAGCTCTGGGCTGGGCTCCGGCAGCAGCAGTGGAATTCCTTTCCCCAAGAGCAGAGGCTCTGACCATCCTCCTCCGAAAAAACTGGGAGGGCTAGCAGCTGCACGCAGCCCCTTCCCCCAGCCCCCCAATCCCCCACATCTCCGCCCCCCCCCCCGCCGCCCCAGGGAACCCAGCAATCAGTTCCCATTAGCAATTCAATGGGAAGAAACTCTACAGGTGATAAGGAACTAACAGAAAAGAAAACCTGACCCCCAGCATATGGTATTACCAAAGACAGGTAATGGCATTTTTCCAAAGATGTTTATGAAAACGTGATTGTGATGCCTTAAGTTTTAACTTGTGTATTTTTCAGATCAGTACTGCTTTAGTGTACAACTCTAAAACTCTGTAGCTGTTGCAGTCGGGGGAGACGGCGAGACAACACATCGTAGTTCATGCAGCAGAGAGAGCTTTTAATGGCGTGCACAGCTGTTATATAGCCTATTCAAAAGACTCCTCATTCAAACCTGACTGGTTATGATTTGGTTACCACCCAGCTCACTGGCCAATATCTACCTGCTTACGTTTTTGTCAGGGATTGACTGGCATCCACTCTCTGTAGCCAAATCCCTCCTCCTTTCAGTGTGGCCCACAGTCCAGCTGGTGCCATCATAGTTCCCCCTTTCTGTTTCAAAATATAAAAGCTGTGTTTATCATCCTTCTGTGGAGCCCCTTGCAGAAAGGACAACAAACACGGTACAAGGAGAATGAAATTCTTCACTAAACTCGACAAGCCAAATCATTTTAGCTATTAGTGTCCCATGAAAATTTTTAGGATCATGTCCAGGAGCTATCAAAGGCACACATTTACTGGGTGGCATGCTGCAGGCTAATTACTTAAAACTTACAACTTGAATGTTACAAACAAACCAACTTAAAAACTATCAGAGGTAACATTTAGAACTATCAGAGGTAGCATTTCCTTTTGCTAGTAATGTCCTTAAAGTGTCTGACTCTTGAGGTCCAGGTGAAGTCACAGGTGACTTGTCATTCTAAAGGTCTCAGATTTCCATCCAGCTGGTGCAGAGGGTTGTTCTGGTCACTGTTCTACGGCGTCTGCTGTAGGACCATCAGGGAGGCATTGTTGGTTGCAGTCCAGATCAGAGCATAGAGAAGGTCGCATACACCAAGCAGGTACGCATTGAATACCAGCATCTGTGGAAATACATGCATACCCATGCCTCCAAGTGACAAGGTCCCAAGGACCTTCCCATTTGTTAGTAATGAGGTCCCATATGAATACCTTAGGTTTAGGTAACTGGATGTCATTAGAGGACTGTAATGACAAGAAATTATTTAAAATAGCAGGGTTTTGGGAGTTTTGCAGTATTGTTAGATGGTTTAAAGTGTACAGGGCTTTGGCCACCTTACTCTGTAGGTGAAAGAACTGTGTCTCTTGGGCTGTTGTTTGAGTCCACTCTGGCTAGCTATGGACCCTGGCCCACACAGTCTTACATGGACGGAAGCAAAAGATGAGAAACGCTCTTCTCCACGTGGGGACGAGTGTCCTGTTTATTGGCTTGGGAAGGGACACCTCAGACTCTGGTGACCCCCCACGTAGAAAAAAGGCCATTCCCTTCTTGCAGGGGACTTCTATACCTGAGGGAATGGAGGTGGGGGAAGAGGACTGCAGCCAATGGGATACCATTGAGGAGGGGCAAGGGGAGGGGTAACCAGGGGACAGACCACCAGGGGGTACAGGGCAGAGGGATGGATGAGGGAGAGACCATGTGATGGGAGAAGGGAATAAAAATCCACGTGACATAACCTAAACTATTTAGTTCAATATAAGGACTACTCAGTGCAAATTTCAAATCACCCAGTACAAAACAACAACTAAATAAACTATTTAGTGCAATACAACACCTCCCCCTTTTCTGTTAAAAAAAAAAAAAATTGTCCTAATTATAAAAGTCCACCACCCTGAGAGTCCCCAGTCCTTGAACCAGTCCTCGGATTCCTGCTTGACTTGTCTGATCAGGCTTTTCACTTGTTGGATAGCCACATGGACATTGGGTGCTTTTGATGTTAGGTTCAAGAGGCACAGTCCTTCAAATTCCTGGCACTCGTGTCCGTGCAGTAGCAGAAGGAAATCTATGGCCGCACGATTTTGGAGTGTGGCCTGCCTGGTAATCTCCTCGTCCTCTAGGAGGGAGCTGATGGCCGTGGATGTCAAGTTTGCCTGTTTGACTACCCAGCACTCTAGGTGGCCCAATTCACCTAGAGCTTTGGCTGCTGCAAGCCATGGACGGAACAGGGATACAGCAATTCTTTTTGACTTGGCCCAATGGAGAAAATCTGCATCACAATTTGGATCCAAATTGTCAACGCTTCTCTTTTGAATTTTGCTGACCGAATTGTTCTTTCGAGTCCATTCACCAATCATGGTTTGGTTCGGTGTCAACAGGGACAACCGTCCGATAGTACATGGCCCTCCCAAAAGCCGAGAAGGGATTCCTGCCCATACCCAATCCCCACAGATTAAAAACAAACCTTTAGGGAGGCTTTTGGGATGTGAATGCTATGGATTATCGGCTGCATCGTCTTAAAACCTTACACCACCTTTTGGCAGTGAATTCCTCTCGATACTGTATTATGTTGTTAAAAGGTTTGGTGTTGGAAAGTGGGATAAAGATGAAGTGTATGCAGTATGGTGCAGGGGAGGAGCCCAACAGCTCTAACTCTTGGGGCTTCTGAGAAGCTCTGGGTAACTTTGGCAACCACTCTTCTATGGGGTTTCTAATCATTACAACTCACCGGTGACAGATATTCTGTGGTTGTGTGTGATGTGATTTGGGACTTGGGTGAGGTATAGGTGTATCTAACTTGTCTGTAAACTCTCCAGCTTGCAATGGAATCTCTACCAGGCAGGTAGACATAGGGTCTTTTGCTGCTGCTGTGGACAGGCATATATTTTCCTGTTGGAGCGTCTGTACCAGGGTCACTCAGATGTTTTGGCATGGCTGAGGGATGATCCACACAGCTGTCAGACTGCTCAGCGTGAACAGGATGACAACTCGGACAAGGCTCATCGTGAGGTTAGGTGGGAGGTAGATTTTCTTCTCTACAAAGGAAAACAAACATTTTTCTAAAAACATATTCAAGTTCATGGGTCTGCCGGAATGCAGCTAACTCTTTTAGGAAGATTCTTCCTCCTCTTTCTGGCCACATCTTCTCTTTGAGGCGACAGTTGCTTGTTTCTCATCCCCGTCTGCTGGAGCTGGATTTTTAGGGACAAAAGGTTTTACCCACTTTTGGGGTATCCATCGAGGGCCTGAGGGGGTGGATACACACGCGTAACTATGCCCCCAGGTGATGAGCTCATAAGGACCCTTGGTTTCCCGAGTTTCTGGGTCCTTAATGAGAACTGGTGGACACTGTGACAACTTAAACCGATTGTTATTATGGGAATGCCGTATTACAAGAGTATTCATGTTTTCAAATGAACAATTCAAAAAATTGATGGTAAACAGGGCTTTGCAGAGCTTCTGTTGTGGTGTCATCCACGCTGCAGAACTGCCCTGCCTAGCCAGGACTTCTTTGAGTGTATGGTGGACAGGCTCGATCACAGCTTGACCTGTGGGGGAGTGGGGAATGCCTGTCTTATGCTCCACTCCCCACTGCTGGACAAACTCTAGGAACTCCTTGGAAGCATACGCTGGGTCATTGTCAGTCTTAATCTCCCTAGGGATCCCCAATACTGAAAACGCTTGCACCAAGTATTGTTTGGCATGCACAGCCCTTTCCCCTGCATGGGCAGAGGCATAAACCGCACCTGAGTATGTATCTATGCTGACATGCTGTGAGAATCTGTCCGAAATATCCCTCATCTGCCTCACGATCATCATTGAGGGACCACTGAAGAAAAGACCCCCCTGTCCAAAGATCTCTGGCTTTGTAGGGGAAAGTTGCACGCCAAAGGGCCTGGAGACCTGAGAGCATTGCTAAGCTACTCTTGTCACAGGTGTGTGTATTTGCTGCATGCTACACTGAGATCAGTGAGGAAAAAAAGGACATTCTGACCCTTTTGCAACAATAGCTCTGGGATTTTTCCCTCACTTCTTGGCCTGGCTGGACTTGTGAGTTTTGGGCTGGTCCCTCAAAGAAGACCCCTCTCGCTCGTATGCAACCACCGTGACAGACAAACTGAGATGTAAGAAGCCTCTTCACCAGAGAAAAAAGCTGAGACATGAAATCCCCATGTGAGAAGGCCCCTCTCACACTTTCCAAGGACTGGGACTAAACCGCCCCCCCCCAACTCTGGGGAGGTGTGTGGGGGGAGGCGAGCTGACCAAAGCGAGATGGATGTTGCAGGTGCAGGCATTGAACCCCAAAACCAATGGCCCTTGCCCACTGAGGATATGGACTGTGTGTACCTTTTTCCAAATACCATTCTTTCCCCCCGAAGATACAATAGATTCAGTTTCAAAATTATTCCACTTCCCCCATTGAAAAAGTGTATAATTGGAGTCCAGATAAACTGCACCTCTGAGATCTCCCGAGATGTGAACTGGTGAACCTCATCAGCTGGACACTGAAAGACCTTTGCCGTTACCACGTTTGGTAGCTATATACCCTTTTCTTTTTTCCTCCCTCTTTTCCTTATTTTTCCCTTGTTTCCCAATTCTTCCCCAACGCATTTCTGCTGTGGTTATTTCAATAAAAGTGCATTTGTGTTGATTATCACTGCAAACCCCTTGTACCTTGTAGGTTTTTTTTGTACCCTGAGATCCCCTATGAACCATCATGAAACCTGTCCTCAAGGATGGCTCGTGACACATGCACATATTTCACGTGACCAAAACTGGGAATGTGTGTGATGTCCGTCTGCCACACTTTGTAGCTCCCAAGGCTTGGGGGTTAACCCCAACACCCAGTGATGGCACTGCCTGAAGCTGGCAATTGGGACAGGTGGCCACAATGGCTCAAGCCTGACTTTGTGTTAGCTGGAACTGACAGATTAGACCTAGAACATTTTAATGGTATTGCTGGTGACTTAGCTTTGCCTGTTGAAAGATGTCCGGAAGGTGTGCCATTTCTGCTGGGGCAGAAAGGGAATCTGCTTTGCTATTACCTTCTGAGACCTCGCCTGGCAAATCAGTGTGTGACCTCACGTGCATCACATAGAAAGGGTGTTCCCGCTGCGAAACTAAATAAATTAGTTTTGAGAGCAACCTGAAGAGATGCTCGTTCTCGATGTCTTTGAGAACTGCCTGCTCCACCTTGGACACTACTCCTGCCATGTAGGCTGAATTGGTAACCATATTAATTGACTCTGAGAACTTCTCAAAGGCTCTCATGACTGCGGCCAGTTCAGTGACCTAGGGCGACCCCTCCACAAACTCAACATCAGCTTCCCAATGCTGAGTCTGGGGATTTCTCCAAGTCATTACTGACTTCTGGGATGCCCCGGACGCATCAGTGAACACTGTAAGCGCCTTGAGTGGCCTACGACTCCTTTTCTCAGAAGCAATGAGCTGGAATCCCTTGTTGAACAGCTTGTGTGACGGGGTGTGGACGGATACCTGTCCACTGTAGCTGTCCAGAGATAGCTGGAGACTGGCATTGCTCTGGAGCAGGTGAACGAGCATCTCCTTGGTCAACCTCTCAGGAGAGTTCCTTCCCTCCTTAGAAAGTTTGACTGGAAGGTGAATACACTGAAAGTCACAACCAGCTATCTCATGCAATCTTACCCTGGCCTTCCGGATCAGCTGAGCTATCAGCTCCTGTGGCTGTGTGATGGTTTTGGATCGCTGATGGGAGAGGAAAACCCACTCTATGAAGTGAATCCTTGTGCCCTTTAAACCACTGGAATATCAATCCGTGTATGTGTGATAACTTCCCCAAAACAATGAATTTGAAAGGCAGCTTGGGCTGATAACGATGAGCCTGCCTCTCGGCCAAAGCCTTCTGCACTTTTTGGAGGGCAGTTTTTGCCTCTGGGGTCAGTTCCCTGGGAGAAGCTAGCTCTCTCTCTCCTTTCAGTAAATTGAGAAGGGGAGCTAGGTCCCTGTTGGTGAGGCCTAGCCAAGGCCTGACCCAGTTCAAAGACCCACACAAGGAATGGAGATCTGCTAGAGTATTGGGATCACTCTTAATTTCCAATTTCTGCGGAACAATGGTCCGCGCAGTGATTTCCAAGCCCAGGTACATTCCATGCCCAAGGTGGCATCCTCTGAACCTTGTCTTCCTGCAGTTGGAATCCAGCAGAGGTTAAAACTTTAACCACTAGGTCAAGTGTGTCTTGGAGTATTATATCATCGGGGGCGCACACAAGCACATCATCCATGTAGTGTAGGATGATTGCCTCCTTTTTCTGGGCTTGCACTGGGGACAGCAATGAAGCCACGTACCACTGGCAGATGGATGGACTGCATTTCATCCCTTGAGGCAATACTCTCCAGTGGTAGCGCTTCATTGGGGCTTCTCGATTGATGGTAGGAACTGAGAAGGCAAACCATGGTGCATCTTCTGGGTGTAGAGGAATATGGAAAAAACAGTCTGATGTCTAAGACAGCCAATTGCCAATTTTGGGGGAGCATCGCTGGGGAGGGCATCCCTGGTTGGGGTGACCCCATGTCCTCAATTACCTTGTTTATTTCTCTTAAATCGTGGAGGACCTGCCAACCACTTCTGCCCAGTATACACCTGGTGCCTTGTGATTTACTGAAATTTCTGCAGGAACAGGAATGGCCTAGGTGATGATTTGCCCCTTGGCCAAATAGAAGGGTGGCTGTGGACAGCACGCCAGCAGAATGAGGTTAGGTATGTCCCCTTTGATGGTCATGGGAGCCACCTCAATCTCCATGGGTGCATGTGCAGTGTCCCCAATAACAAAGTACTCACTGTCCAATCTTGTGTGATCTTTTGTCAAGTTCTGCGAGTCCTCTGGTAGGTCCACTCCAATGACCATCCACTGGGTAGACCTGAAAACAAAAGCTTTGGTGGTCACAATCTTGAAATGCTTGTGAGGCCACCAGATTTTATCCTGTATACAGTTATTTTGCTTTCCCGCACCCGGCCTCTCTTCCTCCTTCTTTTCTGTTTTGAGGGAGGTTTTCCCCTTAGGGAAGCCTGCTGCATTTATGTAGTCGCGCTGGGCGGGCGCACGCTTGTGTCCTAGTTTTTTGGTGTGAAGGGTGTCTTTTGTTGCTGGCATTGGGGGCAGTCTCAGGCAAAATGTCCTGGTTTTTTGCATATGAAGCAAATGACATGTTGAAGTTGTTCTGGTGACATCTGTTGCCTCCTCACTCCAGGAGATACAGCTGCCACTGTCTCTGGGTTTTGTCGGCCTTGACCACGCCCCCCGTGCAGCAAACAGTTCCGCCTTCCTAGCACACGCTTCAATCATCTCTGCCAGTGTAGGTGGGGGGTTGAGAGGCAGTCCTAGGAGCACCCTGCTGCAGATTTCATTGGCATTCCTTTGTGCCATCTCTTTCACTATCTCTCCTTTTGTCTTGGGGTCCCGTACTTGTCTCTCAACCTGTGCACGGAGTCGGTTGACAAACTGCAAGAAACTTTCTGAAGGAGACTGTTTAATGTCAAGGAAACTACTGCTAGCTTCAACAGCTGGTAGCAGGTTAAAACCCTTATCCGCAGCTTTTGAAATCTTATCTAGAATGAATTTTGATAACACCCGAGCTTGGTCCTCAGGCTTAGCCCACTCCCCCTCGCCACATAGGTGTTCATAAGTGATGTTATTATTTTCTAAATCCTTGGCACCCTGAGGGGTTTTCTTTAGTTCCTCCAAGAGATCCCTGAGAGATCTATTCCAGGAGCTTTCCCATAGATCAAACTCTGACTTGGTAAGCAGGCACTGGAAAAGAGCTAGGAGGTCAGTAGGAACAAATTCAAGGGATGTTAACGTAGCTCTCATCATGCTTCTAAAAATTTTCCTGTTTCTCTCAAATTCTAACTGACTTTTACATAACTCGCGCTTTGGCTGATAGGAAAAGGACTGGCAGGTTCTAGGGCCACCTCTACCACCAATGTACTGAACAGGGGCTACCAAGGGAATTACTTCTTCCTCACGGTTTTGAACCCCAAGGTTTTCCCTTTCAGCCCCACCCCCGTGGGACCCAGCAGGGGGACCACCCCCTCCTCCAGTCCCACTCTCATGGGAACCGGGAAAGGGACCACCCCCCTCTCTCAGTCCCACGCTCATGGGAACCAGGCAAGGGAATAACCCCCACCCCAGCCCCCCCGCCTTGGGAAGCAGGCAGGGATTCACTCCCCACCCCACTCCCTTGAAGAGCAGGTAGGGATTCATCCCGCACCACAGCCCCTTGGAGACTGGGAGGGGGTGCACCCCCTGCCTCTGCCCCCACCACCCTGCCGCCTTGGTAACTGGGAGGGGAGACATCCCCTCCCCCTTCCCCACCCCCGTGGGAACCAGGCAGGGGCCCACCCCCGCAGCGCTTGGCCCCACCCTCTTGGGACCCGGGCAAGGGGGCATGGGAAACAGGAACAGGCAGGGGGGGCAGGGCAACCATAGGAACCAGGGGCGGGGTTGTAGGATGATGTCATGGAGGGAGGGGACATGAAGGGAGGGGGAGGAGTATCCAAGGGAAGGAAGGGGTTGTGAGACCGGAAGGGGTTGGGGGAGGGGACAGGTGGGTGAAAGGGATTGTGGGGAGAAGAAGGGTAAGTTGAGGGCTCAAACATGTGGATGCCGCCATTTTGGGCTCCGACCATGTGGTCAGCAGTATCCTGAATGGCAACCATGTGGTCTCAGCCATTTTGGGGATGGGGGGGTCAGAACGCGGAATCGGCGTGACAGGAACTAGGTTAGAGGGGTTCAGGGAAGGTGCTCTGTCAGCCTGTGCACAACTGCCAGGGCCTGGGTACTGAGAGGGAGCTGGGAGGCCAGGGAAACTGTGGCAGTGCCAGGTACCCTGTGATTTCCGGGGAGCCCTCTCGTCTCTCTCAGTTTGGGGGCAGAGGGTTTGGGAGGAGGGGTAGGAGAAGCTGCGGGAGGGGAGATTTGCTCTGGCTGTCCTTTCAAATCTCTCTTTAGCACTTCTTTCCGAATCACAAGGAGCACAGGAAAAAATTGAGACACTGTCCCATCTCCCTGTGACACTTTCGCTGTTAACAAGGCTCCAGTTTTGTCCCAGGCAGAGACAGAATCAAGATTCTGCTGGGTAAACTGAGGGAAATGAAAAGATATCCAGCAAACAAACTGTTTCAAAAGTGCTTTGGAAACCATAACGTTTCCACTACTTAGGGTATCTAAAACTAGGATATAAATGCTTCTCTGTATTGCAGAAAACTTTGTACCCATTCTGATGTTATTTGCTCTCTGCAGCACTCAATCTACCTTCCTTACAGCCAGCACAAACAAAAACTGAAAGCACTGAGTCCACAGCCAATCCGAGAAAGAATCCAGGCAGCCAGGCAGTCTCCCCCCACCTCCTCTCTGGGGGAGAGATGAAACTGCTTGCGTGCAAACCGTGTGGCTTTTAAAGTGGCAGGTGGCAGCTGCCAGCTCCCCCGCGCCACGTGGCCGCCACAAGGGTCCTTGGAGCCGCCTGTGCCAGTCCGCCGCCTGCCGGGGTCCATTGTGTTTTGCGGAGAAAATCAAAAACTCCACAACTCTGTAAAAGTTGTAAAGCCGGTATGTTTATTGCAGCGCTGGACGCATGCGGGGATTACTCCCCTTAAAAGGCATGCGTACCTCTGGGATCTTCAGGTCCCTTTTTATCTTTCTCCCCAAATACATATGCATACAATTTCACAACAGGTTCATACATATTCATTTTACAGACTTCGCGTGACATTTAGTGCAAGTTCTTTTGTTATCAGAAAGAATTCCTATCCCAAGTTGACCTGTCTCCCCCCTCCCTTATCTCTGTCTTTCACTGAAGCAATTTCTGAGCTCAGACTAAACAGCTAAGATTCCAAGGCTTAATTAAAAGATGTACATTTAACCTAAATCAAAAAGGATTTCTACCCTGGAACCTGGAAAATTTCTACTCTGTCCCAGCTGCGACTACCGCGAAACCTGCCCGTGCCACTGAATCATGCTGAGTGCAACGATGCACATGCTTCTCAGAGCTGAGCACCGCGGGAACCCCTCCGATGGAACCACACAGCCTCCGGAACCACGCGCAGGCGCTGCCGCAGCTCTGGAGCCACTCTGCCCGCGTTCGACAGCGCAAACCTGCAAAAGAGACCCGCGGGACACACAAACCCTCACTCTCAGGACCAGACCTTTCCCTGCACTGGGAGCTCACTCCCACCTTCTGGGGGCCCCCCCGGGGTCCCACTACCACTCACGGGGAATACTCACCCCTCTTCCCTCTTGGGGACTTTGGTTGGCTGGGACAGCTATAAAGTCCTCGTCCGAAATCAGTCCACCGGGGGCACTGCTGTCACCGAAATGTTTTATGAAAAATCCTTTCCTTAGGATTTTTCCCCTCCTGAGAAGCTGAGAGGCCTCAGGAACAAACTGTAAACAATTCTTATCTGCTGCTGTGGAATGCAACAGGGGGAATCTGTGATTGGTTTCAACTGGTTGTTTCCAATTAAGGACCAATCACAGATCACCTGTGCAGACTGTCTCGGTCAGAGACAAGGCTTTGTTATTCATTCCTTTTGTATTCTTAGCTTAGCCTTCTGATGAAATCCTTTCTTCTATTCTTTTAGTATAGTTTTAATATATTATCTATCATAAAATAATAAATCAAGCTTTCTGATACATGGAGTCAACTTTCTCTTCTCTTCCCTCATCCTGGGACCCTTGTGGACAATACCACACACGGCGGGGTCCCGATTCTACCCTCTAGCCTTCTTGCTGACAAAAACGCAGTGAAGAAGTCAGAGGAAGGTGAAAGTCCCAAAATCTAACTTAATCCACTTGCGTGAGTTACCAGCTTCTTCGTGCCGTCTGACTGTCATGGGACATGACCACGTGGGGCGCCACCTGTAACAACCGTGTCTCTTGGTCTGTTGTTTGAGTCCACTCTGACTAGCTATGGACCCTGGCCCACACAGTCTTACATGGACGGAAGCAAAAGATGAGAAACGCTCTTCTCCATGTGGGGACGAGTGTCCTGCTTATTGGCTTGGGAAGGGACACCTCAGACTCTGGCAACCCCCACGTAGAAAAGAGGCTGTTCCCTTCTTGCAGGGGACTTTTAAACCCGAGGGAATGGGGGCGGGGGAAGAGGACCGCAGCCATTGAGGAGGGGCAAGGGGAGGGGTAACCAGGGGACAGACCACCAGGGGGTACAGGGCAGAGGGGTGGATGAGAGAGAGACCATGTGATGGGAGAAGGGAAAAACAATCAACGTGACATAACCTAAACTATTTCGTGGAATATAAGGACTACTCAGTGCAAATTTCAAATCACCCAGTACAAAACAACGACTAAATAAAGTATTTAGTGCAACACAACATGTAGGGTCTCACCACACATCCCCCTTTTCTGTTTTTTAAGGACACGTTTTAAAGTGCCATGGGCACATTCAAAAATTGCTTGTCCTGTAGGGGAAAGAGGAATACATGTGTGATGGGATACACCCCAGAGCTGTAAAAACTGCTGAGTGTTCTGTGGTATGTATGCAGGACCATTACCAGTTTTTATAGTGTGAGGGATGCCTAGGGCAACAAAGGCTGGTTGCCAATGTGCAATGGCATCACGACTTCTTTCTCCAGTGTGACCTGAGACCGATGTAGCAGATGAAAAAGTGTCCATTGAAACGTGAACATATTTTAAGTGACCAACTTCTAAAATGTGTGTGACATCCATTTGCCAAACTTGTAAGGCTCTCAGACCATGGGGATTAACCCCCACATGCAATGGTGCAGTGTGGCCTTGACAATCAGCACAAGTGTTAACAATATTGCCTGCCCCTGTATTTGTTAACAAGAACTGTTGTAGAGCTCGAACACCTTGATGGAAAAACACATGTGATGCTCTTGCTTGTGTTAGCATATGTGGCTCTGGTGTTGTCCAGGAAGGGCTGGCTAGACAATCAACCAGAGCATTACCTTCTGCAATAAAGCCTGGCAAGTTTGTATGACTCCAAATACCCAAAATGTAGTGCAAACATGTTCTGGCTTGGATTGCATGCCATAAAGTTTTTAACAATTCAAATAATGCGGCATTATCAATTTCTTTTAGCAGTGCTTGGTCCAATCTTTGTGTGATGTCTACAAAATAGGTGGAATCGGTCAAAATATTTAAAGGAACATGAGAAAAACATTGAAAAGCCATGGCTACAGCATGTAATTCAAGTAGCTGAGGTGATCCACTATCGTGACCTTCTAGTGTCTACCAACCATTATCATCTTTCGAGGTCATGATGACTTTTCCTGTTTTTCCAGACCCATCAGTGAAAACTGTGAGACCTTTCAGGGGTGTGCACCGGTTCAGTGGTTTCAGGGACAACACAGTGGTCTTGCTTAATTGCAACAATTTGTGGCTGGGTAAGTGATAGGTAATTTGCCCTGTATAGTTCTGCAAAGCACTTTGTAGTGTCTCCCCCTTCTCTTTGAACTAAAACCACTCCTTTGACAGCCTCATCCATCATCTGTCGGATACATCGAAGTAGACATGGCACAAATATTCAAAGGACTGGGACACCAATCAGTACGTACACACCTGTCTTCAAAAATTCTCTCCATGCTGTTGCAGGATTAAACCAACTGAAGACACCATCCAGCCATGACCCATTCTCTTCCCCGAGTTTGGGCACTCCATCTTCCAATTGTTGTATGCTTTCGTGAATAGATTTTGAATGATCAGAAAAATTCATGCAACACATTTTTTCAAATTCCTCACATCCATGTCCATGAACTAACAAAAGATAATCAATTGCCGCTCTGTTTTGCAGAGTTGCCTGTCTCACACCTTGAACACCAGCTAATAAATTGCTCAGTGCGAGAGAGGTAGACTGAGAGTGCTTATTCAACCAACACCCCATATGATCCAATTGCTTCAAGGCCGCTCCTGCAGCTGCCTGTGGCAGAAGCAGAGCTGTTATAAATCTCTGGCCTTTTTTCCATGTATTAACATTGTCATCACAATTAGGGTCATATAAGCTGACAGATCTTTTCCCTTTATGTCTGTTCTCTTATCATTGTCATGTTGGGTGTCAGGAAAGAAAGTCTCCCAATGATGCATGGACCACCTTTGACATTGGACAGGATGGCGGGGCAAATTCTGTCCCCACAAATGAAAAAGATTCCTTGTGGTAATCGCAATGGAACTTTGTTGGACGGTGTGATCATCCTTGCTGTGAAATTGCACCAAGATGTCACATTTCTACATATATAATGTGATTTGGGGTTACATTTATTATTTTGTCCTTATTTTGTTTTGACCCAGGAAGACTAAATACTATACAGAAATCCATCTTCACTGAGCCAAGAATTTCCAATTCTTGAGGTTCATAAAGAGCGTCAGGGAGAAATTTGGTCCAAACTCCCCTTCTTGTTTGAACCATGAACACTGCATTGACAATTCTGTCAACCATTAGTCAGACACACATTTGACCATACCCCATGTTTCGCTTAAGCTATCATCTAACAAAAATTCTACAACATCATTGATTCCCACACCCATGAAGAAACCCAAAGTCCACAATCTTCTGTGGGCGAAACACAAGGGTTGGAATCTCTGTGCAGTCCACATCTGTGTGTCTTCTTCTCTGCTTGTGGAATGGTCAGCGTTTTCTTGCACTTGATAGAGTTTCACATTCTTCACTGAAATCCACATGGACTTTGTACCTGTTAAAACACAAACAAATCCATGTCCCCTCAGGGACTGGAGGATTTTCTCAAAATCCTGGAGGTGAAGAATGGGTCCTGATGTGAAAATAAAAGATTGATCAGTTCTGTTTTGCAAAATTGTATAGAGAAATGTAAGATATCAACATAAGTTGCTATTACTAACATTCTTTGGTTATGAACACGAGAAAACATCAAGAGCAAAACAATGCATGTAGTAAAGAAGAAACTAACAGCAATTAGGAATCAATCAGATAATACACATAATCAATAACACAGGCAAAAGCATTCAATTACCAAGCACTACAACTTTGAACTGTCATCCCAGAGTCTGCGACAGGTGATAAACCTCAAAACAACAGAAAAATACAGAAATGTCCGGATTCATGTTTCTCTAAACTCTCCTTGAAAATAGGCTCAGCTCTCATATATAGTCAAATTGCCAAGTCAAAAGGACTTGAATACTTTTTGATGCAGAAAACATCTGGGTTGATTGTCAATCACTCCATCCAAGTAGAGCTAGAGCTTGGCCAGAGCCCAAACTCTAATTGGTGGGTATCACTTAACACATTTTAAAACAAGACTCTTAAAAATAACAGTTATGAATAAGAAACCTTAGGGTTAAAAACCAATCAAACCATCAAGTAATTGAATCCCTCCGAAGTTTCTTTCAGGATAGAGATTCTTCAAACACAGCAAATGCCTTCTTCAGAGATCTGAAAGTGGTCACAGTCAGGATTGTGAGCCTGGATCTGGACACTGAGAGCGTGAAGGTGGAGGAAGTGCAGCTGAATGAAAGACTGATTACCTAGTACAAAATTGAAACCCAAAAAAATGAAGTTAATGTTACAACTGAACTCTCTGCTGGAGTACCTCTGTAATAATACCTGAAGAAAACCATGAAACTAGCAGTCTGGATAAAAAAACCCCACATGAGTAATTAAGAAACAAAAAGTCAGGATCCTGAAGAGACACATGTCTTGTAGGTGATCACAAAAAGACATAGGAAAGCACATGAAAGCCAGCTCTAAATACTACAATACCAAAATAATACCTTAATAATAATTCTTATCACAAAAATCTGAGAATTCACATTATATAATCAGCTTATCAACAGGAAGTGTTTGAAGGGGTTAAGACAACCTTTTTAAAGCATTCATATAACATTAACAACAATCACTATTTATCAGTATTATCTATAAAAAACCAAAAATAACAAAGGTTACAAACTCAATACCAACAATCCCTAAAACTCTGAAACATTGGGGAATCAGCTGATGACCCTACATATAGGATCTGACTGACATTTCCCAAATGCTCTGTCTTCAGAGACATTTTGGGTAATTGAATCATTACTAATACTTTTATCCTTACATGGTGGTTTTCCTCCCTGGGAAGCATTTTTCACAGTAAAAGATTTCCATCTATATCATATTTGGAATAACACTGATTTGCATAGTGTTCCCTTTTTTCTGCATCTTGGGCAAAGGCCTGGTGCTTTCTCACTTTTCGCTGGTTCTAGACAGTTCTTTTTCATGTGTCCATATCTTCTGCATTTGAAGCATGGTCCTCTGGCAAATGCTGTTGCCATCACTTCTGTGGAACCGGCCTGTTGAAGAGCTGGATGAACCGTCTTGAGCGTTTTTGAAAATTCTTCGCATTGCTCTTGAAGAATTTTTCCAACCTGTTCCATCCAAATGCCTGCTTGAATGGCTGGGATGTGCTGAGGTGTGCCTACCTTGCTGCATGCCTCTATCATTTCAGTCATAGTTGGTTGGCCAGGAATAGCACTAATTATACGTTTGCACTCGGCATCGGTGTTTGCAAAAGTGAGACTTCTAAGCAAGTGTGGCTTTGCCGCTTCATCACTCACTTGTCGGTCCACCGCTTGCATGAGACAATCAATGAATGAAGTGAAAGGCTTGGAGACACCTTGCTTTACTTGTGTAAATACCTTCTGGATTTCCAATTGGTTGAATTTACAAAATTGTCTCTGTGCTGCCTCTTTGATGTCTGCAATCACATCTCGAGGCAACTCTGCTGACTGATCTTCAGATCTGTCATGGGATTCATCTGCTAATTGAGCCAATGTGAGACCTGCATGTGGCCCTCCTGCATATCAGTTTCTCAGCTGAATGAGAGCCCTTCGCCATCTCGCATCCCACAGCAGGAGTTGTGAATCTGTAAAAATTGTCAAGGCAATGTACCTACAGACAAAAGGCACCAAGTTGTAATTGTTGAAAATGCCTCTCAAAAGCTGCTTGAAGTATGGTGAGCCAAGGCTGTTGGTTTTCATGGCTTCTGATAAATCTTTGATGACCTGATCATCCAGGGGTTTACATCTAGGGTTTTCATTTTGTCTTCTGTATCTCACTGGCAATGCAATGCTATCTGTGTCTGCTATATCAAGGTGTCTTTCTTTCAGTGCTGTCCTTCTGATGTTTGCCCAATTTGTTGATGATGCATCTTGCAGAATATTTCTGGGAATTAAAACCAAATCCATACCTGTATCCGGTGGATTTGTAGTTTGCCTGGATGCACCTTCTTCTGGCCTGAAGGGTGCATGCATCCCAGACATCCCTCCCCCTCTTGTTTGAGGCATGGGAAGTGTCCTAGAGTGACATTATAATGCTTGTATCCCCAGTCGTTGTTCTGTTTATGCTGGATATTATGTTCTGTACCTTCAAGACTGGCTCTGAAGAGTGAAGCTTTGTTTTGTTTTGTTTTATTATCAGTCTGCTCACTCCCCCAACAATCAGCAAGACACAGAGACGGGGGAAGTACATAGTGCAACTTTTGCTTTTTACTTTGTGTTTGCTTTGCTCTTGCTCAGCTCAACTGGGTTCTGAATTTGTTCATGTGGAAAGTCCTAGACTATAGAGTCAGAGAATTCCTTCAGGATTTGGCCCATATCCATTTTACTTTACTTTTGCTTTGCTCTTGCTCCTGCTTTACTCTTACTTTTGCTTCTGCTTATTAGTTAGTTTAACTAGGCAGTCCAAATTTTCATTAGACTATTTTTTCTTTCCTTTTCTTAAAACCACTTGAGCCTGCTCTGGACTGAAACCTGACAAACACCGAAAGTTTGCACTTTGTGGCCTGCAGCAGCCATTCCCAGTGCCAGAAAGACCAATAAGAAAGTGACCACTCCCAGGAGAGACTTTCTGAATTTGTCATCTTTTTCAAAGCAGTAAAATGCTGCGGCTGCTGTGTCGAAAGCACTTCCCTCCCGTCCGAGCAGGGGGGGGAGGCGGCCAGGGCTAGCTCAGAGCACAGCAGCAGCTAGCAGCTAGGGGCACTACCCAGATCTGTCAGGGACGTCTGGGCTGCGCCTTCCTCGGCAGGACAGCAGCAACAGTATCGAAAAGAAGCGGCAAGGCGGAGAAGCCGAGAGAAAAGAGGGTCTTAACACGCCCGGTGTAGCCCAGTGGTTTTAATGTATCATTCCTCCACCGCATCCAGGCGGGAAAAGACGCCACTGCGTCCAGGCGGGAAAAGACGGGACAAAAGGGGGAGAAGCAGTATATAAAGGGGTGTACAATAACCAATTGGGAGAAACTGAGGAGGGGAATTCAACCTGACTGACAGGGGTGGCAACAAGTGGTACACGAACGAAGGAGGGGCTCAGGGCACCTGCCCAATCACCCCCTGTGGAAGGAAGAAGTTTCTGGAAGGATGGGGGGGTTTCAGGAGATGAACGGGGCTCTGGAGGAGGGGAAAGGGGCAGTTGCCAGGGGAACGGGGGTGGAGACAAGGGCTTGGCAACGAGCCCAGACAGGGAGGACACCATTCGAGGGAAAGGGGGAACCAGGACTGAACCATCAAACTGGGTATAGGGGTGTAACTGGGGGAAAGCATCACAAAACAATACAAAACAGGGAAGATAACTCAATTGGGAACTGAACACACACCACAACAGTAAAATAGTGTTGTCATCTGATATTATTCATTTTGTGTGCTGAGGAAGGTGCTGTGCCTGGTAAATAAACAGGTTCTTTCCACTTCTCTCTGAAAAATCCTTCCCAAACCAATAATAAAGAGAAGCCATGTAAATTTGCTTTCTAAAAGAACCCCCTATAAAAATTTTCTCCTAAATTTACCCTAAACCAGAACAGGGAGGAACACCTGTGGTCGTGCACACAGAGGAAATGAGGGTGCAATGGCTGGACCTGCCATTGGTGGCATTGCAGATGACATCAATGCAGACATATAGGGAGTATTTACAGAGGATGCTGAAAGGGTGTTTCCATCTTGCTCTGGAAAGGAGGTTTGAGGAAAGTGTGCACTATGTTGTGGTAGAAATTCCTGAGCACATTCTCTGAGTTGGAGGAAGAGCTGTAGTAAAAAGTCCTTTGAAAATAGGAAAACATGGGTGAATCGTGGAGCTGGACTGTTGCCCAAGAAACCAAGCTCTTGGGGCATGCAGGTGAGGTGCTGAAGTTTTGCCTGTTGTGGGCCAAAAGCAGGATGGGATCTGTGATGGCATAGGAATGCCTTGTCTGGCTGTGATGGCCATAGTATTTTCACCGTTGATATCTTGAGGTGGTGGAAGTTGTGCTTCTGAGTCACCTGTGGGTTGAGTTCTTCTCTTCTGATCAGTCTTTGGAAAATATGCTGCAGCTGATGTGTCTTGTCCTGACACTTCCCATTCACCTGGGAATATATTAATTGTATTCTGTTCATCTGAAAAAGGAACTGGAAAAGGTGCTGTGCAATGTGGTTGAAGTGGCTGCAGTGATGCTGTTGCTGCACGGATCGGCCGTGAACGGCTTTTAGCAGCAGTTGAGACTGCCGCGGCTTGGGAGGGTTTGAAAGCCTCCACTTGGTGGGGACGGGATGGGGCGGGATGTGCTTCTTCGGGAGACAATGGCTGCCCAAACTCGGCAATGCTTGACCGCATTGGCCGACAGTGAGGCAGGGCTGTCACCGCAGTGGAGGAATGAGGGCAGCTGTGGCTCCGGTGGGAGGGGCAGCAGGTTGCTGGAATATGGGTATTTCGTGTCATATGTTGCTTCAAAAAGAATTCTGCGAACGGACAACAGCACTCCTGCTTTAGAGTCCTGCAAAGTAGGGCAGTGAAGTAACTTCATATTAGCATCTGTCCATAAACAGGGTTCAAATAGATCTTTTTCTGTAAGAGATGGCTAGGTTTTCTTTGGTGACAGCAGCAGGGATTCAAATTCCTTTCTGGGAACTTTAACTGGATGCTGCTGATCCACTTGGGATTTGCATTTTGCTTGCCATATTTCATTGGCATGTCCATTAATTGTGTTGATGCCATGTAGAAATCTCCTTTCTTTAATGCTTTTCAATATTTGTCCAATTGGTAGAATTGGATGGGTCTCTTGAAGAATCATTTGTATTATTATTTGAGATGGCTTCTGGAATATGAGAAAAGGGAACTGATACTTTGCCTGTATTTTGTGGGTTTGTGTCCTGCAAAGATGCTCCTTCTTCAGGCTTTGAAGCTGTATTCATTTCTTCTCCTTCTGTATAAGGAATTGGTTGCATTCGTTGCTGCAAATTATTAGAATTGGAGGGTGCAATATAAGAAGCAGCCAGACGTGGCGCTGCAGCCGGAGGTTGACCATCTTGTTTGTAGCAAAATGGCGTCGGCGGAAATACGTAGCATTGTTCACGGAACTGCCGAGGATGCCGCCATTTTGCTGTACAGAAGACGTGTGCAAAATAGCGGCATTTTGTTGTACGAAAAATTGGTGGAGGACGCCGCCATTTGTGAAAAGGACAGATCCTGCACACGATCTCTTGAGCTGAAAGAAAAGGTCTGTGAGGAATTCCTGCGGTACCGCGCCATGGTATGTGACGAACTGGGTGAAGGGAGAAGCCATCGGCGCTGCTGAGATGCCTGAGGGCATCCAAGGACCAGGGAAGACCGCGACTATTGCCGTGAGGCTTGTCGGTGTTTGAGAGAAAGCGGGCAGGGAAGGGAGACTCTGCGCCGCTGCTAAGGGCATTAGCGAAACACCTATTGTGATTTCTGGGTCTGTGTTTGCAACCCCTGGTCCGGAACCCGGACCGTGTTCCCCTTCGCTCGTCCTGAGCAGTTTCTGTTCTCCCGCAACCTCCATCTGCCCCCGCCTCGTTTCCGCTGGGCTCTGCGAACTTACTGAAAGCAAAGCCATGCTTTTTACGTTTAAAAATTGCCGCGGAGCTGCTGAGCCTGCCTCGCTGGATGCCTCCCCACCCGCACCGGGCTGAGTTACTTTTGCATTTTTCGTTGTTTGCGGCGGCTGCGCACTTTGCGTATCCTGATCTGTCTGCAGTTCTTGGCTGCGCGGATTGCGTATCTTGCAAGCTTTTCACGGTTTTAAACAGGGAGCGAACTGCCCGCTCTCGGGCTGGTCTCCAGTAAATCAGGGAGTCTCCTGTCTGTGGAGAGCGCTTCCGCAGGGTTAAAATGTCCCCGTCCCCTGGGTGAGCTGTGGTGAGCAATTTCTCAGGCTTTGCTGATGCTGCTGGAGCGGGAGCGGGGGGGATCCCCCTTCCGCCGCTTTTGGCTGCGCGGGCTGGAGTGGAGGGGCTACCCCGGGCAGGCTCGTAGGCTGTGCAGTTTGGAGGGGAGGGGCTGCTTCAGGCTGCGGAGTGACGCCCGACCCACACGATCTGGGTTCCGCCATTTGTGCGGCGGCCTGGGGCTCAAAGAAGGGAGGGGGCGGGACAAGGCTGATGTCTCTTGGGTGCGGGGTCGCCCCTGCTAACCGAGGGGGGTGGAGAGATCCTTCTGACGTCGGTTTTGGGGCATGGACGGGGGGCAGGAGCTATGGGTGGACTATCAGGAAACAGGGGCGTTGCCACCCAAGCTCCGGAGGCTGGCTCAGCCGATTGGAACTGCCCCCAAGGTGTGGAGAGGGGTGGGGAAAACGGCAATTTCCTGAGTCCCCCCACTCCTGTCTCCGAGACACACGCAGATGCAAAGAAACCGAAAAATGCCATGTCTGCTTCAGCCGCCTCCCACACCAACAATTTCATCTTCGGAAATCCCCCTGGGTCCCTTTAAAACTTTCTCTGGGCGGCATCACCCACACCGTGCACCTCCCCCGGACCAGGGGATGACTCCATGCCAGCATTTATAGAGATAAGACCTCCATTTCGTAATTCAGGGGGAACAAGGGTGCAGTCTCTCCCCCTGTGGGGGCTGCAGGTTCCTGGTGTAGTATATAGTAGAGATAATTCATGCTGTATATGTATATAAAATATTGTGAGATCCAACTTATGTCTTTGACCACCCTGGCTGGGAGTAGTCTTATTTCTATTCAATTAGTTCCCGGACATCGTTAAGATAATATCAAGTCCGTTAACGTAAGAATGAAACCTTCCCGGGCCATGAGTGCCAATTTCCCAGGAAAGTCTGAGCCGTTCACGAGAACTTGCACCTGGGGAGATTGCATCTACCAACTCAAGCACGGCACCACTCTGTTACATGTGAAAGAAGGCTATTCCAAAGAAGTCCAGACAGCCATCTGGACATCTGGACTGGCTTTTGTCTACTTCTGCATCTGTATGGTCCCAGTTATACATGTGAAGGGACACAAGAGAACCTTCTGTCATTTCTGCCTCAGGCAGAATAAACAGGATATAAGCTAGCAGCATAAAGCAGTCGTGGTGAACCACTGAGGAGACGCTGGCACTCTATCAGTCGGATCAAGGTTCACCCAGTGCCGACTTCCGGGGTTGACGCTGCCTTGGCTGTGGTGATTTTTTTTTCAAAATTCTATTTTTGTTGATCTAATAAATCTTTGTTAATTTTTTTTCTAAATTTGGCTGCCGATTTGATAATTTATAACAATGTGGTGACATCCCGACGTGATCTGATACTGGGGTACAGGAACCCATTTTCCCACCCAGGAGGTGCCCCACTGAGTTCAGCGGCCAGAGTGGGGATTGGATTCCGAAACCAATCAGATCCACAAAAAAGAGCCGCAACCGGAGCCGCGGACTGTAATTGGAGCCGGGTGCTGCAAACAGAGCCACAGCCAAGGGAGATAGGGGGCCCGATTCTCGGCTCGGAAAGATCTAGAGAGATTTCCAAGACCCGAGGTTTTTTCATCCATAAAATTCAACGTGCACGAAGAAATCCAAGCAAGAAAAAGAACCGTAAGTATTGTGTGGTTGGGTGGAGCGTGATCGGACGCGTGTGTGAGACGTGACATTGTCACGAAGCGAGTGCGGACCCCAAGACTGCAGTTCCCCCATCCCGCGAGGGACGTGGTCCGTCAAGGAGGAAGTGCAAGATTTTTGTTCGAAACACACGAGACCCAGGGCTCGGGGAGAGTCTAGGGGGAAAACCGGTCATGTTTGGGATCAGGAGGGGAGAGACGAGCCTGGAAAATTCCAGAAACCCGTCCACCTTCTGAAACCAGAGAAAACAGGTAAGGGAAACAGCTCAAAAGTCGGCAGAGTGGTTTGCTGTCCGACTTGGTCAGGCTGGCGGCTTTTTGCGAGCCAGAGAATCCAACATCGGAAACAAAAACAGGACTCGAGACGAACATCCCGGTGAAACGAGAGAAGGTAAGAAAGATCGTAACTTTCCTTGAGAAAATGGGGTTGGGAAAGAGAAGACACCAGAAGAAAACTCAGGAGAAACCCTCTTGAGTCCCCGAAAGAAGTCTACCAGAAATCCCCAGAGATAGTTCCCTGGGGTGGATGCTGAAACACTGGGATGAGAACCTGCAGAGGGCGGGGAAGTCCAAGGAGAAAATTATCCATTTTTGTATGGAAAAATGGGGAGGGAGGGAGATTGGACAATACCTGGTCTGGCCGATATTCGGCACGTTTGAAACCTGGACTTGTGAGCCTTTGCTTGACCATGTGGCTGGCCGCAACCGAGTCCACTGACATGTGGAGGCATGCTTGCTCGGGTCTATACCCAGTGCGAGCTCACTGGCGTGTGGCAAAAGAGGGGAGGGAATGGGAACCGTTGGAAAATCTTCCACCCCCTTACCTTGTGGACCCGCAACAGCCCAATCCCAGGCAGGCACAAGTGGCGTCAGGGATGCCTCCCGAGGCGGGGGTTCCGCAAGCCCAGGCGACTGCACCGCCACCGCCACCGGAGCAGGCAGCGGCATCCGCTTTCCCACATGGCCACAGGCATCTCCAAAAATCGAAGAGAGAAAGGTAGACGTCTCCAGGGACATCTCTCCCCCGGTATGTCGGACAAGGCGGAGAACGAGGAGGTTGACCGTGGGGCAAAGTGGGAACGAGGAGGAAAAACCCGGTATCTATCCCTTATGGGAGATACCGACAGCTCCAGGGGTGATTAGATATGTCCACGCCCCGACTGACACCAGTGATGTAAGGGTGTTCAAAAAGGAAATGGGAAAATTAATGGATGATCCTTTGGGGGTGGCGGAAAAGTTGGATGAATTTTTGGGAAGCAGCATATACACCTATGAGGATCTCCAAGTGATCTTACGATCGCTGTTTAACAACGAGGAGAGAGAGATGATCTGGTCAGCCGTGATCAGGGATTGGGAAAGGCGGAACCCGAATGGGGGAGCCTGAGAGGAGCGATGGCCGAACCAAAAGCCGTCTTGGGAAGCCCAGACGGAAGAGGGGAGTCAAAAGATGATAAATTTAAGAAATATGGTTGTTCAAGGTATCAGGGAGGCGGTACGGAAGGGGCAGAACATAAGCAAGGTGCTCCGGGAATGTCAGGGGAAAAACAAAACCCCTACGGAGTGGTTGGAAAGACTCCAGAAAGGTCTGAGAATGTACTCAGGAACGGGCCCTGATTCCCGGTGGGGATGGTGTTGTTAAAAACACAGTTTGTGGTGAAATCTTGGGAAGATATTCGAAGAAAGCTGGAAAAAATAGATGGGTGTCAGGAGCAGGGATTGCAGGAACTGTTGCGGGAAGCCCAGAAAGTATACATGCGCCAGGATGAGGAAAAACAGAAAATTCAACCCAAGGTTCTTTTGGCGGCAGTGAGAGAGACTCAGAAGCAGGAACGGGGGAAGGACACGGTGAAAAAGGCGCCGGCAAAGAAACCAGGTCAGTCAAGACAACGGCTCGGGCAAACAAAAACGGGATTTTGAGTGTTTTTTCTGCAAACAGAAGGAGCACATTAAATGGAATTGTCCCAACAGAGCCAAAGACCAGGCAATGTTTCAGGAAGATTAGGGGTGTCAGGGGCTTTTCAGTTTGGGGTCCGGAACATCTAGGGAGCCCTTGATAAAACTAAAAGTGGGACCCTACAAAGAAGAAATATGGTTTATGGTAGATTTGGGGGCGGAATGGACAACTGTGCTACAGTTACCAAAGGGGTGCTCTCTGAGTGATGACTTCATGATGGTAACTGGGGCAAAAGGGGATCCTTTTGAGGTCTCAATCATAAAGAATGTAGAAATAAATATGGGAAACAGAAAGCACAATGGTAATATTTTATTGGCAAAGGACGCTGACTTCAACTTACTGGGGCGAGACATGATGGTTGCTCTGGGAGTGGGGTTAGCGGTGGAGAAATCTCAACTCAAAATAAGACTTTATAGCCTCACTGTTCCAGATGAGGAAAAGATAGACCCGAGGGTGTGGTATGTTCCGGGAGAAGCTGGGAGGCTGGACATAGAACCAATTCGGGTGGAAATTGAAAGACCAGAAGACCCCAAACAATATTCCCTCTCCATGGAAAGGAGGAGGGGTTTGAAACCAGTGATCGATGAATTAATAAAGGCACACTGGAGCCGTGCATGTCAAGGCATAACACCCCAATTCTGGCAGTCAGAAAACCAGACGGCAGCTTTAGGCTGGTGCAGGATTTACGGGCTGTGAATCAGAGGACTAAGACTTTGTTTCCCACGGTCTCAAACCCTTACACATTGCTGAACAATCTCTCTCCGGAGGACACCTGGTACAGTGTAATTGATCTAAAGGACGCTTTCTGGACTTGCCTGTTACATGGTTTTCTGGGGTCCCAGGATGAGGGAAGAGACGACAAAGTTGACTCCATGTATCAGAAGGCTTGATTTATTATTATATGATATATAAGATATAAAAACTATACTAAAAGAATAAAGCTAGAAATTTCACTACCAAGGCTATCCTCAGAATCGAAAAGAATGTGTAAACGAAAAGTCTTCTCAGCCCGAGACACTGGACAGGTGTTTTGTGATAGGCCCCTAACTGGAAACAGTCCGACGGGGCCAATCACGGACCTTCCCGTCGCATTCCACAGCAGCAGATAAGAATTGTTTACAGTTTGTTCCTGAGGCCTCTCAGCTCTCAGGAGAGGAAAATTCCTAAGTAAAGGATTTTCATAAACTATGTCGGTGACATCTCACCCTTTTTATTTTAGTAAATTAAAAAGAAAATGCAATCAAAAGATCAATCAATGCTGGTGTGGAACCATCAGGGAAACCCTTCACCTGCAAAACACCAAATTCCCATCACATCACCAAAACAATCTTAAAATAGAAGAAAATGCAAAACAGTCCAAGGAAAGTTCATTGCTTCAAGTCCAAACAGCTGAGTTTCAGGAAAAAGTCCAAACTGAAGATGTTCCTCTTTGACAGTGCAGAAAGTCCCTTTTGGTCCTGAAACAGGCTTGCAAAAATTTCTGAGCTGCTAGCTCTTTCAACCCTTTTTATTTAATTTTTTTTTTTTTTTTTTTGAAAGAGCTGTAGCAGAGAGTGGTTTACTGAGACCCCAAACAGGCTGGTCCACCAGCCACCATTTGCGGGGGCCCGGGTCCCCGTGGAAGGAATAGGGACCCCAGACCTGGCTCACAGAACGGTGGTCCAGGTCCAAGTGGAAGGAACAGGGACCCCAGACCCGGCTCACAGAACGGAGGTCCCGACGGGGGAACCAAAGCCCCCAAACCCAACAGGCGCTGGCCGGGAGGCCCTGGCCCAGGCAACCGAGCCAAACAGCCCAGACCCGGCTCGCGGAGCGGGCTCTGTGTTCTCTCAACCCGGCACACAGCTGCCGACATCCGGGCAGCATGAGTGACCCAATGCTTCATCCCCGCTGAACCGGTGCAGACCAGCAGCTGGGGAAGAAAGGCTTTCCAAGGGATCAACACCCCAGATCTGGGGGTGCTTTGTCCCCACAGCAGATGAGCGATGCTCACTTTGCGCTGTGACTCCTGCCTCTGCATCGCAAATGCAGAAGGTGTTCCCTCTTTCTGCCCCTCGGTACCACCCCCACCCCCTGCGGGCTGGGGACCGGAGGCAGACGGCTCAGGAGCCCCCTCCCCCATGCCGCAAGGGCGCGCAGGGGGAGTCAGGCATTCCAACCCCCAGCGGGAAATCCCGAACCAGACCCGGGTCAGCCCGCGAAAAACACTGAGTTTGAAGGCAGGCAGACAGGCTGAGCTCGCAATCAGCTGTCGAGTCACAACCCCTCCACGGAGGGGCAGGCTGGAATCCCCTTCTCCCGTCCCAGCTCCCCCCGCAGGGGCAGCCTCGGGACAGCCCGAAAAGCTCGGGGGGGATTCCAAGCTGATCGCAGGGGCCGCGGCAGCCGCCACGAGAGGCGGCGGGGCCACGGGCGGCTCCGATGATGGTTCCGCTTGGTGGTTCTCAACCTCAGCCCCCTCCACTGGCGCGGCAGCCGCGGGGGGCGGCAGGGGTGCGGTCGCTGCGGTCGGAGCCCTCACGAGCTCTGCTGGATGGTCGGGCGCCGGAAGGACTGGCGTGTACGGCGTGGGACCGACCCCCGCTGGCACCGCTGTGAACGCAATTGCCGGCTGCGATGCAGAAGGAGAAGGGACAGGGGCTGCATGCCCCGACTCCGGGACGGGCTGCCGTCCATCGTCGCTGCTGTCGAGGGCGTTGCCTAGCAATGCGGGCGAAGCCGCGGGAGGCGGTGCTTTCGCCCCGGAAACGCCGACAAGCTCTGCTGGAGGCGATGGATCCACCCCCGCCGGAGGCGGACCCGCAGGGACCGGCCCCTCCTCTGGGGCGGGCAGGGGCAGGGCCCTTGGCCCCGGTTCAGGTGACAGAGCCAACCCACCTCCCCCCTGAGGGGGGGGAGGCAGGTCCGTCGGCTCCTGCTCCAAGGTCACAGAAAAAAACTTGTCTTCTGCCGCGGGCAAAGCGTCGCCCCCCCGCGCCCAGTCGGGGGGGATGGGAAATTGCAGGCTGCGGTTTTGCACAAATTCCACTCTTCCCAGCTCCAGCGAAAAACGGCCTCTTGAATACGCAATCTCATCGAATGAATATTCAATCAATTTCAAAACTGAGAAGAGAGTTTTAAATGCTGGAAAACAGTAAGGAGTTCCAAACCCCTCATGGTGCAAAGCATCCTCGAACACCAAGGCCATGCAGTCCCATATGTAGGAATCAAGGGAATATAACAGATCAGGGAAAAAGCCATAATACTTTGTCCATCTGAAAAACTCATAGAAATGTCTCTTCACCATAGGGACTCCACATCGATGACCCCATTTTTGCCAGAGGTTAATAACTCCTTCATCTCCGAAAGAGAATGGAACCTCGGCCTCCGTAGGTACCCTCTGTGGAGTTCGGCTGTTTGTCTCTGTCTCCACACACGCTTAGGGTGGTTCTGGTAGGCTGTGTCTCAAAAGATGGGTCTGGACTCCAGGATTTTTCGGTCTTCAGAATTGTTTATTATATCTTATCTGTAAAGTCCCTTCTCTGACCGACTGGGATCTGACCAGCACGGCAGCCAAAGGCACTCTGGCCACCCCCAAGGCGGGCACATCTTTTATAACAAAAACTACGTATATCATATTTACTTTTCATCCCCAGTACCTATCAGCCTCGTCACCGGATGCATTCTTACCCCAGACCAATCCCCAAATGCCAACACCACAGCAGAAGATGGATGACAAGAAGAAGGAGGAAGAGTCTTGTGACCTGCCCTGTTTCCTCCATCTTGTTTCCATAACCCCCCTGTACAGAAACCCCAAAATCTGTAATTTACCCTATAACTACATTTTCCCTTCACCATTCACACCCGGGTAATTCCCACAGGTTCCATCTTCTCATACATCGGTGGCACATCCCTAGATGGATCAAAATCAAGCCACCAAGTGCTTTTGGCAACATTCCAAGACCCCCGAGACCCCCAAGGGTTCTCTCGGTAGCTCTGGACATCAGGAGTGATGTTCTGAGTTCCCACATCTCCCCCTTCTGTTTGCACAAAAAGCCCTTCCTTTGTGACTGAACGTATAATGCGCCGTATACTCAAAAGGATGCATGGAATGAAAACCATGAGAACTACAAGAATTAACAAAATGTAAAATCCTACTTTCAAAAGCTCTCTCCATATGGGAGAAAGATCAAAAAACTTCACTGCATCATCAATCCATGATCCAGTGATCTCACCAAGCTTTTCTATACTGTCTTTTATCTTTTTAATGTTTTCTGTAATTGACTGTGAATGATCTGAGAGATTCATGCAACACATCCCCGCAAACTCTTCACATCCATGTCCATGGGCAAGCAATAGATAATCGACCGCTGCCCTGTTTTGCAGAGTTGCCTGTCTTACACTGCTCACGTCTTTCAACATGTCACTCAGTGCAAGAGAGACTGATTGAGCATGTTTGCTCAACCAACAACCCATGTGGTCCAATTGAGTCAAGGTCACCCCCGATGCTGTCTGAGGTGAGAAAATTGCCATCGCAATTCTCCTTGCCTTGTCCCAAGTGTACACTGCATCATCACAATTTGTGCTGTAATGTTGTAATGTTCTTTTTTCCTTGCGTTTTGGATTTTTTAGCATTTTTGAATCTGGTGACAACATTGAAATCTTTCCGATGCTGCATGGACCTCCCATTGCATTCGCAGGAACACCATACCAAATTCTGTCCCCGCAAATCAAAAACAATCCCTTTGGCAATTGCACTGGAACTTGGAGTGACTCTGTAGTTGTTATTGTATTTTTACACCATGCTGATGCATTTTGTAATATTCATGATTTGGTGTGACATCAATGGTCTTATTTTTTGCCATGTTTAAGATCTCAAATCTCATGCACAACTCCATGGTCATGGACCCAAAAATCTCCAATTCCTGAGGTTCAGTAGAATCCACAGGAAGAAGATGTGTCCAAGCATGCCACTCCGTCACAGGATCTTTAACGACCTGTGAGATTTTGACTGGAGTGTGCCCTGGAATTGGCCACTCGTCCACCGGCATGCCAATCATGCATGCTGAAAATGGACTTCCTGGTCTGGAATGTGTCAGGCAAATGCTGTCTAAATTTGCTGCCTGAGCTAAAGCTTCCCAGACATTTTTCTTTGGCTGTTTGACTGGTAGATTTGCTTATCATTTGAAGCGATTGATGATGAGATGAAACACATGAATATTACAAACCTTATGATCTCATTCCCATAACAAAACATTGATTTTTTTCCTCCCAAACTTTCTCCCCAAAGTGAAAAAAATCCCCAAAGTGAACAAAATTCACAGTTATTTTTATCCTTTTGCTTTCTCCGAATTGCCGTTCGTAGCTTCAACCTTCTCTTTTGTCTGGGTACTCGTCTCTTCGTTTCTGGGATCGATGCTCTCTTGTTCTTGCGTCTGGAACGGTTTCACGTGTTGTGTTGACACCCACTTCGGATCTCGCTCTGTGGAAACACAAGCAAAACCCTTGCCCGAAGTGATTAGTCTGAAAGGACCCTCTATTTGTCCTGACTCGGGGTTTCTGATCAAGACTAAAGGATTCTCCCTTAATCTTGCCTGAAAGCTGTTTGTGAAATGGGCATTGCCAACCTGTCTGCCTGAGCGTTCCCTTCCGCTAGAAATCCCAGAAGTGTGTGAGTCCTAATGTGAGTGATTAAATATTTATGTTCCCTGCTTTCTAGCAATGTTTCCATGTTCGTTAAGTATGAATCTAAAATTTCATTGTTGACTTCTTTCAAAAGCGAACCCTCCAATCGCCTGACCACACCCGCAACATATGCGGTATCTGTGACCACGTTGAGAGGTTGCTTGAACAACTGCTATCAATTCCATAATTTGTGGAGAGTCCTGAACCATCTTTACATTTGAGTTCCAATCCTACTTTCAAAAATCTTGCTTCCTGTGGGTATCTTCGCATGACTTTCATTCAAGAAACTAATTTGGAAACTGCCAATGTGCACTGTGCTCTTGGTGGAAGGAGGTCTGGGTCGCTGGGAAATCGTCTGAGGACTTTGCTGAGTGCATCTGCTTGATGTCCTCCGATGATTGCACTGTCTGCTCTTGGGTCATCACTATCACTTGTGTCGCAGCGTGTTGATGATGGTTGTGTGCACTGAACTTTCTGTCTCCCGGATATGGTAAAGGATTTCCATACACGTCTCTCTGGGAATAACATTCTCTTGCTGTGTGTCTTCCTTTTCCACACCGCTCGCAGACTGGGTTTTGCAGTTTTTGTGCCTGCACTTGAATGTTCATCTGTGGACAATTCTTCATCATGTGTCCAAACGCTCCGCACCTGTAACATTGTCCTCCTAATGGGTTGCTCTTCTTGATGGCTGCATGAACTTCACTCATTATCTCGTTCTTCTGTTGTTGGAGCATTTCTTCCAGCGTCTTCTCCTTTGATTGTTTCTCTAAATGTCCTTTCATCTGTTCCTTCATCTGTTCTTCCCACTCTCTCCTCAACTCGTCCCTCACGATCGATGAAACATGCTGAGGTGTTCCCACTTTGCTGCAAGCCTCCACCATCTCTGCCAAGGATAGCCGTCCTGGCATTGCTGAGAGGACCTGTTGGCAATCCGGGTTGGCACCGCCGAAGGCTAAACTTTGCATGACTGGCTGCTTTACCTGTTCGTCTGTCACCTGTCGATCCACAGCTTGTGAGAGTCGATCTATGTATGATGAAAATGGTTCTGTGGGACCTTGCTTGATGGAAGAGAATGGGACATCTGGAATTCCTGCTGGTGGAATCTGTATGATTGCTCTTCGTTCCCCTTCCTTGATGTCATTCAGCACTCGCCTCGGAAGTCGTGCCGCTTGTTCTACTGGATTGTCATTTGGAGGGTCCCCTGCCAACTGTGCTACAGTGAGGTTCGCATTTGGTCCGCCTTGATAACTGTTCCTCAACTCTTCAAGATATCTTCGCCATCTTCTGTCCCAGATGAGATTCTCTGTGTCCGTGAGAATGATTGACACAAGGTTTCGGATGTCATATGGTGTAAACTCATACATGTCAAATGTCCCCTGCAATAGTTGTTTAAAATATCGTGAATTCAACCCATTGCTCTGAATGGCTTTTGCTAAATCTTTGATCGCGTTGCAATCCAGCCTTTCCCACCTTGGGTTTTGTCCCTGTGCATCATAAGTCACTGGCATTGTCAAGTCTTCTGGTCTTCTTGTCAAACCCTCCTCCTCGGACAGCTCCTTTCTGATGCTTTCCCAATCTATTGACCTCTTCGGTTGCTTTTCTCCTTCCTCTGGAAGCTCCTCCTCTGGTAGTTCTGATGGCCACAGCGTGCTCAGTGGAACCCTGGAAGTCGTTGGTGATTCCTTGGTCCACATCTTTTGACTTGAGGTTTTCGGTCTTGCTCCCAAATCCAAAAAAGGAATGTCAAACCCTTGTGGCTTCTTCTTCTTCCTCTTTGTTTCAAATGAATGCAAAAAGGTTTTTGCTGCATCTGCTACTGTAAACATCCATGCTGGAGTTCCTTCTGAAGCTATGATTTGTATGATGTCTTTTCCTTTTTCTTCTTTTTCTTCTTTTTCTTCTTCTTCTGATGGCTTGTCTTCGAATCTTTGAAGCTTTGGAGTCGACAGAATATCTGTCTGCTGTGTTGCCTTTTCCTTTTTCGTTGACCGTCTCCCTTATAAGAGGTTGGAAAAAATTGCTGCATTGTTGTTGTTTTGACACAAGATGGCGCTGTGGCGCGACCGACCGGATCTGGCATGTCCTGCAATGTGGTCCTCTTGCCACTAGATGGCGCTGTGATCGGCCTGGAAGACCGTGATGACGTCACAGACTCGGCCGGCTCTTCAGCCGCTGTGGCTATGTGCAGCGTTTTGGTTTTTTGGAACTGAGTTTGCACGGGTTTTGAATGAGCCAACAATGAGGTCTGAACACATGCACGTCTCTCAGGAATGGAAGAGGTTTGAACTGCAGGGATTGGGATCGGGGAAGCCGGAGCCGAGGAAGGGGTGGAGTCCCGGGATGTGGAACCCCGAGCACGGCCCCTCCTCGCCCGCAACGTCACAGGGGATTGGCACCGCCCTCGACCGCGCTCCCGCCGCACTTTCTGGCGCCTGCGCAGGTTCGGGAATGCCTCCCGTCTCCCCTGAACTGACGTCACTGTCTCCGTCCCGCTCCGTCTCTGATGTCTCCTCCTCTATGTCTGTCCCTGACTCTCTCTCCTCCTCCTCCTCTGACGTTGTATCCACGCCCCCTGCCCGCGCATGCAGCCTCCGCCCCGCCTGTGCCTGCCTGCGTTCTGCGATGCGGGCGGACCTTCTCAGCGTAACATCCGGGTCCTGCACCATCAGGCGTCTCCTACGTCTACCTACGGGTGCCACTCAGGGTTCCGCGGCTGCCCCGAGCTTGCCGCCCGCGTCTGACGTGGACGCGTTACTTTGAGAGCCTTTCCCCTAAGCTCCGCGGGTACCGCCCTCCGCGCGCATCTTTGGCACAGCGCCAGCCGAGACCGCCGCCGTAGGCATTCCGCTCGCAAACCCCGCGCCAGAACTCACGTTCCCCACCGCCTCCGTGCCCCCCCGGCGCTCGCCGCCGCCGCTCGGCCACGCCCACCGCGAGAGAGCAATCCCTCCTCCCGTTCTGGTCCCCCCGCGGCCCCCCTTCCCGGTATCGGAACTTTCCCGGTCCCTTTCCCATGCTGTTTCTGTGAACTGGGGAGGTCTGCCCCTGCCAGGCGTTTTGACCCCTCCGGTTCACTGGATGAAAATCTTAATTCATCTGGGATAAGGACCGTATCTGTGTCCGAACCAGAACCCGAACTCCCCGATATTTCTGGGGTTTCAGGGCGTTTTAGAGGCCTCCTGGACTTTCGGGTTGGTGGAATCTGAGGCAGTGAAACTGCTCCTTGCTCCTTCTCATCAGGAGCTGTTTCCCCAGGGCCGGCTTGGACTAGAGCCAGTCTCTGCTCCGAGCCTTGCTCTTTTCCCCCCGCCCCTCTGGGATTTAAAACTGATGATTTCCTGGCTATCCTCCACAATCTTACCGCGGTAGCTTCTAACATTATTCTTGCTGGAGACAGCAATTTCAAGGCCCTCTCATCGCCTTTTGTGGCCAAGAGATGCATGTGCCCGTTCACTTCCTGCCAGAGACCCACTTCAAATAACACACGGGTCTTCAAATCTGGATATTTGAATCTCACCCACATCAATAAATCTTTGAGTGCTTTCCTAGGAATTCACTCTGTGTTTTCCTCTGCTAAGCTTTGTAAAGCTGACAGAACCTCTATTTGCTCCTGGGAGTATGTGTTTCCCATGTTCTTAATTTTCAACCTTCTTACCGAATTCGTGTCGTCAGAGCAGTCCGAAGGCTCCTGGCGTCTGTCCAGCAGATGACAGGAGATGGGGTCGGAGGCACCTTTCCAATCCCGGTCCGGGCTGTTCTGGTACGAATCTCCTTCAGCAGAGGTGGAGTGCGATGTCCTTTTTGGCTGCCACTTCTTCAGATCCCTCTGGCTGCTTTCCCAAGGAGTTATCAGTGGTCGCCTGGGAACCCGTCCAACTCAGGGAGTTACCCGCCGGTGAGACTGCTTGCTTGACCGCAGCCCGTGCTGGCCTTGCAGTGCTGCCCTTGCAGCCCACCTTCGTGGCTCACCCTCGTGGTCCACCTTTTCTTCGGCCCACCTTTTGTTGCCCACCCAGGGACTGCCAGATGTGGGGTCCGGCTGTTTGTCTCTGTCCCCACACACGCTTAGGATGGTTCTGGCAGGCTGTGCCTCAAAAGATGAGTAGGGACTCCAAGGTTTTTTGGTCTTCAGAATTGTTTTTTATGTCTTATCTATAAAGTCCCTTCTCCGCCCGACTGGGATCTGACCAGCATGGCAGCCAAAGGCACTCTGGCCACCCCAAAGGCGGGCACATCTTTTATAACAAAAACTACGTATATCATATTTACTTTTCATCCCCAATACCTATCAGCCTCGTCACCGGATGCATTCTTACCCCAGACCAATCCCCAAATGCCAACACCACAGCAGAAGATGGATGACAAGAAGAAGGAGGAAGAGTCTTGTGACCTGCCCTATTTCCTCCATCTTGTTTCCATAACCCCCCTGTACAGAAACCCCAAAATCTCTAATTTACCCTATAACTACATTTTCCCTTCACCATTCACACCCGGGTAATTCCCACAGGTTCCATCTTCTCATACATCGGTGGCACATCCCTAGATGGATCAAAATCAAGCCACCAAGTGCTTTTGGCAACATTCCAAGACCCCCGAGACCCCCAAGGGTTCTCTCGGTAGCTCTGGACATCAGGAGTGATGTTCTGAGTTCCCACACCCTCTGCCACATCCTAGCCCACCTTGCACGAAGGGCAGCATTTTTAGGAAGGGCAGTGTAAACAGTACCTTGCGACAGTGTGCTCTGGGCTTCAGCAGGCTGCTCTGTGCCGCGAAGACACACGGACATCTTGTCTCGGAGGCTTTTCAAAAGGTTCTCTCTGTGGCCAGCCTCGGCTGTGAACTCTGCCCAATATCAGGATCTTCAGTTCTTCAGCTTCTGGCTAGAAGCCGCTTCTGTGGTGATGTCCCTTTATTCACTCGGGTTCACCATTTGTTACATGGTTTTCTGGGGTCCCAGGATGAGGGAAGAGACGACAAAGTTGACTCCATGTATCAGAAGGCTTGATTTATTATTATATGATATATAAGATATAAAAACTATACTAAAAGAATAAAGCTAGAGATTTCACTACCAATGCTATCCTCAGAATCGAAAAGAATGTGTAAACGAAAAGTCTTCTCAGCCCGAGACACTGGACAGGTGTTTTGTGATAGGCCCCTAACTGGAAACAGTCCGACGGGGCCAATCACAGACCTTCCCGTCGCATTCCACAGCAGCAGATAAGAATTGTTTACAGTTTGTTCCTGAGGCCTCTCAGCTCTCAGGAGAGGAAAATTCCTAAGTAAAGGATTTTTCATAAACTATGTCGGTGACACTTGCCCTCTTGCCGAGGACAGCCGCGATTATTTCACATTTCAGTGGGAGGACCTGGAGACGAACAGGAAGCAGCAACTCAAGTGGACTTCATTGCCTCAGGGCTTCGTGGACTCTCCAAACTTATTTGGACAGGCACTTGAACAGGTTTCAAGTCGTTTTGTACTGACCGGAGGGACAAAGCTTCTACAGTATATAGATAATTTGTTTGTCTCAGGTCAGGGGGAGGGGGAGGTAAGGGAGAGCACAATTGAGCTTCTGAATTTCTTGGGAGAAAGGGAATTGAAGGTTTCATAGTCAAAGTTGCAGTTCACAGAGCTAAAGGTCAGGTACTTGGGACATTGGTTAACTAAGAGCAAAAAGAAACTGGACCCGGAGACGGTGGCAGGGATTATTGCCTTGCCACCCCCACAGACAAAAAGGGAGGTCCGGCAGCTTTTGGGGTTTTTGAGATACTGCCGGCAGTGGATTGAAAGTTACAGCGAAAAGGTGAAATTTCTCTACGAGAAACTCACCACAGATCGAATCAAATGGACGCAAAAAAATGAGGAAGAATTCAGGGGAGTCAAGGAGGCACTCACGGCAGCACCAGTGCTGAGCCTCCCTGACGTGAGAATACCTTTTCAGTTGTTTGTGGATGCTAGCAATCACACGGCACACGGGGTGTTGATGCAAGACTGGGCGGGAAACAGGAAACCTGTGGGGTACTTGTCCCGGCTTTTGGACCCGGTCAGCAGGGGTTGGCCCACGTGCTTGCAGGCGATTGTGGCTGTGGCATTGCTAGTGGAAGAGGCAAAAAAGGTGACCTTTGGGGCACCTCTGGTAGTATTCACACCCCACAACATGTGGGGCATACTACAGCAGAAAGCGGACAAATGGCTAACTGATGCAAGGTTGCTAAAATGAGGTCATTTTGATTCACTCACAGGACTTGGAATTGAGGACAAGGATTGCGCAGAACCCTGTGCAGTTTTTGTTTGGAGAGGCTGCAGAGAAATTGGTTCATGACTGCATGGAGATAGTCGAGTTGCAAACAAAGATCAGGGAGGATTTGGAAGAAGAAGAATTAGATGAGTGGGAGAAGTGGTTTGTAGATGGGTCAAGCAGAGTGATTGAAGGGAAAAGAAAATCGGGATACGTGGTCGTGGATGGGAAAACAGAAAAGGTGATTGAAGCAGGTCCCCTGAATGCAAGCTGGTCCGCACAAGCATGCGAATTGTACGCAGTTTTGAGGGCATTGAAGGGACTGGAAGGGAAAAAGGGAACAATTTTCACAGATTCAAGGTATGCCTTTAGGGTGGTTCACACGTTTGGGAAAATTTGGGAAGAGAGGGGGCTGATCAACAAGAGAGGAAAGGAACTGATGCACGGGGAGTTGATCCGACAAATTTTAGAAGCTTTAAGAGGGCCGGAGGAAATTGCAGTGGTCAATGTGAAGGGGCATCAGACAGGAATTCAGTTCTGGACCAGAGGGAACAATTTGGCAGATCAGGAGGCCAAAACCGTGGCGTTGATGGTGGTAAGTACCCTGGAGATTGAAAGGGAAGAAACCCCTGATGATTGCCCCCAGCTCTCCCAAAAAGAAATTGAATGCTATGAAAAGATCGGAGGTGAATTGAAGGAAGGTAAGTGGAGGCTACCTGATGGGAGGAAATTAGTTTCCAGAGGTTTTACCAGAAGGATTTTATGAAATTTGCACCAGAAAACCCACTGGGGGGCACAAGCCCTGACAGAGCAATTTCTGAAATTTTTTGAGTGCAAGGGAATTTATGAATTGGCAAGACAAGAGGTAAAAGGGTGTTTGATTTGTCAAAAGGTAAACAAATCAAGGGCCAAAAAGGCTGCCCTAGGGAGTCGCCCCATTGCATACCGACCATTCGAAAGAATTCAAGTTGATTTCACGGAATTGCCAAAGGTGGGAAGGTTCAAATTTGTACTGGTAATTGTGGACAAATTGACTCATTGGGTGGAAGCCTTCCCCAGCTCATGAGCAACGGCCCAGACCGTGGCCAGAAAATTGTTAGAGGAAATTGTACCCTGATATGGGGTAGTGAATTGCATCAATTCAGATCAGGGAACACATTTTACATCAAAGGTTATTAAGCAAATGGCCGATGCACTGGGCATCCAATGGGAGTACCACACTCCATGGCACCCTCAGAGTTCAGGACAAGTGGAAAGAATGAATCAGACTTTGAAGGCACAGTTATCTAAATTGATTTTGGAAACAAAGATGTCCTGGCTGAAGTGTCTGCCCTTGGCATTTCTTAATATGCAAACCATGACTCATTCAGAAACGGGGCTATCACCGTTCGAAATGCTATATGGAATGCCATATAAACATGGAATGCCGGTGGGACACCTGAGGTTTGAGGACGGTCAGATTCAACCATATCTGGTTGCAATCAACAGAAATTTACAGGAACTCCGAAAACAGGGAATAGTGGCACAGAGTGCTCCTCTGGGGTTCGCTATTTACAAAATCCAACCAGGGGACAAGGTATTTGTGAAAGTGTGGCAAGAGGTGCCGCTCTCTCCTCACTGGGAAGGTCCTTTTTTTGTGCTCCTGACAATAGACACAGCCATTCGGACATCGGAGAAGGGCTGGACGCACGCGACAAGGGTGAAAAAGGTCTAACAGCAGGAGGAAGCACCCGATTGGAGGGTCACTTCTTTCCCCGGCGACTTGAAGATCAGACTCCAACATCCTCATAAATGACCAACAGCGAGCGGATAAGTTGTATACTGTCAGATTGTGTATGCTATCCATTTGTACACTTTAAGTGTGAATATTGTCAGGGGGCTTTTGTTGTTCCTTGCAGAAGGGGACAGAGGCCAAAGGGACTGTGTACCCAGTGTTAAGAGGAGGAGCTTGAATTGACTGACCGTATCCTGACCTTAGCCACTAATTTGGGTATCATTGAATTGGACTAGCAGGAGTGGTGCTTTTTGTTGTTGATCTAATAAATCTTTGTTAAAGTTTTTTATAAATTTGGCTGCCGATTTGATAATTTATAACACTGGTCTCCTGCCTGAGAGGAAGCATCCTGCAGCTGCTGAGATGTTTGCAAAGCAGCCTCTGCAAAGGGTTTTTTGCATTTTGCCGCTTGTAAAACTTCATGCACAACTCTACCAACCAAAAGCAGTTTCGCAGCACCCCTGCCCCCATGCGCAGCTGCACAGCAAAGCTTAGCATCCACATATTCCCACAGATTTGGGTCAAACAAGTCATTAAAAGAGATATTTGGGCACATTTCCCTCACCCAGGATAGCAAAAGTGTCAGTTCCTGTCTTGAGACTCAAATTGGATGCTATTTCTTTAATATTTCTAGGTTATTTAGGAAATCCAATTCAGTTTTTGAGAGGGCGCCTGTTATAAATGATCAAATCGGCAGCCAAATTTATAATAAAATTTAACAAAGATTTATTAGATCATTAACAAAAATAGAATTTCGAAAAACCACCACAGCCAAGGCAGGGTCAACCCTGGGTGTTGGCGCTGGGTAAACCGAGATCTGACTGACAAAGTGTCAGCGTCTCCCCAGTGGTTCACCCTGACTGCTTCATGCAGCTAGCTTAAATACAGTTTATTCTGCCTGAGGCAGAAATGACCAAATGTTCCTTTGTGTCCCTTCACATGTAGAACTGGGGCCATACATGTGCAGAAATATACAAAAGTCAGTCCAGGTGTCTGGATGGTTGTCTGAGTTCTTCAGAAGAGCCTGCATTCACATGTAGCAGAGTGGCGCAGCCAGTGCTTGAGTATAGTAGATGCAGTCTTCCCAGGTGCATGCCCTCATGAGTGGCTTAGACATTCCAGGGAAGTCAGCAATCATGGCCCGGGAAGGTTTCATTCATACGTTAACAGACTTGATATTATCTTAGCGTTGTCCGGGAACTAATTGAATAGAAATAAGACTACTCCCAGCCAGGGTGGTCAAAGACTTAACTTGGATTTTACAATATTTTATACATATATATAGCATGAATTATCTCTACCGTATACTATATCACCCATGCCGATTCCTTGTCAGCTTACCCAACCCCAATAGGTCTGTTGTCTCGGGTCTGGTCTGTCCTGCGACCTTGGAATCGGCTCCTTCCACAGGGCTCTCCGAATGTCCAAACGCTGAGATGTTCATCTGTGGAAGAGTTTTCCTGGGTCCTGGTTTTCGTCAAGGGTTCCTGGCACAGTTTCTTCTTACTGAGCTGCTACTTTTACACGGAGGCACCAGTTGTGGCACTACCAGTTGTCGGTTTCTCTGGGTCTGGATTGAAGGCACTTGAGACAGTAGTTTCATGTTCGGACTCAGGTGTTTATTATTTCTTATCATTAAAACAGTCTTACAAACATGAGTTTGGCAGCTTTTCATTAGAAGGCACAAAATGGCTAACAATCTCTTGTTATAAGGTCTTTTAAGACTAAACTATCCAATTAAGAAAGGACACCTAAATTATTTTCCCTTTTAACCCAATAACTGATCCCAAAGAGCCCGCGATGCGGACTTTTCTGCCCAATTACAGAGTGCCACCCAAACCTAAGAAGAAGAAGCATGAAGAAGAAACTCAGGACAACACCCTGCGCCCTCCATCTTGCTTCCATCTACAACATACTAAAAATCCCAAAACCTAAATTTCTCACTAAGTGATACACCTACACTACTCTCTATAATCTATTTCACACTTTTGTGGATTCTAGTCAATCTTGAAGTCTAGGAAACTTTCTCCATGAATGAGGGTCAAAGTCAGTGCTCCCCTGGGAGTCAGGACACCCCAGAGCAGACAGAGAAATATTCCCGGTGCCCTGGGTTTCCACAGTAGTGGTGTGCTATTTGCAAAGTACCATTCAAAATATTCCTGTTGTACTAGTATAACAATTTTTGAGGGGTCTCTAGCATTTAACTGCAAACACCTTAGATGGTATTGGATAATTAACTGTGCAATTAGTTAAAAAATAGTAGGTGCTTTCTTTTTTGGTTGGTGGGGCAAAAAGATCCATTCTAAAATGTGTAATGGGTCAGACCACTATGTGTCCCATTGACCAATAATTCCTGTGGGATGTAAATAAACAATGACAATAAACAGTGTAATACAAACTTCAGGACATATCCAGTAAACTTGTTTGTTCATTATGGCCTGCTCTACTGTTTCAAGAGCAGTTTTCACCTCTGGAGTTAATTGTCTCAGAGAGGTTAACCCAGGGTCGCCTTTAAGAATATTGAACAGGGGTGATAACTGTAGAGTGGTTAATCCTAAATAGGGTCTTACCCAGTTTATGAAACCCAAAAGTTTTTGTGCATCATTCAAGGTTTAAATTTTGTTTGAAATTGAATTGTTTGTAGCTGTCTTGTTTAATCCAATATTTTAACTCCCAGGTACTTCCATGGTGGTTGCTGCTGTACCTTTTCTGGTGCAACTTGCAGCTCAAACTCTTGTAGTGTTTGCATCAATTGTGGCCGAATCTGCACAAGGCCTTCTTTGGTTGAGGTTGCTATCAATATGTCATCCATATAGTGGTAACAGTAAGCTCCAGGGAATTGCTCCATCACTATGGAGAGTGCCTGTGCAACATGCCATTGGCAGATTGTTGGGCTATTTTTCATATTCTGTGGTAGCATTTTCCATTGGTATTGCCTGACTGGTGCTGCATTAATGATGGAAGGCACTGTGAATGCAAACTTTGGGATATAATCAGAGTGCAAAGGAATAGTAAAAAAGCAGTCTTTTAAATCAACAATCAAAATGTCCCAGTTAGCAGGTATCATGGAAGAAGATGGCATCCCAGGCTGTAAAGCACCCATACTTTACATAACTGCATTAACTTTCTTTAGGTCATGGCGTAATCTCCATTTACCTGATTTCTTTTTAATTACAAACACAGGAGTGTTCCATGGACCTGTCAATGGCTCAATATGTCCTTGATTTATTTGTTCCTGAAGTAGGAATTTAGGGTGTGTCCTCGGGTGATGTTACGATGCTTGTATCCCCAATCGTGTGTTCTGTTTATGCTGGATATTATATTCTGTGCCCTCAAGACTGGCTGAGAGTGAAGGCAGAGAGAAGAAGCAGCACACAGTTTGTTATCAGGAACTGGACTCACTCCTCCATAGTCTGCTGGCACACTGTTCTTCTCTGGGCATGGACGGAGCAGAACACCGCGTTCCTTTTGCTTTTTAGTTAGTTTAGCTAGCTGAGGCAGTCAGAGTTTTCCCTGGACTGTTTTTTCTTTCCCTTTTCTTGGAACCATTCAAACCCGCTCCAGACTGGGACCCGGAAAAACACTGAGAACTTGCACTTTGTAGCCTGCCTGGGCCTACTCTGCAGCCTTTCCCAGCACCAGAGGGACTGATAACAGAGAAACCATTCACTGAAGAGACTTTCTGAATTTGTCATCTCTTCAGAGCAGCGAATGAGTTTTGTCATCTGGTATTGTTCATTTTGTGTGCTGGGGTGTGCTTTGCCTGTTAAATAAACAGTTTCTTTTCCACTTCTCTCTGAGGAAATTCTTCCCGAACCAGTTGAGGGAAGGGGCCTTGTGGGTTTGCTTTCTGGAGGGGCCCCTTTTGGAGGTTTTCTCCCAAATTTGCCCTAAACCAGGACAAATAATTGGCGCCCAATGCGTGGCATGAGAGAGTGGAAAAAACCCTGTTCTGATTGCATTTTGTTTGCAATTACTTTGTGTTGGTATAAAGCAGTTAATAACCATGTTGTTGGAATTCATAATGGCTCTTGGGGTGGAGGCTTGCATGTGTTTCTGGTCCCTAGGTTTTTTTGATGTCTTAATACCTCTATTGATATAAGCGTCTCCTCAAGCCAGGTCTTATAAGCTCTTGGAGATCTATATCACACCCAAGATAGCTCAGCCAGCTTAGATGGCATAAAATCAGCAGGATGGCTTCTGTGTCAGTGTTGGAAACAGAAAAGTTTTAATAAAAGGCAAAATAACAAAGCTCTTTACAGAGAAAAACCGAGCCAGGGCAAGAGGTTCTTGCTCCTGGTAAAACACCTCACAAAAGCAATTATTTCCTTTTGTTATCTTATTTTTCTAGTAAATTGCTTAGGCGGGACTTTTTGGCTTCTGTCCAATTGGCTATCCTTAAGTTTGAGGTGACGTCCCCAAGGTCCTTGAGGTGTCTTTTTACCTAATTGAGGAGAGAAACTTATGGGCTTTTTTCCTTTTTAAGGAGACAAAGGATAATTTTGTCACTCCGTTAACAGGGGCACATTCCTATACTCTATGGTCCCTAGGTTTATTTTCTTATCCACAAATAGCTTCAGTATTGTCCCTAATACATAGTTTTTGCAGTAGAGGGGCACTGACTAGAATAGCTATCGTGCTGGGCTTGGTGGTAATGACTTGTAAGAAGTTTATAAAGGTGCTAGAGTCTGTTCCAGGTATGTATGGTTCATGGTTATGGCTATGCACCCAGTTTGTTAGAGGAGGAGCAGGGGATGAGGCTTTTCAGCCTTTGCTTTCCTTCTTCTCCTCTGAATCTCTTACATTCCTATTGGAGAATGTTCAGTTTCCCCTGAATGTTAAAAGACCATCTTTCTGGTATTTAATCTAGTAAGCTTCCTCTATACAGTCTGCAGCTTCTCTAGAATGAGGTCTGAGATTTCTAGACAGGCTGATGAGACCCCTGACCCAGGAGTAGACCCAGGCATGGAAAATCCTGAGTGGTGTGGGAAATGGGAGGATATGGGCCAAAACCTGAAGGAATTCTCTGACCCTATAGTCTGGGATTTTCCCTATGAACAAATTCAGAACCCAGCCGAGGTGGAGAAATACCTGAAAGAGAAGTACCAGGATGATCCTAAGGAGAAAAAGATCATTGCAGTAAGCTGGGCCCTAGCATATGCCTATTGCACACTGCTAGATACTGTAGGGAAGCAGACAGAGGAAGGGAGGCAGGGAGATAAATCAACAGCTATCTCAGTCACTCAGGCTACAGCAAACACCCCAGTTGCAAAGCCAGCAGCTAAACCAGATAGTGAGCCTAAGCCGGCAGCTAAATCCAACAGTAAGCCTCAACCAATGGCTGTTGCTACTAGCACAAGAAGCGGAAAGTGCACAGACAAGACCGATTGACCAGTGGATGATGATGATGATGATGATGCAGGAAAAGCATCCTCAACACTTCCTGACATAAAATCAGGAGTCAAAGCAACAGGTACAAGATCAGAATCCGAAGCCAATACTGAGTCCTTTTCCCTGAAGGATCTTTGGGGCCTAAGAAAGGATGGCACTAGCCAACCTGATGAATCTATAATTAGTTGGTTAGTCCGTCTTTGGGATGCTGCAGGCGAGGCTACTATTCTGGACTGCACTGAAGCGAGGCATTTGGGATCCCTGTCACATGATCCCATCATTGACCAAGGAATGATGAGGGGGGCTAACCCTCACAGCCTCTAGGCACGGGTCTTGGACAGTGTTGCACAAAGATACCTGTGTGCAGATGATCTCTATATGCAGCAAACCCAGTAGAAGACCATAGAACAAGGGATCCAATGCCTGAGAGAAATGGCAGTGGCAGAGATTATCTTCTCAGATGACATAACAACTAGGAATCCAGACTTGGTACGATGTACATCTGTGATGTGGTGAAAACTTGTATGACTTGGGCCACACGAATATGCTTCTGCTTTAGCCATAATGAAGCGGGATGAGAGGGATGAGACTGTGCTTGATATGGCAAAGAAGCTCCGAGCATATGCAGATGCTGTACATGGCCCAACACATGCCAGAATCGTAGTGGTGGAAACATGTCTGTAGAAATTAGAGGACAAGATAGAGGACAATCATAAGAAACTCAGGGAGGAGATTAAAGAAGACCTTCTCCAAATCTCAGCAGTACAGATCAGAGGTTCTGGTACCCAATATAGACGTTCCCCAGATGGAGAGAGAAGGTATACCCCATGAGCTGAGCTGTGGTTTTTCCTGCGTGATTGTGGAGAAAACATGAGGAGATGGGATGGAAAATCTGCTGCTGCTCTGGCACAACGGGTGCGTGAATTGAAGGAAGACAGTGCTCAGAGAGGAAGTTCTACCAAATGGAAAGCAGCTCCAGTTGCCCATAGCCGAACTGCCAGGTATGACGATGAAATGTCCGATCCCCTTGAAGGAACATACAAGACATATGTCCAAGGAAAGAAGGATAACCAGGCTTAGAGGGGCCCTGCCTCTAGCCAGGTAGAGGCTAGGGAAAATCGTGTTTTCTGGTCTGTGTGAATTCATTGGCCTGGCCCATCTGAACCACAAGAGTATAAAGCTTTGGTTGATACTGATGTGCAGTGCACATTAATCCTATCAAGACATGTGGGGACAGAATCTGTTTCTATTGCTGGTGTGACAGGGGGGGTCACAGGATTGTACTTTGGTGGAAGCGGATATGAGCCTGAGTGGAAATGAGTGGAAAAAACACACTATTGTGACTGGCCCAGAGGCCCCATATATTTTGGGCATAGATTACCTCTGAAGTAGGTATTTCAAAGACACAAAAGGACTCAAGTGGGCATTTGGGATAGTGGCTGTAGTGACAGAGGGCGTCCAGAAATTGAACACCTTGCCTGGACTATCCGAGAATCCATCTACGGTAGGACTTCTGAAGGGAGAAGAGAAACAGGTGCCAATTTCCACTTCCACAGTGCATCGTCGACAGTATAGAACAACTTGATGTGATTCCCATCCATAAGATGATCCGAGAGCTGGAGAGCTAAGGAGTGGTCAGCAAAACCCACTCACCCATCAACAGTCCCATTTGGCCTGTGCGTAAATCTGAAGGAGAATGGAGATTGATGGTGGACTACAGTGCATTGAATGAAGTGACTCCACCACTGAGTGCTGCCGCGCCAGACATATTAGAGCTCCAGTATGAGCTTGAGTCCAAGGCAGTGAAGTGGTACGCCACTATCGATATTGCCAATGCATTTTTCTCCATTCCTCTGGCAGCAGAATGCAGGCCTCAGTTTGCTTTCATGTGGAGGGGAATGCAGTATACCTGGAACTGACTGCCCCAGGGATGGAAGCACAGTCCTACCATCTGCCATGGACTGATCCAGACTGCACTAGAAAAGGGTGAGGCTCCAGAACACCTCCAGTATATTGATGACATCATTGTGTGGGGGAAGAGAGCCATGGAAGTGTTTGAGATAGGAGAGAAAATCATCCAAATCCTCCTGGGAGCTGGTTTCACCATCAAAAAGAGCAAAGTAAAGGGACCAGCTTGTGAGATTCAGTTCCTAGGAGTAAAGTGAAAGATGGAGAAGGAAATGTGTAAGTGTCGAAGGTCTGAGCAAGTGAAAGATGGCGTTTTGGGTGAATAAAATGCATGATGTTTAGTAGTATGTTGACAATATGGGGATAAGGTGTGGAATGTCCTAGGGTGATGTTATCATGCTTGTATCCCCAGTCATCTGTTCTGTTTCTTCTGGATATTATGTTCTGTGCCTTCAAGACTGGCTCTGAAAAGCGAAGTTTTGTTTTGTTATCAGCCTGCTCACTCCCCCACAGTAGGCGGGACACAATGAGGGCAGTTCATAGTGCTGCTTTTGCTTTTTGCTCTTGCTTTTGCTTTTGCTCTTGCTCCTGCTTTGCTCTTGCTTTTGCTTGTTAGTTAATTTAGCTAGGCAGTCTTAATTTTCCCTGGACTGTTTTTTTTCCCTTTTCTTGGAACCACTCGAACCTGCTCCAGACTGGGACCTGGGAAACACCGAGAGTTTCCACTTTTTGGCCTGCAGCAGCCATTCCCAGCACCGGAGGGACCGATAACAGAGACACCACTCCCAGGAGAGACTTTCTGAATTTGTAATCTCTTCGGAGCAGTGAAAGAGTTTTGTCATCCGGTCTTGTTCATTTTTTGTGCTGGGGGGTGCTGTGCCTGTTAAATAAACAGGTTCTTTCCACTTCTCTCCGAGGAATCCTTCCCGAACCGGTTGGGGGGGAGGGGCGGTGTGGGTTTACTTTCTGGAGGGGCCCCTTTTGAAGGTTTTCTCCCAAATTTGCCCTAAACCAGGACTTTATACGTTTCCTTTTGATCTTCAATTAACTTTCTATCCTTCTTATTATAGACTGGCTTACCTTCTAGGGAGATTTGGCCATCGGGAATTAAGGCTCCTTCTACTGTTACCTAACCTTCTGCCACTTCTTTTGCCTTGCTGTCTGCCAGCTTGTTTCCCTCTTCCAATTCTGAGCTCACATTCTGGTGTGCCTTAATGTGCATGATTGCCACTTTCTCAGGCAGTTGGACTGCTTCCAGTGGTTGTATTATTCCTCTTGCATGTTTAATGTTCTTCCCTTGCGAATTTAACAGTCCTCTTTCTTTCCAGATAGCCCCATGGTCATGCACTACTCCAAATGCATATCTTGAATCTGTGTAAGTGTTTATTCTCTTCCCTTTTGATAACTAATGCACGGGTCAGGGCAATTATTTCTGCCTTCTGTGCAGAGGTACCTGCTGATAATGGTCCTCTTTCAATTAGGTCTCTGGATGTGCTAACTGCATAGCCAGCATGTTTTCCATTGATAACATAGCTACTTTCATCTGTGAACCAGCTTTCCACATCATCCGAAGGGGTATTCTTCAGATCTGGGCAGCTGGAATAAGTGGCTTCAATAGTCTCCAGGTGTGGGAACCCAGGAAATTCCTCTGGCTGCCCTGGAGGACGCGAGAACCTGTCAGGGGGCTCGAAGACCTTGGCACAGAGCCCAAGACCCCTGTGCCTTTGATTTAGCCCTTGGAAAAAACAATTACCAACCTTTATATGAAGGATTACAAGCCACGAAAGTTTAAGTAGAATGATAGTGAACTTATCATAGGGTGAAAAATATATTTTTTGGGGATTTTGGAATGGGGGTTCAGGAGGCAAGATGGAGGAATCTGGGCGCGTCCAGCCTTTCTCCTTCTTCTTCTTGGCCTCCATCCTCTGGGTTATGATGGCACTTTTGGATTGGTTTAGAGTAGAAGTTCACTGTCTAACATAGATGATAGATATTGGAAAGTAATTGTAAATATTGTACATGTAGTTTTTAGTATAAAACGATAACACCGCCTGGGGGCAGGCAGAGTGCCTCGGACTGTCTTGCTGAGCGGACCTCGGCTGGACAGGAGAAAAAAATTTTATAGTTAAGAAATAATAAACAATTCTGAGACCAAGAACTGAAGAGCTCTGACTCCTTCTTCGAGCGCCAGGCTGGGAAAAGAGACTTGTATGTATCTCGGGTCACTCTGACCAGCAGAGATTCCGAGATCCAGGCTGTCGTGATGAATTGGCTCTCCTTGGTTCCCACTAAGAAAATAGGCTGGGTTGACATTGTTAGTTACCACTATCTCTATATCATCCTGTTCTACCATGATAGCTTGGTGTTTCAGAAACTGTTGTGGGGAGAGCCAGTGGCCACCCTTTGTTTCCAGTACTGAGGATACTGTATGGGACACTAGCACGGTCATCTTCTGGCCCAGAGTGAACTTAGGGGCTTCCTGAATGTTCAGTACAACTGCGGCCGCTGCTCTGAGGCAATCTGGCCATCCTTTGGCTCCTGCATCCAGCTGTTTAGAAAGATTAGCAACTGCCTTCCAGTATGGGCCCAGGTCCTGTGCCAATATTCCCAGGGCAATTCCCTGTTTCTCATGAGAGAAGAGAAATAATGATTTACTCACATCTGGTAGTCCTAGAGCTGGAGCTGACATGAAGACCTTTTTCAGATGACCAAAAGCCTGTGTGGCTTCCTTTGTCCACTGGAGACCTCTCCTTCCATTTGCAATGAGAGAATACAGAGGTTTCACGAGTACTCCATAGGTGCAAATCCATAGTCTTCACCATCTTGTCATGCCCAGGAAGGTTCTCAGTTCTTTTAATGTTTGACATTTCGGGGTTTGGCATATTGATTCTATGCATTCTTTCCCCAAAGTCCATTGTCCAACACTGACCTCATAACCCAGGTAGATCACCTTTTGTTTTACTACCTGAGCCTTTTTCTTTGACACGCTGTACCCCTAAAGCCCCAAATAGTTTAGAAAGCTTACCATCCAGGCCACACACCCTTCTTCTGTAGGGGTAGCTATTAGGATGTCATCAACATTCTGCAACATTCTCCCTTCTCCTGGTAGAGCTTCCCAGGATTCCAAATCCTTCGGATGTTGTTCTCCAAACAGGGTGGGCGAATTTTTGAACCCTTGGGGTAGGACTGTCCATGTGAGCTGAGTTTTTCATCCACTTTTGGAATTTTGCCATTCAAATGCAAAAAATTTCAGGCTAGCTTCATGGAGAGGGAGGCAAAAGAAGGCATTTTTCACGTCTAAAACAGTAAACCAAGTTAGCTCTGGTGTTAAACATGTTAACAAGATGTACAGGTTAGCCACTACAGGGTAGAGATCCTCGGTTATATTGTTAAGAGCCCATAAGTCCTGCACGACCCATCAGGTTTGCAGACAGGCAGGATAGGAGTGTTGAAGTCAGATTGGCACTCCTTCAATAACCCCAGTTGTAAAAAATTTTCAATTATCGGGTGGATTCCTTCTCTATCTTCCTTCCTTAAAGGATACTGTTTAATTCTAACCAGTTGTTTTCCTGCCTTAAGCTTAATTTGTATTGGGGGTGCATTTTTCACCCTCCGTGGTACATTAGAGGCCCATACTCCCAGAAATACTTGATTCAGGATCACCTCGCTAATTTCCTCTTTAGCTTTAATGGCTGTCAATATTAAACCCCACACTTCTACATATTTTTGCTCAGTCACCACCAGAGTAGCCTCCCCATTTTTAAATGAAATAGTTGCCTCCAACTTTTCCAATAAATCTCTCCCTAGGAGCGAGTCCAGAGAATTGGGCATGTATAAGAATTTATGGATGCCCCACTGTTTTCCATATTTGTATTTGGGTGGCTTGCAAAAAAATGCTATTTCAGATTGGCCAGTTGCCCCCCTTTCCCTAACGTATTCATTCCCCACTGGAACCAAAGCTTAATTTAAAACTGAAAATTTTGCCCCTGCATCCACCATAAGTTCCACCGCTTTTCCCTCCTTCCCCAGTTTCATTTTTATAACCAGTGGATCCCCCGGGGTAATGGTCCCCCGCTCCCCTTCAGTCGCTTTTTGTATCAGCAACCACCACCTCCCTTCCTCGGTTCCCTTTCCCATTTTTTTTTTGTTCAGGGCATTCATTTTTCCAGTGTCCAAAATTTCTGCAATTTGCACACTGATCTTTGCCCAGCTGAGGTGGTCCTTGCCTAGGTGTTCCTTGTCTCTGCCTTCCTTTGCCTTCCTCTTTTACTACGGCCATTAACTTCCTCATCCCTTGCTTATATTCTTCTCGATTGCTGAAAACCCTCCATGCCTCATCTAGAAAGGCCTCCAAATTCCTCCCCTCTGGTTCCCACAGGTTCTGAAGTTTCCTCCTGATATCTCCCATAGATTGCTGTAAAAATAAACTTATTAGCTGCTGTATCCCTATCTCAGATCCAGGATCTAATGGTGTATGGCGACGCATTGCGTCTCTCAGGCAATCTAAAAACTCAGAAGGAGTTTCCGAGGGAGTTTGCTTAATTGCGTACAAAGCTGACTAATTTATAGCCTTGAGGATGGCTTGTTCCATCCTCATTGCAACCCATTCTTGAAAATTGTGCATTCTTATTAATTATTCTTCATTATTTGGATTACAGTTTTGGTCCTGGAGGGGAAAAACGTCCTTAACATCCTCTTCTGTTGTTTTGCAAAAGTTTTCTGCTAAATCCCCTGCTGTTTTTTAAACTAGCTGTTTTTCCATCTCTGTTAATGCCTCCAACAATAACTGAAGGTCTGACCAGTCTGGGTTATGCTACTTAATCATATACCTTAACCTTTTAGCTGTTCCTATTGGGTCAATCCTATAGTTCTTGGCAACTCTTTCCAAGCTTTCTAAGTCAATTGTAGAAAAAGGGACTTTAATTAAAACTCTTTCCCTCATGGGTCCCACTGCCTCCCTTAAAGGAGCTTGTATTACTTCCTTTGTTTGTTTTCTAGTCCAAGATGCTATGGGACCGCTCCAGCTTGTGGAAGGTTCCTCGTCACTATCACTATCAGGCAATGGGGGTATATGATGTTGTTTGCAATTCAGAAGTGAGTGGAGGAGCAGATGGTCCAGCTTGCCTGTCTTCCAAGGGAGCTGAATCTTCTCCTCCCCTTAGACCCCTTTGCTTCTCAGGGGCTGGCTCAAATAAATACAGCAACTCTTGATTTTGTATCTCTGCTTGATAAACCTTGTCACGATGTGTGCAAGGCTGGTTTATTGAGCAGGTACTACAACATCCTTCCAACTGCTTTCTATTAGCTTTGCTTTCCTTTTCAAGGGCTAATACCAGGGGATCAGAGCGGACCCTGATCCCACAATCCTTCTGCCATTCACAGTGATTTCAGAGGGAGAAAAAACATATCCGCATACTAAAGTTCAGACCGTTTGCCCTCACATCTGAGAAATAACATTAGCTGCAATAAGGTGTCATATTCTAAGCTTCCAGTAGGGGGCCATGTGGCTCCACTTTCCAACCGATATAATGGCCACCACTAGGTGCAGTACCTTGTGGGAACTCAGCACATCGCTCCTGATGTCCAGAGCTACCGAGAGAACCCTTAGGGGGCTCGGGAGTCTTGGAATGTTGCCAAAAGCACTTGGCGGCTTGATTTTGATCCATCTAGGGATATGCCACCGATGTATGAGGAGATGAAACCTGTGAGAATCACTAGGGTGTGAATGGTGAAGACATAATTATAGGGTAAATCACAGATTTTGGGGTTTTGGTACAGGGGGGTTATGGAGACAAGATGGAGGAATCAGGGCGTGTCACCAAGCTCTTCTTTCTTCTTCTTGTCGTCCATCTTCTGTTGTGGTGTTGGCACTGGTGGATTGGTCTGGGGTGAGGGTGTACTTGGTGATGAGGGTGATAGGTATTGGGGATAAAAAGTTAATATGATATACGTAGTTTTTGTTATAAAAGATGCGACTGCCTTGGGGGTGGTCAGAGTGCCTTTGGCTGCCGTGCTGGTCAGATCCAGATCGGGCAGAGAAGGGACTTTGTAGATAAGAAACAATAAACAATTCTGAAGACTGAAAAACCTAGAGTCCAGACTCATCTTTTGAAGCCCAGCGTGCAAAGAACCATCCTAAGCGTGTGTGGGAGCAGAGACGGACAGCCGAACCCCATAGTACCTCACAAGGGTGTGTCACCGAAATGTTCTATGAAAAATCCTTTCTTTAGGATTTTTCCCTCCTGAGAAGCTGAGAGTCCTCAAGAACAAGCTGTAAACAATTCTTATCTGCTGCTGTGGAATGCAACAGGTGGATCTGTGATTGGTCTCATCTGGTTGTTTCTAATTAATGGCCAATCACAGTTCACCTGTCCAGACTGTCTCGGTCAGAGACAAGCCTTTGTTGTTCATTCCTTTTCTATTCTTAGCTTAGCCTTCTGATGAAATCCTTTCTTCTATTCTTTTAGTATAGTTTTAATATATTATACATGATAAAATAATAAACCAAGCCTTCTGAAACATGGAGTCAAGATTCTCGTCTCTTCCCTCATCCTAAGACACCAGCAAACAATGCAACAAGGGTGTGTTTGGATTCGGTGCTTTCTGAGCCTGCAATCTTTTTCCAATGAGCTAAAATACAGCCCAGAGGGCTTGCCTTAGGGATTTCTTTGCTCTCTCCTGATCCCATTATTTCCTTCTTCTGTATTGCTTCCACCCAAATTCCTTTTTACACTTTTGTGCAGTCTTTTCCCAATCCTTTTTCCTTTACACTCCACATCTCTGGGACTAGATGGATTTTCTGCAGAAATACTCTAAAATTTCTGTTTCCGGGTCCTCCTGATTCTGCCGCCTGCACTGAGCACAAGCACTGTGTCTCCTATCTGAGGAACAATACCACCGCTCACGGCAGGTCCAGCATTTAACCAACGCCTACACTAGATGCTGCTTTTGCCTGCAGAAACAGATGGTCCCACTCCTTCTGTTTATCAGATTTTTGTTGCAGGCTGCTGTCAGTCTAACGGGCCCAAATCTCCCATAGACGTCTTATGTACTCCCTCTAAATAAACCCACTGATGTCCCCTTATTACCCAATTACTTTCAGGAGTCACAGAGTCCCAAGGTTCAAGTCCAAGCTGCTGGGGAGTGGGACTCCTTCCAGTCATCTCGCCATGGCTAGAACAACTGTTACCAATGCACTACCCAAGGCAAGGCACACTAAACAAACCCTAAAAGCAATATTTACAGCCAACACAGCAGTAACCAAAAACAGCACTTATCAAACAAACCCTTAAAACAATACTCACAACAAACTATCCCTATGGATAACACTCCAGCAAAGTAAAATGCAATAACTCTTAAAACAGTACTCCTGGCAAGTAACACTAGACAAGCCCTAAAAACATGAGGTGAAAGAGAATTTGCCAAGTACACCACCAAGAGTTTGCTGCATATATGACTTTTGACACAAGATGGCAGTATTGCCTCATAAATCTACCACAGTTCTCAAGCACAGACAAAACTCAACACACCGCATATCCACCTTTTTAAGAAACAAACACAACCAAATAGCAGCAGGAATTCACTCGATTTACCCAGGAATTGCTAGCTGCCGGTCCACAGTCAGCGGACACTTCCCCACTGCCTTTCCTTTGGTCAGCGGTCCTTAACGCTAGCTGCACGTTTGGCCAACGGTTGCTTGCAAGCCCAAACCCACCAGGATCATGTTCTGTGCGTTAAGACATCTCTGAGCAGCTTATTAGTGGTCTCTACAGGGGCCCCCCCTTTAAAAGAAATGCATACCGTTTCTCTGCTGATTAGGAGGTAGTTGTCTGCCCTGCAGTGAGCGATTCTAGAAGCAGCGTTCCTTCCAAGGAAAATCCCAGGGTGCACCTTAGGAAGTCCGCCCCTCAGTCGGTCACATGGCTGGCAGAGAACGTCCCTTCTTGGTCGCCAAAATGACACACGGAGACGCTCTTAAACTCAAAGACAAAATGAGTTTTAAAGGAGGTATGTTTTTATTTGGCCGGACGCATGCGGGATACCTCCACAAAGACATGCGTGCCTCCTGTTCACTCATGTTTTCTTTTATCCCCTAGAATGTTACATATACGTAAAGTTTTACAATAAATAATTTCCTGGCTCCCCTCCCTCTCCGCTTCGTATGCTAATAATCTTATCAGTCCTTTGCGTCTGCACAGCTGTCTCTGGTGGTCGTCTCAGGGGTCTTGGGGATCGTAGGGGATAAAGTTGTCTTCCTCAGGGTTGACTTTCTGACCCCGCTGCCTTGTGCATGCTTACTGATCTTTTGGCCACTGTGCAAGGCAGGAGTCCAGATTCATCTGGTTTCAGGGGCCCAAGGAGCCTCAGTATCTCTGTATCCTTGCATACTGTATCCTGTTCTTGATAAACATCCTTCCCCTTATCAGGCATCCTTGCATTCTTTCTTGCTGTTTTGCACGTAGTCCTTTCCTTTCTCATGCAACCAAGGATGTAGCAAATATTAAGCAATGGCCATCATTTATGTGCCTATTCTTAATCAATACCTTCTAATTTCTATGACTCTATCCTCTAGTTTCTGACCCCACGTTTCACAGTCATCTTTGCCCTTAAATTTTATATCTGTATGACAAGAAAAACAAGATGCGTCTCAAATTCTCTCATCTAGTGACTGAATTCAGTGGTGAGAAACATAAAAATTCTGTTACTATTTCCAAATATTTAAAAAAATAATTTGTCTGGCCTTATGTTGACCAGTGACATATATTTGGCAGCTTGTCTTTTAAATAGACATAGCTAAAAATGGCAACCAACAGACTCAGCAGTCTCTGAATTTTGCTTTGGAAATTTCTGTGTTTTCCAGGGGTCCAGCACTTTTGGACAACTCCTGGGTACCTTCTCAGACACTTGAGCATGCCTGCTGCTGTCAGATTGTCTTAGTTTCAGCTGGGATAATTTTCTTCTCAGTATCTGGTACAGTCTCAGAATCTCTGCTGGTCAGAGTGACTCTGAGATACGTACAAGCCTCTTTTCCCAGCCCAGCAGTTGAAGAAGGAGTCAGAATTCTTCTGTTCTCGTTCTCAAGGCTGTTTAATATTTCCTATCTATATAATTCTTTTTCTGACCCGCTGCAGGTATGTCTGGCAGGTCGGTTTGAGGCACACTGCCTGCCTCAGAGGCAGTGTGGTCTTTTTATACTAAAAACTACTCGTACATTATTTACCATAACTTCCCAATACCTATCACCTATGTTAGACAGTGAACTTCTACTCTAAACCAATCTAAAAGTGCCATCATCACCCAGAGGATGGAGGCCAAGAAGAAGGAGAAAGGCTGGGCACGCCCAGCTTCCTCCATCTTGCCTCCTGAACCCCCATTTTAAAAACCCCAAAAAATCTATTTTTCACCCTGTGATAAATTCACTATCATTCTACTTAAATTTTGTGGCTTGTAAATCCTCATATAAGGTTGGTAATTGTTTTTTCCATGGGTCAAGTTCAAAGGCACAGGGGTCTTGGGCTCTGTGCCAAGGTCTTCTAAGCCCCTCGGGCAGGGGCTCAAGCCCTCCAGGGCAGCCAGAGGAATTTCTGGGTTCCGACAGTACAGTGCTGTGTTTTGGATTCAGTGTGATAATAATGTTGATAACACACTGATGTTTTGGTTGTTGCTGAGCTGTGCTTACTCTCAGTCAAGGGTTTTTCAGCATCTCAGGCTCTGCCAGTGAGGAGCTGCACAAGAAGCTGGGAGTAAGCCCAGCTGGGACAGCTGACCCGAACTGGCCAAAGCAATCTTCCACACCATAAAATGTCATGCTCACTATATAAACTAGAGAGAGGTGGCCAGGGGGCACTGATTGCTCTAGGGGGCTGGCTGAGAATTGGTCAGTGGGTGTTGAGCAATTGCATTGTGCATCACTTGTTTTTCTTGAGTTTTATTCTTCTTTCTCTTTTTCATATTATTATTATTGCCATTATATTTTCTTTTCAATTATTATACTGTTCTTATCTCAAACTATGAGTTTTACCCTTTTTCAGTCCTCCTCCTGGTCCCACCAGGAGGGAGGGGAAGGGATGTGAGTGAGCAGCTGTGTGGTACTTAATTTTTGTCTGAGGTTAAACCATGTGTTTAGTTACCCCAAAGGTGGGGTAACTGAGGTTCTTGTTAATATAAGATCCCTTTGGGTGGATTAAAGTGAAATGACACTAAATGACTGGTGTTTATAAATATATATATGGCAGGTTTATTTCAGAACAATTTGGTTGCAATGGAAAGGATGTATGTAGCTGTTTTGATTATTATTGTAGAAATATAGCACCATAAAAGCATACAAATAGCGCTTAAGAAAATTTATAAGGAAAAGAAAGAAGAATAAAGGATAAGAGTAGAAAGATATCACCACCTGTGGATCCAGCAATGAGGCTTGATTGTTGCAATTTCTATGTCAGTTGGTCAAAGTGACGATCACAGTCTTGAATGGATCTGTTGCAACATGGTTGATCATGTGTAGTCCTCTGGTGGAAGGCCTCAAAATTGAGTCTGGGGGCACTTCAGGGGCCTTTAATGGTTTATGACACCTTCTAAGATGTAATAGCTGCCTCTCACATCAGCATAGTTGAGCCAGTTTTGCCCCATCAGAAGGGATGAATACCCTCAGGCCTATGTGTGAACGTCCCAGTACTTCCTGGGGCAGTTTTACAACTGAGACAGTTGTGCAAGGGAGGATATTTGCATGATAAAAAGCACTATCCCACCTCCAAAGGGTCTATTTGTATCAGCCTTCTTTATCTGTCTCAAAACCCTGTTTGTAGCCTTTGGTGGTGGGTTCTTAACCCCTCTGCACCTGGGCTGTTACCTTGCACATCATCAGCAAAGCACCTGCTGCTTTCACAAATGGCTGATTGTTTGAGTCATTAACCATTAACATTTCAGTCTTACACCATGACTGTCCTCTAGTGCCCAACATGGGGCACAAAGGGTTGAGATAACAGCAGATCTGAACAGTGTGTTAAAACAAATTTGTTAGTAAGCATTCATTATATTGGGTTAATAGTTGGTGGTCATAATGTTGATTTATTTGCTTTCAGAGTTCCTGTGCATGTTGCCACATGTGTGTTATGTAATACTTTTCTTGTTTGATGTGTTCCCTGTAGTGATGTATATCATTCATGTGGCCTGGGCTAAGGTTATCATTTTGTTGTTCTTTACAGTACTTACTGGCTTATGATATGATAGTGTCAATGGTTGTGAAATAAAACTGGTATGTGTACTCAGCTGTGGAGAGTTAGGGATATGGCGACCGGAAAATCTCGAGCTGTATGGGTAGACAGGAAGCCCCCCTCCTCACCTTGCAGTCTGACCATGGCTCCTACCTGGCCGCACCCAGCCAGACCATGAGGAAAGGAAGTGACACAGGCTGCCCAAGCCATAAATACACCTGAGACCTTTCAATAAACGCCATTTGCTATCCACCACGTTGGTGTCTGTAGCATGTGGACCGAGTGACCCTGTCAGTTTGGGTCACCGTGCCGAGTACCCGGAACATGGTCGCCACGCAGAAACTGCAACATTCTGGTGCCGAAACTCTGGGAATCAGCACCCGGGGTCGGGAATGGCCTGGGCAGGACCGACGGCTGCACAGCGGGTCTAGTGCAGCAGGGGGGAGGCCCCCGGACCAGCGATCCTCACGGATGCCAGCGGGAAGGTCATAAGTTTTGTTCATGATCAGTGGGGGATTAAATGTGAGCTCAGGAATTTTAATCTTGCCATCGCAAGACTCCTAGAGCTGGGGGCAATTTAACGTCCCGTAGAAATATTACATTCGGAAGTGTGGGAAAGATGCACCGCCGCCTTAGCTGAAGATACTAAAGCCTCAAAGCGTGGGGGAAAGTAGAGGAGGCCCTACGCAGGACATTAGAAGAACAGGAGACGTGGAAAGCTGCAAGCAAATGTTTATTGGTTACACCACAGCTGGGGATGGGAGCGGCGACGCAAACCGTCTCTAGGAGCAATTCGATTGAGGACAGGAATGCGCGGGGGCCGGGCGCGTTCCACCCCTCCCCGAGCCCGCGCCCGAACCCCTCCCCGAGCCCGAGCCCAAACCCCCCAGAGCCCCCAGAGGACCCCCCGACTTTCCCGCGGAGCCCGCCGGGTCCTAGCATCCCACGGAACCTTTCGAGGAATTCGCGACTCCCCTGTCTGTCCCTTCCCTGCCGGCCAGCGACCCGGCGGTGGAGGCGCAGCGGCGTGCGCGGTCCTTTTGGGGGGAGCTGAAGGGGGAAGCCCGGGACGCTGAGAAGGTGGCTAGCGCAGACGCGCGGGCGGCGGCCCCGCCACCGCCACCGTACACGGCAAAACATGGCGCAGGCGACCCAGGAGATGGGCGGGGCGCAGGAGTCCACAGCGGGAAAAGCCCGGAGGCGCGAGTTGTTGCTGACGCGCATGCGCGAGTGGGCAGCAAAGAGCACATACTCGATCGAGGCCGCACTCAATACTGCTACAATATAAGGGAGAGATCCCTCCCTTCGGGAGGCAGGGCAAGCCCAGAGGGCAGGAGCAGTACCACCCCCGAAGGGAGGAGCGGGGTTGGAGCCCGGCTGGGACTCGGAAGCTGAAAGAGCAGAATTAATGTGGTTCCAAACGAAACCGAATAAAGCTTTAAGCAATATCGGGAAACAATCACAACACAAACTCACCGATTGGGAAAAAATAAAAATAGCTTGCGAGAATTGGGCACCCGCAGCCGCGATACATGCCTTCCTGGTGAGGGTCACCGGAGCACAGGGATCGAATATAGCTGCCATGATCAGACGCGTTGCAAATAAAGAACACCTAGCTCCCATTCAAGCATCAGTTTACACTGCAATAACAAGTGTCATGGCACGCTTTAAGGGTGGCCAGGCTGGGCATGTGGCAATAAACTGCCCCCAATCAGGACGCCCACCACAGCTGCTCCACCACGTCAGGGGAAACCAAGGGGACCATGCTGAGCATGTGGAAGGAAGGGGCACTTGGCTAAGGAATGCAGATCCAAGCATAATGGAAATGGGAGAGGGAGGGGGCACCCGGGCCGTATCCAGCCTCCTCCCAATGGGAACATGCAACGGCCCAGCTACAGCAGCCCTCAATGGGGCACAGGGTTCCCGTGCCCACCACTGCCAGCCCCTGAGGAAATGTCCAACTTTGCCACCCAGCCAAGGCCCAACGGATATTTTGGGTGGTCTTGGGGAAACCGTCGCGTGCTTTTTCCCCAGGAGTCGAGTGCCTCAGCAATCTCATCATGAAAGGCAGGAAACTCGCCCTAAGACATCTAGGCATCGAGCTGTCCAAGATAAGCTTGCCTCTCCGCAAACAGCTCTCTGCGCAGTTAACGACAATATCGGAATATTTAGCGATAGCCCTCACAGGCTTTGGAGGAGAAATTCGCTACGCAGAAAAACCCCCTTGGACTCAGCTGCTCACGGTCATCGATATCGACCTCCCACCGAAGGCAGTCGATCGACCACAGACAGGGCCAACCATCTTCACGGACGCATCATTGCAGACCTCCACCGCAGCAGCAGTGTGGCAGTCAGGAGAACAGTGGCAATGTGTCAAGGCAACTGACCCCACGCTTTCGGTCCTACAGCTTGAAGCAGCAGCTGTGGCGCTAGCGTGCGGACTGTTCCCAGAAGAACACCTTAACATTGTGACTGACTGCATATTTGTGGCAAAACTCTGCCTAGCCATGTCCGGACCACGTGTGTCAGTGTCCCCAGTGGAAACGATGCTGGAGGAAGCGCTCTATTCTTGGAAAGGTACCATATCAGTCATCCACGTCAACACCCATGACGCGATCAAAGGATTCTACAAGATAGGAAACGACAAGGCTGACGCCGCAGCAAAGGGCGTATGGACACTGAAAGAAGCTCGTCAGTTGCACGAAACCCTTCACATTAGAGCTAAAGCGCTTGCGAAAAAGCGCGGAATTTCTACTGCAGACGCAAAGCACGTCGTCGCAACGTGCCCACATTGCCAGAAGTCGCCACTATGGTCGAGTGGTGTCAACCCCAGAGGTCTCAAAGCCTCAGAAGTGTGGCAAACAGACTTTATGCAATGCCAGCTGTTGAAACCTCGAGCGTGGCTCGCAGTTACTGTAGATACGTACAGCGGCATGATCGTGGCCACACAGCATCTCAAGACGGACTCCAAAGCGACCATCCAACATTGGCTGACAGCCATGGCATGGCTTGGAGTTCCAAAGCAAATCAAAACGGACAACGGCCCAAACTTCATTTCAAAGGTAGTCCAGACATTCGCCTCGAAATGGAACATCGCCTTGGTGCACGGCATCCCATATAACAGCACTGGACAAGCCATCGTCGAAAGAGCAAACCAGACTCTGAAAACTAAGCTGGAAGTGCTAGCAAAGGCAGAAGGCTTCTCCAATGCCATTCCCTGGGGCGACCAAGCGCACATCCTGGCAACTGCGGTGCTAGCGTTAAATCAATACCCTAGGGGGGATGAGACAAACTGTCCAGCTCAGAAACACTGGGCCACTCGAGCATTAGAAGAAGGCCCGCGGGTGGTGATCAAAAACGAACTGGGGCAGTGGGAACAGGGTTGGAGATTGGTGCTCACGGGACGGGGATATGCGGCTGTTAAAAAAGACGCTCACATTAAATGATGTCCACTTAAGTCAATCAAGCCCGACCTTCACCAGGAGCAGAATGAGACTGATGAGAGTTGTGAGTTTTTGTTTACAGGACATGCTCGTGGGGCGTCCTCGTGACGCGTACATCCCCGTTCCAGAGGACGGACCACCAAGCCGTCCAGCAGCGCCAGAGAGAGCAGCGCGGGTGAGAACCGAACATCAACGGTGTTTCTGTGTGCTCTTGCTGTTGCGGCTTGTCGCCAGAGGGCAAGCCAGCCCAGACCACTACCCTCATCAGCCATTCAGGTGGGTCAGGCGACACCTTAGCAGTGGCAAGGCGCTCAAAGGAATCACCACACCAAACACCCCATCCTTCATAGTTTGCTTTACCGACTGGTTTCCAGGACGACCAAAGGTAGACCCCTATTCCTGAAACGTCACACAAACATACTTATCCTACTGGTGTCCAGACTCAAACCCAGGAAAAAGCTACTGCAATCACCCAGGGTGGGGATACTGTGGGCATTGGGGCTGCGAAACCATTGCTACAGATGCCAGACCGTCAGGACCTGGGTGAGATCCACAAGAGCCCGACAAGTTCTTACAGTTCACCTGGGCACCCTCTGGCTGCAAAACACCCTTCTTTTTCCACGGAAATTTCCATCGAAACAGTCATGAAATCCCTAAATTTCGGAAATGCACCAACTACAACATGACGGTTTTGCAGCTAGATCACCCCAGTTGGACCACGGGCAGAACACGGACAGTAGTCTTTCAAGGGTCGAAAGAGTGGGTGAACGTGCAAATTATCAGACTCCCAGCCTCTATGTCCCAATCAGTCGGACCCAATTCGGTTCTAGTAGTGAGTAAACCCAGGGAAGAGATCGCAGTTAACAGTAGTTCTAGCCCCGATACGCAGAGGTCAGAACTAGTCTCCCCATCCAATCTCCTAGCCGAACCAAACCTTTCCAATTCATTCATAAACGTGCTAAATGCTACCTTCATATCGCTAAATCAGTCCAACCCAAACTTCACAGAATCATGCTGGTTATGCTATGATGCACAACCCCCGTTTTACGAGGGCGTTGCCTTCGATCTCCCGTTCATCTTCTCAAAGTCAAACAATCCACGCCAATGCAGATGGGACACCCCCCGGAGAGGCATTACCCTGAGTCAGGTTGCAGGCCAAGGGAAATGCTTTGGCAATGCAACCTTGGCGAGGCAGATGGGCAATGTCTGCAAAGAATTCGGCAAACTTAAGGGAGGGAAGTTCCAGTGGGTGATCCCAGCTGCATCGGGAATGTGGGTCTGTCACCGATCCGGGGTAAGCCCATGTGTACTCCTTGAAAAATTTGATCACTCTAACGACTTTTGTGTCCAAGTTCTGATTGTCTCTAGGGTCCTGTACCACTCAGACGAAGAAGTGTACTACGTCTTCGAAGAAACCAGCCATCTCCACAACAGAGAAATAATTACAAGTTTAACTATAGCCATGCTGCTCGGCCTAGGAGCAGCCGGAACGGCCACAGGCATCTCAGCCCTAGCGACCCAACACCAAGGACTGTCCCAGCTGCAAATGACTATCGATGAGGACCTGCAAAGGATCGAGAAGTCCATCCCTTCACTAGAAAAATCCCTTTCCTCACTCTCAAAAGTTGTTCTCCAAAATAGGAGAGGACTGGACCTCTTGTTCATGCAGCAAGGGGGCCTGTGTGCTGCCTTGAAAGAGGAATGCTGCTTCTATGCAGAGCACGCCGGAGTCGTCAGAGACTCCATGGCCGAACTGAGAAACGGGCTGAATCAAAGAAAAATAGACAGAGAAGCTCAACAGGGCTGGTTCGAGTCGTGGTTCAACCAGTCTCCATGGCTCACCACCCTGATCTCTACCCTAATAAGCCCAATCACTATAATCTTACTAACCCTAATCTTCGGGCCTTGTATATTAAACAAACTGGTGCTATTTGTTAAAAGGCGTTTAGAAACAGCTAACATTTTGTTTCTCGAGCGCCGACAACTACTTAAAGGCATGTTAAAGTTATTAACACACGATTTTACACTAATCCTACTAACCCATGAAATTTTGTAACCCTTACATTTTATAACTTTATAAGATTTTTACTAATCATGGGGGGGGAAAATGTGGAGAGTTAGGGATATGGCGACCGGAAAATCTCGAGCTGTATGGGTAGACAGGAAGCCCCCCTCCTCACCTTGCAGTCTGACCTTGGCTCCTACCTGTCCGCACCCAGCCAGACCATGAGGAAAGGAAGTGACACAGGCTGCCCAAGCCATAAATACCCCTGAGACCTTTCAATAAACGCCATTTGCTATCCACCACGTTGGTGTCTGTAGCATGTGGACCGAGTGACCCTGTCAGTTTGGGTCACTGTGCCGAGTGCCCGGAACATGGTTGCCATCCAGAAACTGCAACACTCAGCATTATCATCACCTCTGTATTTCAGAACCATCTATTAAGAACTATTAATTGTTATACCTTTTGCCTTTTCTTCTTGGACAGCCAAACTCTGGGGGACACATCTTCCCTCTGACATCTTTTTCTTACAGGTTGATTGCAGCAGCATTTGAGACTTAAAGATTTTTTAAATACTTTTAATACTATTGAAACTAGCCTGGTCCTTTCATTAGGAACCAGCATGTTGCTGTATATAGTTAGTGTCTGGTTTAGGGTTAAGCAACTATCTGTGGCAACTCCAGCCCCTGTGATAAGCATTGCGGCCACTTGAACTCTGGCAACTGGCACTTATGAGAGACTGGAGGAGATTGGTGGCATGAAACATTTACGGTACATGTGTGTGATGAGAAGGGGCAGGTTGGGCCTTGCCTTTGGGAAGGCAATGCACTGCCCCATACACTCCACATCTCCTGGGGCCTGTATCCCAGTCCCACAGCGGCCGCCAATCACTGGCACACTGGAGGCAATGCTCCATGCCCTGCCTCTGGAGCCCCTAATCCAGCTCCTAAGCAGACAGATGACTGGAAGTCACCCCTGGGGAAGGGCCCAGGAAAGCCGAAGCATATTTAACCTTGGACTTCTGGCAAACACATCATGACCCTCTCTCCTCTTGGAATTTCTATCAACTTAACACCACTGGATCCAGGAGTCGTAGTTATGTTTGTTCTGTTCTATATATTTTCTGTCATTCTCTATTTCTTTCTTCTTCTAATTCCTTCTTCTCAGATTTCTTCAGTAACTTAACATTGGATGGGCTTGGAGATTGCTAAGTAGAATGGGATAAGTTAATGCTTTGAGAAGTGTTTTATGCTGATTGAATGTTGCTCTAAACTTTGGCAAAATTTCTCTGATTTTCTGAAGTTGCCAGTAAATTTTTTTTGTTGCTTTGACCTCTTGAGAATATCTTGGTATTTCTCCCATGCATCTCAGAGTACATGAACAACCGTAACCCCTTTTTAGTGCCTCATCAAGAAAGGTTTTGGGGGTGTACTTGTTTGAAAGCAAACCAGTGGCAGATCCCAAGTCAGAAATACAATTTTAATAGGAAAATTAAAATAAATGCAATAATACAGAAACACAGATAGAGTCAGAATACAACCTGCCACCCTGTTGGTCAGGGTGTTGGTAGCAGTCTGATTAAATGGCGGTTGCAGTCCTGTTGAAGTGACAGATGTGGTTCTGTTGAAGCTGTGATCATGTAGAAAGGGTTTGATCTTCCTCTGAAGGTCCAGTGGTGGATATGGAATTCTTGTCCTCTGGGAACTGAGTGGATAAGGCAGCTTATGGTGTTACAAACCTCAGATTATATCCAGGTAGGAATGCTTAGTTCCTCCCCCTGGGCTGAGCATAACACAATGGGATGATGTAATTTTATGGGTCATGCAGTGAGGTTTGATGGCCTGTTAACAGAAGATATCCTCCCAGAGGGTGTTACGAGGGATGGGTCATGGAAGAGATAAAGAACACTGCCCCAACTGGTTTTAACAGATGGTAATAGAATACATACTTTTGGTTACATCTTACATTGTAACCTAAGACAGGGGGCCATATAGCACTGCAGCTACTCAGGCTCTGGTGGCAGGTACAGCAGCTTCTTCAATCCTCATGACAACCACTGTAGCTACTCAAACTGGTGGCAAGTACTACAGCTGATGCCTTAAAGATCTAGAAATAAACCAACACACTTTTGAGACAATATTAGTAAAAGAGGTAGTATAAAAGCTGGTCTTTAATTGTAGGCCACTGGGGCAGATATGGAAAAATGCCCACGTAACATAGGGCAAATATAGTTTTATAAGTTAAGCAATTTAGCATAATTGAGTGGAATCCCCAAATAGAAGCACAATTAATGAGGTAATTCCCCCTTCTGGTTCAATCCTTTTTTGGAGTCCCCCCCTACTGGGACACACATGACAGATGATGGACTTTGGACCTGGTTAGCATAAGAGATTTGATAACAGGATGTCTTGGCAAGAGCAAACAGAACTTTGAGGATTAAATCAAGATTGCAAGAAGATTAAATCAGACTGGCTTACAGAAAAAGAAAATTACATCAAGCTCTGCAAGCAAGAGATGTTGTAAAATGCATAAGTTTGTTTATGTGATGATTAACCAAATCATTGTAGTAAAACATGACTGGTCTTTCTAGAATAGTATATAAGCATTTGCACTCCACAATAAATTCAGATTATTTTGACCATCTTATGGAGTCCTTGTCTCTCTCTTCATTACTGATAATTGTACCTCCATGTGAGGAAAATGACTGGCCTGACTGGTGGCATTTGGCGAACTCCTGGAAATGATCATGACAGTGAGAGAACCACGTTTGGGCCCACAATCTACTGTCTGCTGCAACTGACAGGTGAGCCAGGGGAACTAATCTATGGGATAGAACATGTCCAATGAGAGAGATGTCTATGAAACCATGCTCACCTTTTTGGGCGAGCATGGCTCCTCTATCCTTAAGCAGGACCTTAAGTCACTTTTACGATAGGTGTCACATATGCTCCCGTCCTGGAGAATAATTTTTGAGACATTGAAAAAGCAAGAGCTGTATCCTCTGTGGATGCCGCTGGCCCCCTACCCCACTCTGTCTCTCCTCTCTCTGACTCTCCCTGCCCACTTGAAACTGGCACCTCTGATACTGAGGAGCAGCCACAGCCATCAACCTTCCCCTGCCCAGACAAAGGAGGGGAAGGCATCCTTTCTCATGTTCCTTAGTAGTTTATATCACTGACTGCGGCTCTAGCAGTGAGGAGGAAGGGGAACCCTTCAATCCAGGACTGATAGATTCAGATTATGAGACTGATCTATTCCCTCCTGACCCTCATGATAAGTGGATGCAAATAAAGAAAAAGGCTCTTAAGGAGGGGACCCCCCAAACATGCTTTGGGTGCTGGAAATATGGGCATTTGAAAAAGGACTTTCAAAAAGGGGGAGGCCAGATCAAGAACTCCAGGTATTTGCCCTCGGTGCCATAAGGGAAAGGCATTATACTAATCAATGTCAGTGCAAGTATGATTTTGAAGGGCGTCTGATATCAGGAAATGGGACCCCAAGCAGCCTTCACTGGACCACAAGCAGCCTTCACCAGACTGTCACTGACCTATGTGCAGCCACTCCAGGCAGTGCAGGACTGGACAAATCAGCCAATAACACAGTAACGTTACTTGATTCATCTGTTCATTTGCTTCCCACAGGAGTTTCAGTTCTACAGGGGTGCCACAGATTTTTTGGACACAAGGTATTACATCCTAATGTCCCACATGCCAATGCAAAGTGACTCTGAAAGGCAGGTATATAATTTTAACAGGACTCATTAATACTGGAGCCGTTGTGACTGTTATCTCAAGAAGCCAATGGCCCAGTGATTGACCATAAATGTCTGTGACTCAGGAGTAATTGGGACACCCCCCACAATCGTCCCTGGCTGAACTGCCTCAGGAACTTTCAAGGATTGGAAGGAGCAGTCTCACTATCAAAAGTGATACTTGATACAGATCTAAACCCCTGAGGGACACCTAGCCCTAGTCAAACCAGTTGTACTACCAGTTACTAGCCTTTTTAACAATGTATTTTGTTGTGAATTTTTTGGTACAGCTATTTAGCATTATATAACTAAATTTTTATTGTTTTAGCCTTCAATGTTTATATCCGATTACTTTTATTAAGCCAAACTTAAATCTATCCTACAAGCAATCTTTAAAAGCTGATGCAGGGGGTGTGGCCACCCCACCTGGCACCAGCCAATGTTAAAATTTACCATCTAATTTTAGTAACTTATGATTTGTGATTTTTAAAAGGATTGTTACTAGAAAAATTCAAAGGTGTTTGTGGAAGAAGTTTTACAGTGACTTCTGTGAGCCAGAGAGAAGTTTGATAAGATGATCCATGTTTACCCCTGAAAGAATTTTCTACCAAGGTCGTTGACATAGAAACCAAGAAAGAAAGAAGGATAAATATGAGAAACCTGCAACTGTCTATTCCAATAAGCACTTTGTTGTTACTGGCCAATGAGTAAAGTGTAAACTTATGAGTTTTGTAAGAATGTATAAAAAGTATGCATGCTATAATAAAACCAGGTTTGAAGCCTTCTGAAAACGGAGTGTTGCTTTGTATTGTGACGTCTCAACTATGGCAGGTGTTTGTGTGAAAGTGGTGTCCTCCTACATATCGGTAACACAACAAGACTGCATACTTTACTGAGAGTAATTAACTAAGTTGCAAATTTAACATTCCTTTGCTCCCATTCAAAGCAAACCTTGACCTTTATCTGCAGTAGTTATTTGAGATTTAGCTATAATTAGTACATGAAACTTCACTTCCAGCTTTACCAGTTCCTTGTCTTTTACTCCACAGTTTTAACAAGGTAATTTTATTGTGAATCTTTTAGTGCAGTACTTTAATCCCTCCGGCAAATCCACATTGTTGCTATTCCAGTACAGTTGTTTACTTGCATTTTGTTTACCTTGATGTTTAGCTGTTGTATGACAAATTTTCAGAAACTTTTTTGTAATGATGGAGTCAAAAATAATTAAGATTTTGTTAAAGTTCAGTACTGTTAAGTTAATTACTGTTAAGATTACTTTCTGTCAAGATTAAGTATTAGTAAGACTAAGCAAAGTTAAATTTAAGTGTTATGCAAGTTCTGTTATTTTAAGTTCTGTTAAGTTCTATTAAGATCAATTCAATAATGTTAACTTTAAGTTCTCTTAGGTATACTTTCTGTTACATTTATGTGAAGTTAAGTTTCAGTGAAACTGATTTTAAATTTTGTAAAATTTGCTTATTTAAATTACACGATACAGCTATTTTGTTATAGAAATAAGAACAATCTCTGCTTTTTTATCTTCCATAGGTAGCACTGAAGAATGAGTAACAATTCCATATTATGACTATTATTAGTTATAAGTTATTTAATGTTTTCTTTTTTACTTTTTTGCTTTAATGTAATATATGCACAAATGTCTAGGAAAATATAACCTCAATTTCTTAAGACAGTTTCTACTGATATATTAATAGTGCTGATTATGTTGTTAATCTTATGATGTGAAGTCACTGACTTTTTATAACAGGCATTACTTTATTCATTTGCTATTTGTCTATGGTACCACTGACTGTTTAACTAAAGAAAATGACAAAGCCGGCTGCTTTACAAACTTTAATGTATTTTTATACAGCTATCTACAAGACATGTTTCATTTTAAGAAACTTTCCTAACTATAATTACTGAGAAGTTTTTTAGAATATATTAGGGAGACTCTTCCAGATAAGGCCCGGACCCCGGCCAAGTCCTGGTCTTACCTGGTCGGGAAGTATGCCAAAACCAGGTGTTTTCTGCATCAAAACTGTACTCAGGTCATTTTGACTTGCCGAATTTTAACCTATAAGAGTTGGACCCCCTTTTTGAAGTGAATTTGGGAATCATACCCAGGAATGATTTTCCAAACACACAGTTCAAAATGAGGCTTGCCAGCTATTGCAGACCCTGGGTGATGGTACAGTATTTAGGGAATTGATAGTGCATTGTTTTAAATCACCATTCTATTTTTCATGTGCTACTAATTGTATATATTATTTATTCTTACTTAGTATAGGTTTATTGTTTTATTACATATTGTTATGCTTTTATGTTGCCTTCATGTTCATAACGAGAAACACACATGTTATTAAAAACCAAAAAATTAGGGAGGAATATAGCTCCTCCAGAACTTTGCACAAATATTTACACTAAAAATTTTGAAAGCAAACCAAATCAAATTTGATCCCTTGCCTTCCTAAAACACCCTTGGAACTCCAAGAATTAGAGCCCCTGGGTTCTGTGAAATTGAATTTTTGTGTTAATTTTAAATACATGGGAAGGAATCAGTCTAAAACTTTTAAAATATTTCTCCCTGACACTCTGTGTATAAGAATCAAACCTTTTGGTGCAATTATACTTCTGGCAGCCTTTCTTAATCCAGTAATGCCCCCCCTGTGGCTGCCATAGGGAATGATTTTAGTTTATAAAGATCAAGCCTGAGCCTTAAGTGGCTAAGGTTTTTAGCAAAAATATTATTTTTAAGATGGGTATGTATGTGATGATTTTGATAATAATTGTATTAATCATGCTACCTTGCTTGTTTCAATGTGTGCAGAGATTAATTAATAAGGCCATTAAAGGAGTGGTTTTGGTTGAAAAGAGAAGGGGAGATATTGGGACACACAAGACAGATGATGGACTTTGGACCTGGTTAGCATAAGAGATTTGATAACAGGATGTCTTGGCAAGAGCAAACAGAACTTTGAGGATTAAATCAAGATTGCAAGAAGATTAAATTAGACTGGCTTACCGGAAAAAGAAAATTACATCAAGCTCTGCAAGCAAGAGATGTTGTAAAATGCATAAGTTTGTTTATGTGATGATTAACCGAATCATTGTAGTAAAACATTACTAGTCTTTCTAGAATAGTATATAAGCATTTGCACTTCACAATAAATTTGGATTCTTTTGATCATCTCACAGAGTCCCCATCTCTCTCATCATCACCGATACCCCTACCCCCCTTGGTACTAGCTGTACTTTGTTTATGAGATAGTGTCTTGGGAGGGTAGTTTTTCCCTGGTTCCCAGTAAAATGCAAGATAGGATAGAAACCTTTGGAATGTGTTTTCTCTCTCTGCCTATCAGGGTAGGAAAAGTACTGGAGTTAGCTAAGAACTATATAACTATGTAACAATAGTCTACAGAGGTACGAATGTATATGAAGGAAATATAAAAGCCAAAAACATTTTGGCATCACAACCAGTGGGACCATGGTGATGGGTGATGCAACAACCAAAGGACGAGCCCATGTCAGTGTGCTGTCACCTTTGTAATCCCTACAATGTGCTGGGGCTTGGCCCAGGACTACTGAGCCCTATTCAACACTAGTCAGTACCTTCAAGGGAAAAAGAATGTCTCTGGATCTGATGACAAAACAACAGGCACTGCAGCAACACCAAGTGCATCAACAGGCACTGCAGTTGTTCAAACCCCTCCAACAGGCACTGCAGCAAAATCAGAGACCCAACCAGTACCAGTATTGATCACCCCTATACACAAGAAGGACATGAAACACAGTTTGTTTAGTAAAGGAGGACAAAGCAGGCCCATCACAGAAACAGGAGGAAGAGAGAACAAGAGGTAACCACCACTCAATTCCTATCCTTGAGCAAGTTGCGGGAGATAGGAAAATACTTCAACCATCATCCAGGTGAGCACCTGGCTGCTCTGGTGCTGGAATAATACAGCTAGCAGTTTGGAATTAGAGCGGTAGGGAAGCCAAACAGGCAGGATCACTTTCTAGAAAGGGACCATTGATAAGGCAATTGGAAGAGGGACATGAGTCCTTAGCCTCTGCAGGACACTTCTGTCAAGAGTAAAGGAAAGATATTGCTACAAGGAAGATGTTATATGTTGCCCAGGCAAGTAGACTGCAGTAGAGAAAGGTATCCAGTACCTGAGGGAATTGGCCATGCTAGACATGATTTATTTTAACACAAACAACTCACAGTTACCTACAGATCCAGAGGGAGTCCAAAGCACACCAGCCATGAGGCAGAAATTTGTATGAAGCACATCATTGTCAAATGCGAATTCATTGGCAATAATGGAAAGACAAAGAGGAACCAGTGGTGGATGAAGTTGCTCACTGATTCTGGGAATATGAAGACAATCTCTCTTCCTCCCTTGTCTTGGCTGCTGAGAAACTGTCCAAAAAACTGTGCCAGAAGTTCTAGCAATGCAAAGAGGAAATGTCCTAGTCCCCACCTGTGCAAACCCACATCTCATCTATTAGAAATAAGCATCCTTTCACTCAAGAGGAAGGATATAGAAGGTACACACCACGGTGTGCACTGTAGTTTTAGCTGTTGTGTTGATTTGGCACTGCTAGAGGCTTCCACCATGTCCAACAGAGCCAATCTTTGATGGCTCTGAAGATGGACATGCTACTGGCTCAATTATAAAGGTTGGTAAGGCCTCTGCAATGATGTATTTAAGAAGAAAATCAAAACAGGGCATGAGCAGTTTTTTCCCTAGGGGTAGGGAGGTGCCATGGCTGCTGCCAGAGCCACTGCCATATCAGCATGGCCCGCAGTGGGCCTTGCCTGCCTGGCCGCCCCTAGCTAGCTGCTCTGCAGGAAGAAGGGCAGGGGCAGCTTTTCCTTCTTGGCACTCTGCACAAAGAGAGGTGCTAAATAGCGCCAGCGCCGCAGCAGCTGCAGCTGTCCACGTGGTGGCAATGAGGACACCTGGCCAGCAGTGAAAACATGACAAGCAACTCCCTGACATGGAACCTAGACGAGGTCAACAACGCTGCGGGATCCTGCAGGAATCTTTGAATTAGTGGAACTTGTTGGCAGTGGTACCTATGAGCAGCAGTTTTTCTTCTAGCCAGAGAAGAGGAGGAAGTGAGGACATGTGAGGGAAAAGAACATGGCAGCACCAAGGTGAGTGGAAAAGAAAGAGGGGGATGAGGTACTCCAAGCTTTGGAGCCAAGATTCCTCTGCAGGTCATAGTGAGGACTATGGTGAAACAAACTGTCCCCTTGTAATGCATGAAGTCCATGGGGGATGCAGAGATCCACTCACAGCACGTGAGAAAAGTGCTCAAGCCCAAGCAAGTGGATGCCAGAGAAAGCTGTGATCCAGTGGGAGACCTGAATAGAGAGGGACCCTGCATCTAGAGAAAGAGAGAGGGAAAGCCCTTGCATCCAAACTAGAGCAGCCTAACCTTAAAAGACTGCACCCTGTGGATGAGTGACTCATGCCACAAGAGTTTTGGGAAGATCCCACAGCATAGCAGAAAAAGACTCCCCTCCCTGAGTGAACAGAAAAGGATCTCAAATGACAAACTGACCAAGACCCCCACTCCCCATCTCCCTGTGCTGTTGGTGGGAAAGAGGGAGGGGCTGGGCAGAAAAAAAGGTGTTTTAAAGGCTTATTTTACTTCTCATTATCCTCCTCTGACTCTGTTAATAATAAATTTACTTTATACCTTTAAATTTGAACCTATTTTGCCCTTTGAGTGTTTTTTCCTTTAGAGTGTTTTTCCCAGTCCTTATCTCAACTCATGAGCCCTTTGTTAATTTTTTCCGCTCTCCTCTGCCCAACTGTAGCAGAAGGTAAGTGAATGACTTTTGTGGGTACCTGGTTGTCATCGTTTGAGCCTGGCGCAATGCCAGTGCCCCCATGAGAATACCTCTTTCCCTGGTATCTACTGTGAGATGTGATCAGAGAATGAGCAGAGCAGGCTCCAACTTAAGATTGAAGGAAAAAAGAACTTTATTAACCTAAAACTACAAAGAAAAACACACAGAACACACAGAACACAGGATGAAAACCTTCCAAATTCCCTCCTCCTCCCCCCACCAAATTTCCAATTCCATTACCACCCTTTAGATAATCAATTCTCAATTCCTCGAGAAGAGAGGAGTCCCTCTTGCACCACAGACTTCCCCAGGAAACAGTCGAAACTTCTCGTGTTTCCGTGTCACGTTTGGCACCGCCCAGAGAACATTTTGTCATCATGACCTCTTCCTTCCATGTCCAGTGCTCTCACCACTGCAGATGGACCAGAGCTGCTTCTAGGGTTTTTTCCCTTTAAGGATGCTTTGTCCAGTTCCAAAAAGAGCACAGTCCCCCTCCTTTTGGGACATCTGTCCCCCCCAAATTTCACCCCCTGGGGCTGAGGGGTCTCTTGAACAGAGATCATCTTCTTCTTCTTCGAAGATGGAGGGCACCACCACCACCCTCCTCACCCATCATCTCTGTTCACACACCTCTACATCACCGCACTCTCCTGGCTCTGAGCCATTGCCTCCCCCTAGAATGCAGTCTCTGTGTCACAGGAACTCAAGGGTTCTGTCATGCCCATCCAAGAAAAGTCCAGCCAAAGGCCACTCCATCATCTCCTCCCACCTAGGATTCTTCTCAAGTCCTCTCAATCTCATCAACTTCAGGAGGAATCAGCATTTGCAAGGTTTCCATCATTCCAAGAAGGGTTAAAAGTCCTAGGCTCTGCCGGGTTGGTTCATGAACTCCCACGGCTGGCTGCCCTGCTGGGCACCCCCCCCTTCTCCTTCACGCCGGCCGCGCTATCACAGGCACAGGCTCTGGCTCTCTCCCTCTCTCTGGGGGGGAAATGGGGGATGGCTGCCCAAAGCCTTGCAATGTTCTCCTCCACCCTTCGGCCGAGGCCTGGCCTACCTCCCTCTGGCCGCATGGCTCCCCTCCCCCCACCCCTGCCCAGCTCGGAGCTGGGTAGGGAGGGTCTGCTTAGTTCCAAACCGGAACCCAAAAGGAAATTCCTCTGGGAGTTCACAGCTTTTAACCCCCTGTGTTCTCAGAGGCGTATCCATGCCCTCAGTGGACAAACCAGGTGCCAATATTAAATCTGAACACCAATTGGCTT
>NC_066342.1:5949297-6014750 GCF_022539315.1 Serinus canaria | reverse complement strand
CTTACGTCTATCAGGACTTGAACCCACAGAACCTGGGCTAAAGAACCTGAGCTGTGCCTGACCTCCTTCGTCAGGAAAAACAACTGCCTGATTTCTCTATGTATCAGGACTTAAAACAAACCCCAGCCTCCTTCGCCGAGATCTGTGCCTGACCTTCTTTTTCAGGACTTAATTTGCCTGCAGGGCTTTGAGCTTGCTTGAATCCTTCTTGAGACTTACAATTTTCCTGACTTCCCTCATCAGGACTTTTGGATTGAAGTCCCTTAAACTCATTCGTCTCTTCTATCTAAACTCTGTTTAACAAAATCTCAGTCTTTTCTAGTTCTCTTCTCGCACAATCTAATTCAAGCATTGTTTCTACTGACACTCACTTTACTGCCTTGCAATAGGCTGTGCTTGTTACAGCAAAAACTTTGATATGCCCACAAACACAGACACACACCGCTCCTCCCTTTATCTCAAATTCACCTCTCCCCTTTATCTCAAATTCACGAGTCAGGGCTTGAATTGTTGTGGGAGGGGGGGAATTCTTGGAATTCCTTTAGTTCATTTTGCCACAGTTAAACATAAATCACCATACCATAGTTCTTCTGTGTAAAATGCTACATTTGTTGCAAACAAAATCTTAAAATCTCTACAAACACCACTATACAATCTGATAATCAAATTACCACAATGTGGGGGGAAGAACCACACAAACTCACCGGGAAAGGGGGTATCTCTCAGAGTGCCCACTTTTCTCAACACAACCCAGCATACAATACTTCAGCATTTACCTACACCAGCTTTCTCTGGTCCTCACACACTCTGGACACAATCAAAATAAGAGCACACAGTAAAATTCTAGAGATCAAGTCCAAACTACCAGAGCAGAGGAACTCCCTGAGCTCGTACTCACGGATAAAATGTGCCCAATCTACACAAATCGCAACCTTTAAACACAATAAATATCTTCACCGACGTTTCTCCACTTGTTCCGCTTCTCCGCAGGGCACTCCTTGCCCCTACAGCCTGCCCTGGCCGGTGCCTCAGGCCTCACTCAGCCCCTTCAGTCACAGGTAGAAACCCCACATCGCACTGTAGATATACTCTCTTTTGTACACTATACATATACTAGATACCCTCTTTTGTACACCATGCACTCGCACTATTACAAACACACTAACATTAGCCACACAATGCATCAACTATACAATGATACACTGTCCAGACACCACACACATGCACACACACACACACACACACACACGAGTCCCCTCGAACCCACCCCCAGGGTCGCTAGTGGCAGCTCTATCAGACAGTAAACTCCCGTCTCCCAGTTGCTCTATCGACCGGTCTTGCCTGCAGGCACAGGCCGCAGCACTCAGACGTCTCTGAGTGACTTATTCAGCCTTCCTATCTCTCTTTTCCCTCAGGGGCCCCTCAATACGTACCGTATCCTCCACACACCAGCAGGTCCTTGTCTATCTCCACAAGAGGCAAGCTGAGACGAGCGGAGGTCCTCCGGGAAAATCCCGGGGCGCGCCTCGGAGGTCCGTTTATCCCTTCTGCCCCTGGGGAGACAGAGACAATCTCCTACCCTGCTCGCCATAATGTTTTGCGGAGATGAACAAAACTCCACAACTTTTGTGAAAGTTGTAAAACCGGTATGTTTATTACAGCACTGGACACATTTGAGAATCGTTTCCCTAAAATGACATGAATACTTCTGCGAGCTTCAGTTCTTTTTTTATCTCCTTCTCAAATACATATGCATGCAATTTCACAATAGGTTCATGCATATTCATTCTATTGATTTCGGTGACACTTGCTACTAATTCTTCAGAAAGAACTCTTGGGTCAGGTTGCTCTGCTCTGTCTGCCCTCCTCCTCTCTTCTAATCTTTTGTCCTTTGGCTGAAGCAGTCTTTAGCTTTTCCAAGCACAGGTTCTTTGAGAGAACAGGCAGTCAGACTAAACAGCAAGCTACAGAGAACTCAAAGATGCCCATTTCACCTAAATCAAAATGGAATTCTAACCTGGAAAATTTCTACTCTGCCTCAGTGCCTCTGGTCCCAAGCCTGGAGGAAATGGGGATGGTGCCGGGGAGCAGAGAGCAGGAACACAGTCATTTGAATCACGGGGGAGGGAGGCACAGCGAAAGTGAGCACTGCTCACTTGTTCTGGGCAGACAAGACCCCCAGATCGGAGATGGAGATTCACATTCTCAGGAAGACTTCTCCTTCCCAGCTGCTGGCATGCACCGGTGGTTCTGGGGGGAGAGGGAGAAGGCGTTTGGCCACTCCTGTTGCTGAGCCACTGGCAGCATGGTGGGGGCAGGCTGTGAAAACAAAGACCCCACCCTGTGCGCTGAGTCTGGGCCGCTTGGCCCGTCTCCCTGGACCGGGGCCTCCGCCCTGCCCACCACCGGGTTAGGCGGCTTTGGCCCCCCCACCCAGACCTGGACAACCACCCCGTGGGCTGGGTTTGGGGTCCTTGGTCCACCCACCTGGACCAGGGCCAGAGGCTCCACCGCACCCAGCATCACAGGGTCCAAAAACCCTCTGCTGCTGCTGGTCTTTCTGACAAAAAAAAAAAAGAAAAAAGGTGGAAAAGGCTGACCTTTCATTATCTGTTTAAAGTACTGGAAAGCCAAGTGTCAACCTCGGCCCAAATGGTTCAATTAAGGGCTTCAATTAAGGAATCTTCTCAATATTGTTTGATAACTATCAATGGATTTCAAATAGTCATAGGTGACTTTCTTTAGCAGTTCTCTGCTTCAGGATTCTGCAAGTCCGTTTCAGGATCAAAAGGGACTTTCAGGGATGTCAAAGATCAACATCTCCAGTCAATGGACCTTCTCCTGAAGCTCAGCTGATTGGACTTGCAACAATGAACATTCTTTGCATGTTGTTTGGGTTTCTTATATTGTAAACCTTGTTTTAGATATAATAGAAGTAGATATTCTACAGGTAAAGTATGTCCTTGATCATTCTACGTCAGCACTTGATTGAGGTTCTGATTGACAACCAGAAAATTGCTAAGGGGACCTCTCGAGACGTGTTTGTTCTCTCTTCTGCATGGGCCCAGTAGAATTACAAACACAGTTTCTTTTAATTTTATTTATACTGAGAAGAGTGAGATGTGGCATTTACACTCTCTGAACATGATTCCTTCGCCGAGGGTTTTTCTCCTGGGAAGCTGAAAGGCAGTGAGAGGCCTCAGAGAAAATAAAAACAATTCTTATCTCATTTGTTTCTCCGGTGTTGTGCTCATGTGGAATGTGTTTGGAGATTGTTTACCCAAGGTGATTGCTTGATTGGACTCTGGTATGAGTTGTTTTGACTCATTGGCCAATTAGGGCCAAGCTGTGTCGGGACTCTGGAAAGAGTCACAAGTTTTCATTAAAATCTTTTTAGCATTCAGTAAGTATCTTTTCTGTATTCTTGAACAGAATAGAATAGAATAGAATAGAATAGAATAGAATAGAATAGAATAGAATAGAATAGAATAGAATAGAATAGAATAATAAATTAGCCTTCTGATAAGATGGAGTCCTCCTCATCATTCTTCTCGGATGTCGGGAAAAAATATTTATGATAATTAAAACCAAACAAGGTTAGATGTTGGTGCCAAAAAATTGATGTATTTTATTTAATAGTTAAAGAGGAAAAGAGAAAGAAAGAGAAAATAAGGAAAGAGAGAAATAGAAAAAGAAGTGTATGTGGGGGCTTGGGGGACAGGAAGAGAGCGATGGGGTTAGGAGGAAGCATATCACCTGAGAGAAATGACGCTCACTTTTTAAATTTCAAAGGTTTATTAAACCTTAACAAAAATACAACCAAGGACAAAATAAGGAAAAATTACAGTGCTGGGAGCATGGAACTAAACCACCATATGCTCATCTACAAAATGGATGCTTTGCCTTTCATACCCTTGCCCCCTCCCAAAGTTTTGCCAGTTGACTGTTTCGTTGCCATCCAGTGGTGGAGATCACTTTCTTACATTTTGTTTGGAGGTCAGGTGTTACCATAGTAACAAGCCAACCCTCCCCAAATGCCCCATCTACCAAGGCCATCCCATGATGACAATGCCAGGGGGAGGACATATTACAGTAAGATAACTATACATCTACAAAACTTCTTTTTACAAATACATAATATTCACCCCTTAATTGTGAGAGCCAACCATCTCATTACTCATCTATAACAAACCCCCCTTTTCCTTAAGTCATTTGGCTTGAACAAATAACTCTTATTTTTAATTCGGATACCTTATTAGCTGGTGGGATAAAACTGGTGCCAAATACAGAAAGTCAAATCCTAAAATCTTAACAAAATTACAAATACAAAAGTTAGAATGATTACTGAGTAAAGTTACATTATCTTTGTCTATTTCTACAAAAGCAAACAAAGTCCTCAAATATACACAGCCTTGAACAATATATACAAGTACGGTTCTTTGACTAGTAGTATCTGGGTGAATCTCAAAGTGACAAACACTTTGCTTAGTATCAAGACATCTGTCTTGAGCATTGTGTTGCTTTCACAAAGAAACCCTTGTTGTTCCCAGGTAACACAGGATTCTAGATTCACACTTTGCCATTTCTCATCCACTCTCCACGCCCATGTTCTGTATTCTGAAGGATAGAGCACTGATCTCTCATTATTTAATCCTAATGCTATAATGGGATGAATTACATAAACTGTGGCATTGCGTATTGTGAATACAAAGGCAGTAGCCATGTTAACAATAGGATCATAGGTAAAATTTACCAAAGTCCACCAAGCCTGAAATTTCTTTTCAAAATTAGTAGCATTGTCCCAGACAGCTTTTCGAATTTCAATTGGAAAGGCTCCTTCACTTCATTTTCTTATAATTAAGGCAGCTGTTGATTACAACCACAATTGTGCCTGTATACAGCTAAAAGCCAAAGACACATTACTATGGGCCATAGTGCATCTGTGATTAACCTGTGGTCTTGGTCCTCTGCTTTTTCCCAATTTGGTAACACTTTTGAAACCTGCCACTGAATGGTTCCCAATACCAACAAAGATGACTGTAGGGGTTGTTGCAATTTTGTGAGATCAATTGTTGCCATGGCAAATTTATTCATTAATATTTCTGATTCAATTCCATTTAGAACTCCTTGCCCTGTCCCTAATATTCCAGTCAGATCCCTTCACATTCTGCCCCTGGTGTATGCTTGCCTTTGCAACCAGGTCGTCCAACCCTCAAAGCATGTATCTAGGATAGAAAAACAGACCGGTTGGACTTCAGAGATGTTAGTTTGTCTTGGGATATCTAGCTGGTCAGAGTGACCCTGAGATACGTCAGAAAGTCTCTTTTCCCAGCCCGGCAGTTGAAGAAGGAGTCAGAACTCTTCATTTCTCGGTCTCTAGGTTGTTTATTGTATCTTATCAATAAAATTCTTTCTCCTGCCCAGCCGAGGTCCGCTACGCAGGACAGTCAGAGGCACTCTGCCTGCCCCTGGGGCGGTGTTATCTTTTTATACTAAAAACTACGTGTACAATATTCACAATTACTTCTCAATACCTATCACCTATGTTAGACAGTGAGCTTCTACTCTAAACCAATGTAAAAGTGCCAACATCACAGCTGAAGATAGAGGCCAAGAAGAAGAAGGAGAAAGACTGGACATGCCCAGCTTCCTCCATCTTGCCTCCTGAACCCCCATTCTAACCCATTCTAAAAACCCCAAAAAATCTATTTTCCACCCTGTGATAAATTCACTATCATTCTACTTAAAATGTCATGGCTTGCTGTCGTGGTTTAAGAGGAAATGAAGTTTTTGTGATGGTGTGGGCAAGCCAATCGGTGTTCAGATTTAATATTGGCACCTGGTTTGTCCACTGAGGGCATGGATACGCCTCTGAGAACACAGGGGGTTAAAAGCTGTGATCTCCCAGGGGAACTTCCTCTTTGAGTTCGGCTTGGGACTGAGCAGACCCCCCTGCCCAGCCAGAGCTGGGCGGGGGGGGGGAGGGGAGCCATGTGGCCGGAGAGAGGTAGGCCAGGCCTGGGCCCAAGGGTGGAGGAGAACATTGCAAGGACTTCGGGCAGCCATCCTCCATTCCCCCCCCCCCCCCCCCCGGAGAGAGGGAGAGAGAGACAGAGCCGGTGCCTGTGATAGTGGCCCGGCGTGAAGGAGAAAGGGGGGGGGTGCCCAGCAGGGCAGCCAGGCGTGGGAGTTCATGAACCAACCCGGCAGAGCCTAGGACTTTTAACCCTTCTTGGAATGATGGAAACCTTGCAAATGCTGAGTGTTCCTGAAGTTGATGAGATTGAGAAGATGTTGAGATTGAGAGGATGTTGAGAAGAATTCTAGGTGGGAGGAGATGATGGAGTGGCTTTGGGCTGGACTTTTCTTGTATAGCCACAGCAGAACCACCAGTGTTTCTGTGACACAGAGACTGCGTTCTAGGGGGAGGCGATGGCTCAGAGCCAAGAGAGTGCAGTGATGTGGAGGAGTGTGAACAGAGACGACGGGTGAGGAGGGTGGTGGTGGTGCCCTCCATCTTCGAAGAAGAGAAAGAGGAAGAGGAAGATGATCTCTGTTCAAGATACCCCTCGGCCCCAGGGGGTAAAATTTGGGGGGGACAGGTGTCCCAAAGGAGAGGAACTGTGCTCAGCCTGGAGAGTGCAGTGATGTAGGAGTTAGGAGTGTGAACAGAGACGACGGGTGAGGAGGGTGGTGGTGGTGCCCTCCGCTTCGAAGAAGAGAGAAGAAGATGATCTCTGTTCAAGAGACCCCTCGGCCCCGGGGGTGAAATTTGGGGGGAACAAGTGTCCCAAAAGGAGAAGGACTGTGCTCTCTTTGGAACTGGACAAAGTATCCTTAAAATGAAAAACCCTAGAAGCAGCTCTGATTCATGTGCAGTGGTGAGAGCACTGGACATGGAAAGAATGTGGTGCAAGAGGGACTCCTCTCTCCTCGAGGAACTGAGAATCGATTATCTAAAGGACGGCAATGGAATTGGAAATTTGGTGGGGGGAGGAGGGAAGAATTTGGAAGGTTTTCATCTTGTGTTCAATGTGTTTTGTGTGTCTTCCTTTGTAGTTTTAGGTTAATAAAGTTTTTTCCCCTTTAACCTTAAGTTGGAGCCTGCTTTGCTCTGTCTCTGATCACATCTCACAGTGGGTGCCAGGGAAGGAGGTTTTTTATCAGGCTCAAACGATGACACTTGCAGATCTTCATATAAGGTTGGCAATTTCCTCCATAGGTCATAATCAAAACCCCAAGTATCTTGGGGTCTGTGCCAGGGTCTCTGAGCCCCCTGGCAGGGGTCTTGGCAGTCCAGGACAGCCAGAGGGATGTCCTGAATTCCGACAAGTCTGCATTAGTAATTCAGCACGCTTGAGAGACCATTCTGGATTAAACATCAATTGCTGTTGGCCTGTGCTCCTTATTACATATGGACCAATTTCATAAATTTTGTGTTCAAACCTATGTGGTGTGATTTGGGTTTAGGCTGGAGTGCTGGCATAGGCTGTAAGAGGCTCAATAGTGGCATTATTTAAATTTCAAGGGGAGCCCAGTAGAATCATGGGTTCAAAGACAAACCACCTCAATGGTCTGTAAAGTAGTACCAACAGTCTAATTCACTTGAACGACTACAAACTTCCCGATGTTTGTCTGTGGGAGTGGTTGAGACACTAATTTGGATTGCTTTCCTATGAGCAGTTCAATTAATTATCTGACATCCTATTCTAATTTCCTCTCCTATAGTCCCTTGAAGTGACCACAACCTCTGTTTTTGACATTCTTGCCTTTCATATACTTGGTTTTTGTGCAGAACTACAGTTGATAGGTTTAAATCTTTTATATCAGAATATTCTCCCACAGATCCAGTGTACTGAATAAAAGCTTGGGACCAAGGCCACTTAGAATTGTTCTGACTAGAGGTATTTTTCAAGTTCTTGGATTGCAATTATGATTATTAACAAAACAATTTTCTTGAATAAATTCCTGCAATCTAGATTACTAAACATTCCCGACTGAAATATACTAATTTTGTTTGAGTTTTAGTTTCAGTTCATTATCACCTGGTGTTGCTGTCCAAGGGGTCTCTGGAGCTTTCTTCACTTGAGAGTGGTGGATCCAGGCGTTCTGTTCCTTTGTCTTAATTGCGGTGAAAGTGGTGAGAAGCAGTTGGAAAAGTCCTTCCCACTGCAGTTCTAAGGTCTTCTCTGCAAAAGACTTGACACACACATAATCCCCAGGCTGTATGTCATGCATTGCTCTGTAGCAGCCACAGGGCCTGCAAGGCCTCTCTGGCAGTCAGTTGCCTAAGATAAGAAATGCCTAGTCATGATGACTGGACCAAAGAAGCCCCTCTTCCGTCTTTGGACCCTTGTTATTTCTCTGTAAGACGATAGGTCATATTCACATCAACCCTTACTATTGGACTGTTTCCCAGAACCCCTATACCCTATATAAACACCCACTTCTGCCCAGTTCTGCAAAAGAGATGTCACTGGGACCCTTCGCAGAAGCTGCCAATAAAGACACTTCTGTGGAACCTAATACAACTCTCCTCCTCTCTCTCCCGGCGTCTGCTAAAGGCACTTAGCAAGCAAAGAGCTGAAATCACTATAGACCTGAATTCACCAAAGAGCTGATCTCACTTAAGAGCTGAGCTGCTTGCTAAGATTGCCTGTGGCTGGGAGCCTGCCTGAGGGACCCAGACAGGTTAGCTGGACTTTGCTATCTGGACACCTATCGCAGCCGGTGTCGGTGTCGTAGTGAGACAGAGTAGAAATTTTCCAGGTTCCAGGGTAGAAATCCTTTTTGATTTAGGTTAAATGTACATCTTTTAGTTAAGCCTTGGAATCTTAACTGTTTAGTCTGAGCTCAGAAATTGCTTCAGTGAAAGACAGAGATAAGGGAGGGGGGAGACCGGTCAACTTAGCCTAAGAATTCTTTCTGATAACAAAAGAACTAGTGCTAAATGTCACGCGAAGTCTGTAAAATGAATATGTATGAACCTGTTGTGAAATTGTATGCATGTGTATTTAAAGAGAAAAATAAAAAGAGACCTGAGGATCCTAGAGGTACGCATGCCTTTTAAGGGGAGTAATCCTAGCATGCGTCCAGTGCTGCACTAAACATACCGGCTTTACAACTTTTACAAAGTTGTAGAGTTTTTGATTTTCTCCGCAAAACAGTAGAGACCCCGAAAATCCCTGCCATGATAAATACTGGTCCATCTAGTCCTCTGCTCTAAGTTCCAGCCACATGTTTTTCAATTTCTCTGAGTTGTTTACCTAAGGCCACCATATAGGCAGTCATCCTTTCCTCCCCAATTTGGGTGGATATCCCTTTTTGCATACCATATAGTCTCCTGTAAAGGATTTTGAAGAGGCTCAGCTTTCCTTTAGTTCTGGGCTCTAGTCCAAATTCGCATGAATGCTAATGGGAGGGACTGGGGGCCAAGGTAAATGAACCTCTTGCCCTAGTCTCACAATTTGTTGTTTGATCAAATGATGGATTTTCTCAACTTGGCTGCTTGACTGGGGACGATATGGCGTGTGATGTCCCCAATCTATGCCCAGATGCTGACTGATTTGTTGTACTATTTTTGAAATAAAATGTGGTCCCCTATCTGAAGATATTGTGGCCAGTACTTCAAAGTGTGGTATTATTTCTTGCAACAGCACCTTGGTTACCTCCTGGGCTTTGGCAGTCCTGATGGGGAAAGCTTCTGGCCATCCTGAAAAGGTATCTGTTAGAACTAACAAATATCAATACCCCCCTTTTCTTGGTAATTCTGAAAAATCAATTTGCCACTGCTGACCGGGTCCATGGCCCTTTCCAATTTGGCCAAGTTTTGTTTTAGGGGTATTCTTGGGGTTAGTCTGGAGGCAAAGTTCACACTGCTGGGCCACTTGAGAAACAGTGGCATATAAGTTCCTGGCAGTGATTCTTTCAATCAAATAATTATACAAGGCATCAATTCCCCAGTGTGTTTTCTTATGTTCCTCCCTTACTAATGGCCATAGTAAATGGGAGGGGATAATCAGTGCCATCGTTTGAGCCTGGCGCAATGCCAGTGCCCCCATGAGAATACCTCTTTCCCTGGTATCTACTGTGAGATGTGATCAGAGACAGAGCAGAGCAGGCTCCAACTTAAGACTGAAGGAAAAAAGAACTTTATTAACCTAAAATTACAAGGAAAAACACACAGAACACAGGATGAAAACCTTCCAAATTCCCTCCTCCTCCCCCCACCAAATTTCTAATTCCATTATCACCCTTTAGATAATCAATTCTCAATTCCTCGAGAAGAGAGGAGTCCCTCTTGCACCACAGACTTCCCCAGGAAACAGTCAAAACTTCTCGTGTTTCCATGTCACGTGTGGCAGCGTCCAGACAACATTTTGCCATCGTGACCTCTTCCTTCCATGTCCAGTGCTCTCACCACTGCACATGGACCAGAGCTGCTTCTAGGGTTTTTTCCCTTTAAGGATGCTTTGTCCAGTTCCAAAAAAGAGCACAGTCCCTCTCCTTTTGGGACACCTGTTCCCCCCAAATTTCATCCCCTGGGGCTGAGAGGTCTCTTGAACAGAGATCATCTTCCTCTTCTTCTTCTTCGAAGATGGAGGGCACCACCACCACCCTCCTCACCCGTCGTCTCTGTTCACACACTTTCACATCACCACACTCTCCTGGCTCTGAGCCATTGCCTCCCCCTAGAATGCAGTCTCTGTGTCACAGGAACTCAAGGGTTCTGTCATGCCTATCCAAGAAAAGTCCAGCCAAAGGCCACTCCATCATCTCCTCCCACCTAGGATTCTTCTCAAGTCCTCTCAATCTCATCAACTTCAGGAGGAATCAGCATTTGCAAGGTTTCCATCATTCCAAGAAGGGTTAAAAGTCCTAGGCTCTGCGGGTTTGGTTCATGAACTCCCACGGCTGGCTGCCCTGCTGGGCACCCCCCCTTTTCCTTCACGCCAGCCGCGCTATCACAGGCACAGGCTGCTCAATTTCTCTCTCCCTCCGGAGTTGGGGGGGGGGGGGGGGAATGGGGGATGGCGGCCCGAAGCCCTCGCAGTGCAGGGCTTCTCCACCCTTCAGCCCAGGCCTGGCCTACCTCCCTCCGGCCACATGGCTCCCCTCCTCCCCCCCGCCCAGCTCGGAGCCAGACAGGGGAGGGTCCGCTCTGTTCCAAACCGGAACCCAAAAGGAAATTCCCCTGGGAGTTCACAGCTTTTAACCCCCTGTGTTCTCAGAGGCGTATCCATGCCCTCAGTGGACAAACCAGGTGCCAATATTAAAATCTGAACACCAATTGGCGTGACCACACCATCACAAAAAACTTCATTTCCTCTCAAACCACAACAATCGGTTTTCCCTCTGTGGTAACAGCCCATCCCTCCTGGTTATATGTTCCCTTTGGATCCTCAATTAGCTTTCTATCCTTCTTATTATACACTGGCTTACCTTCTAGGGAGATTTGGCCATCGGGAATTAAGGCTACTTCTACTGTTACCTCACCTTTTGCCGCTTCTTTTGCCTCTCTGTCCACCAGCTTGTTTCCCTCTTCCAATTCTGAGCTCACTTTCTGATGTTTCTTAATGTGCATGATTGCCACCTTCTCAGGCAGTTGGACTGCTTCCAGCGGTTGTATTATTCCTTGTGCATGTTTAATGTTCTTCCCTTGTGAATTTAATAGTCTTCTTTCTTTCCAGATTGCTCCATGAGCATACACCACCCCAAATGCGTATCTTGAATCTGTGTAAATGTTTATTCTCTTCCCTTTTGATAACTCTAATGCACAGGTTAGGGCAAATTTTTTTTGCCTTCTGTGCAGAGGTACCTGCTGATAATGGTCCTCTTTCAATTAGGTCTCTGGATGTGCTAACTGCATACCCAGCACATCGTTTTCCATTGATGATGTAGTTGCTTCCATCTGTGAACCAGATTTCCGCATCATCCGAAGGGGTATTCTTCAGATCTGGGCAGCTGGAGTAAGTGGCTTCAATGGTTTCCAGGCAGTCGTGATGTACTGGCTCTCCTTGATTTCCACTAAGGAAAGAAGCTGGGTTGACAATGTGAGTCACCACTATCTCTACATCATCTTGCTCAACCATGATAGCTTGATATTTCAGGAGCTGTTGTAGGGAGAGCCAGTGGCCGCCTTTTGTTTCCAGTACTGCTAAAATTTTATGGGACACTAGCATGGTCATTTTCTGGCCCAGGGTGAACTAGCAGGCTTCTTGAATGTTCAGTACAGCGACAGTAACCGCTCTGAGGCAACCTGGCCATCCTTTGGCTGCTGCATCCAGCTGTTAAGAGAGATTAGCAACTGCCATTCTATATGTGCCCAGGTCCTGTGCTAGTATTCCCAGGGCAATTCCCTGCTTCTCATGGGAAAAGAGAAAGAATGGTTTACTCACATCTGGAAGTCCTAGAGCTGGAGCTGACATAAGGGTCTTTTTCAGTTGATCAAAGGCCTGTGTGGCTTCTTTTGTCCACTGGGGAGGTCTCTGCTCCCATTTGAAATGAGAGAATACAGAAGTTTCATGAGTAATCCATAATGATGAATCCATAATCTGCAGCATCCCGCCATTCCCAAAAAGATCCTTAGTTCTTTTATGGTCTGGGGTTTCGGGGTTTGGCATATCGAGTCTATGCGCTCTTTCCCCAAAGTCCATTGTCCAGAACTGACCTCATAGCCCAGGTAGATCACCTTCTGCTTTACCACCTGAGCCTTTTTCTTTGATACTCTGTACTCCTGTGTCGCTGTTGAGCCAGACATGACGCAGTTACATCAGAAGGCTAATTGGCATAAGCGCCTTGTTTATGCCATCCTCTCTTATTTTACAGCATAGTTTGCTACAGGTGGACCTGATTGGTCATTTAATCAATACATTTCACCTGACTGGCTAATTAACAAGACACCCATTTGGCAAACATATTTCCATAACACATTCCACATGTTTACAAACACCAGGTACAGCAACTTAGATAAGAATTGTTTATAATTCTTTTCTCTGAGTTTCTCACAGCCTTTTCCAGAATAATGCTTGGGAAAGTTGTCTGTTTCTCTCTGTGACAAGAGAGCTGCCACCACACCCCTGAAGCCCCAAAAAGTTTAAAAGGCTTACCATCCAGGCCATGCACCCTTCTTCTGTTGGGGTAGCTATTAGGATGTCATCTACATACGGCAACATTTTTCCTTCTCCTCGTGGAGCTTCCCAGGATTCCAAATCCTTTGCAAGTTGTTCTCCAAACAGGGTGGGCGAGTTTTTGAACCCTTGGGGGAAAGAACCGACCACGTGAGCTGAGTTTTTCATCCAGTTTTGGGATTTTCCCATTCAAATGCAAAAATTTTCTGTCTGGCTTCGTGGAGAGAGAGGCAAAAGAAGGGATCCTTCAAATCTAAAATGATAAACCAAGTTAGTTCTGGTGTTAAACACATTAGCAAGGTGTACAGATTAGCCACTACAGGGTAGAGATCCTCAGTTAACAGCTCGTAAATCCTGTAAAACGCGGTATGACCTATCAGGTTTCGGACAGGCAGGATAGGAGTGTTGAAATCAGATTAGCACTCCTTCAGTAACCCCAGCTGTAAGAAATTTTCAATTATCAGGCTAAATCCTTCTCTATCTTCCTTCCTTAAAGGGTACTGTTTAATTCTAACTGGTTGTTTTCCTTCCTTAAGCTTAATTTGTATTGGGGGTGCATTTTTCACCCTCCTTGGTACACTGGAAGCCTATACTCCTGGAAACACTTGGTTCAGTATCTCCTCGCTAATTTCTTCTTTAACCTTTGTAGCTGTCAATATTAAACTCTACACTTCCACATTTTTAAACAAAATGTTTGCCTGTAATTTGTCCAATAAGTCTCTCCCTAGGAGTGACTCTGGAGAGTTGGGCATATATAGCAACTTATGGATGCCCCATTGTTTTCCATATTTATATTTCAGTGGCTTGCAAAAATATGCTATGTCAGATTGGCCAGTTGCCCCACTAACCCTAACATAATCGTTCCCCACTGGTACCAAAGCTTTATTTAAAACTGAAGATGTTGCTCCCGTGTCTACCATAAGTTCAACCTCTTTCCCTTCCTTCTCCAGTTCCATTTTTATAACCAATGAATCTCCTGGGGTAAGATCCCCTCGTCTGCCTCAGTCATTTTTCACATGAGCGACCACCACCTCCCTTCCTCAGTTCCCTTTATGTTAAGAGAAGTTTTATAGACTTGTGTTTTACCCCACTTGCGTTGTTATCAGGGGGTGACCTGGGTTCGGGACATTTGGGAGGGTCAGTTTGTTACTATGGCAACATCTGACCTCCAATCAAGATTTAAGGAAGTAAACTCCACCACTGGACAGCAAAGAAGGAGTCAATGGACAGAACTTTGGGAGGGGCTAAAGGGTTAAAAGGTGAAACCTCCATTGTGTGGATGAGCACATGGTGGGAAAGATCCTCTGCTCCTGGTGCTGTATTATTTTCTCTATTCAATCTTCTGTTAATATTTTTGATAAGATTTTAATAAACCTTTTAAATTTTTAGAAGTGAGTATCATTTCTCACACATGCCAAGTATGTAATATACCAATAAAAGTTTGTGAGTTTTTGTGGACGCACTGACTTTTGTCATTGCTTTTGACCATGAGCATTTATGAATCTTGGATGCTCCCTTCCCCTTAAGGAGACCCATCAGCAGTGGTCTCTTGAGTAGGGGAATGGAATGTTGGGAGGAATGGGTTAAAAGCAGAAGGTTGGCAAGAAGTATTATGAATTGCTCAAGCTGGAAATGACCCTTTATAAACCAGTGTGAACAGCAGCCAGTGATCTTCTAGCATGGACTGAGTTTAACAGTGCTTTTGTCTCCATTTGGGCACCTCTGCCCTGTTGTTGTTTCAAGGATTCCCCAGTTAGTGAGGTAATGGAAATAAATTTACTCTTTTAATTCTAGCTGCAAGTTTGTGGTTGTCCCAGCTGCCTGCCTGTGTCAATTCACACAGTCAGGAAAGAAATCCTCCACATCTGGCCACTGGGCACAGAAGCCATTGCCACAGAAACCATCCCTGCATCCAGGGAGTGCAGAGACCCAGCGTCCTGCACTCGTGGTTGCCCTAACTGAGATAAATTAGAAATGCTTCAGTGTGCCAGAGCCTCCTGAGTCACTTCGCTCAGTCTTCTCTTCACCCCCCTGTCCCACCCTCCCCGGCAGTCTTTCTATAGTGATTGTACTGGTCAAGGGGCAGGGTGTCAGTATATCCTTTTCTCTCTTTGGGGGAAGTCTAGTGCATTTGGGATAAAACATTATGTAGGTCAAATTAGATGTACACCTAATATCATCAGTTGGTGAGGCACATGACAGCAGAGGTGGCTATGGTATGTTCTGGAGGCTGAGCACTAGAATGAGCTAGGCAGAGGTTCCTGGAGTCAGGGAAACCCAAGCAAGAGCTGAGAGACCTGCCAGGAACTTGCAGCTCTCACGAACAAGGCTGACAGCTGGGTGTTGCCAGGGGCAATGCAGCAGATTTAAATGGCCACAGGGAGCTCCAGTGACCAGGAACGCAGTGAACAGGGAGTGGAAACAGGACGTGGTGCGCCAGTCAGGGCTTAGCACGTCAGTTTGCCGGTCAGGTCCTGAGGGAAGGTGCACAGGAAGGGCCACTTAATCCTATTCAGGGAGGAAAAAGAAGCAGCCTTCTGTAACAAAAATGTTGTATACCTTTCGCAACTGTCCCGCTGAGGCCAAAACTCAGCCAGAGAGGTCACAGCCTCCCTGGATAGATGCCTACACCCAAATAGATTTCTCTAAGACCAAAAAAGCTGTCCAGATGCTCAGCTGCAGGGAATTCCAGAATCGGGAAGGCAGAGGTGAGTGTCATGGGTGCAAGGGTGCAAGGGTGCCCAGATGAAGGAGCTTTTTGAGCTTGTTGCATGAAGAGATCACCAGACAGCATACTATCTGTGAATCTGAGCAGGAGATTGATGTACGGTTTTGTGCACTGACACAGGCAGAGCAACAGTCCTGTCTTTAATCCTTGCCAGCAGAAGGTAACATCCAACCCTGAGCTGGTAGGCTTGGCTGATTTGCTAGATGGGAGACCGGACTCCGCTCAGAGGGGAAGGAAACATGTCCCCCTTGCTACCAACATGCCCCTGTGTGACAGATATGGAACTATGGGGCTGAAAGAAGACTCCATGATAAATAGTCAAGACCAAGTGTAGTGGTTTTGGTTTGCCAATTTAAGATTTCCCCAATTTTAAGATTTCCTGGCCAATGCACCAAAGAGCGTGGCAAGTTTCAGTGCTGGTCAATCACCAATGCACTCACTTCCTGCTGTGAGATAGGATTAGGAGAAAGGCAAAGCAGGCTCAAAACTTTAAAAGGGTATAAAGAAAATTCTATTAAAAGTAACTAAAAGAAAAAAAAGTAGTAAGAACCAAAACAAACCCTTCAGAACACTTCTTCTCCCCCCACAATCTTTTCTTTCCCACTGATAAAACCTAAAAAAACCCTAAAATTCCTAGTCAGTTTACCACCTCTAAAATAGTCCTTCTTCAGTTCATTTAGGGAGAGAAGTCCATCTTGTTAAGGTTATGGAGACTTCTCCACAAGAGGGGAAAAACAGTTCTCTCTTGGCTCTCAATTTCATCACTAATAGCAGCTGCCCAGGGAAGTCTGCCATCGTGAAACCACTCCCATTTTCCACAAGCCTTCCCACAGCTTGTTTATTGTCCATGTAGACTTATGGGGTACTGTTTTAAAGATGAGCTGTTCGAAGGCCAAAGTTCTGATTATCTATCTAAAATCATCTTCATCCCTGGGAACAGAGATCTTCTTCTTCTGGGGGCACTGGACTACTCTTCTCTTCTTCTCTGTTCAAACTTCTCATGGGATCACAGCTACTTTAACATCTGCTTGCTTTAGCATGGAGGCCTTTGCTCGATATCAATTTGAACACTTTTATCTCCCCATAGTTTCATGCGTTTTAGGTAAAAAGGGTCTTTTCTCCATAGCTTACAAGAGGATTTCAGCTCGAAAAACAAGGCATCTTCACCTCCCTCTCATCTGGGACTTAACTTCTTCTTCACTGACCTCGATGTCTTCATGTTGTTCCTTTACATGCTTGCATCTTGTTCCTTTCTCTCACTCAAAGGAGGCTTGAAACACGGAAAGGGTTAACAGCACACCTGGGACCTGCCAATGGTCACCTGACCCACCGGTAACTTGTGATGAAAGCTGCGGCTGGGCTGCATCAGGATCAGCCTTGTGAAAAATGCCAGTCACTTGTTTTTAAAATTTTAATAGTAATAAAATTCTTATAAAAATAGTAATACAATTAGAGTAATAGTAATTTACACAATTAGAATTAGGACAATATGAGACAAAAGAAACAAAGAGTTATGGATGTCCGTGTGCCTTTTTCTGGGCAGCACAAGCCCGAAAAAGGACAGCCATTAACAAAGGATCAATAGCCTGTTGCATATTCATACACCTCATACGTGATGCATAAATTCCATTCAAATACAGGATTCTGTCTGGTCATTGTCAACTTCTTCCTCTGAATCCTAACAGCGCCTTTGAGGAGGGAAGACATTTGTTTCTTCTGATAAGAGGGCAATAAATTCTTTTTCTCTGAAAGATTTAGGTGTCCTGTGGCTGCTATCTTGCTGGAGTCCTTTCTTTAAAAAAGTATCCTACATAGCATAGTTTCTATTTTAACATTTTTTATAACCTAAAACTATTTTTAACACAGTACTTAAGATAATTAATATAGCATTACTTTCTAACACAACACATATAATATTGATTTTAATATTTGCAAAAAGCCAATCATAAAATACGCATTTTTCACAAGCTTCATGGTTGGTCTTTGGTTTTCTCTGCATTCAGTTCCAGCCACAGGGCCACTCTGCACAGGCTGCAGGCTGCAGGTTGCAGGGCGGCCTCTGGTGTCAGCCACACTGGGGGGAGGGGACCTGACTGCAAGATCTTAACAGCTGAGGCTAGCCCTGCTTCGGCCAGGGCTCCACAGCCTTCCCCATCTTCCTGCCTGGCAGCTGCTGGGGGCCAGGCCTAGCCAGAACAGGGCCAATGGGGAGGCTGGCAAGCAGCCCAGGGGGGTAGGGGAAGGGGCCTGGCCAGTGTCAGGGCCACCTGGCCTGGCCTGGCCAAGACGGGGCCTACGGCCCGGAGCCCAGGCCTGTTACCTCTTTGCTGACCCAAAAAGAAAGAGACACGTTCCCAGGTTTTTACATCTTTACCATGTGTTTTTCACAGAGGTGTGTCCATCTTCTCAGTGGTTCAACAGACTGTCAGTTACACAAAAAGCTTTTGCCTCACTTGCCGCGCTGCTGCGTCAAATGCACTTCACTCCCGTCTGAGCGGGGGGGAAGGCGGCTGTGGCTAGCTCGGAGCACAGCAGCAGCTAGCAGCTAGGGGCACTACCCGGATCCGTCAGGGACGTCCGGGCTGCGCTTTCGACGGGAAGCAGCAACAGTATCGAAAGGAGCGGCAAGGCGGAGAAGCCGGAGAGAAAAGAGGGTCTTGACTCGCCTGGTGCAGTCCAGAGTTTTTAATGTAACATTGTCTCCGGCGAATCCGGCGGGAAAAGACAGGGACAAAAGGGGGAGAAGCAGTATATAAAGGGGTGTACAAGAACCAATCGGGGGAAACTGAGGAGGGGAATTCAACATGACTGACACCGGTGGCAACAAGTGATACACGAACAAAGGAGGGGCTCGGGCACCTGCCCATCACCCCCTGTGGGAGGGAGAAGTTTCTGGAAGGATGGGGGGTTTCAGAGATGAACGGGCTCTGGAGGAGGGGAAAATATAACGGAAAGGGCAGTTGCCAGGGGAACGGGGTGGAGACAAGGGCTTGGCACGAGCCCAGACAGAGAGGACACCATTCGAGGGAAAGGGGAACCAGGACTGAACCATCGAACTGTGTATAGGGTTGTAATAGGGGGAAGCATCACAAAACAATACAAAACGGGGGAGATAACTCAATTGGGAACTGAACACACACCACAACATCTCACTCTTTTTGTTTTAGAAAAACAAAATTAAAATTGAGTCTTTAAAAGCATGAATTACTTAACAGTATGTATTACAAGGTCTAGCCTTGACTTATTTTGAAGTTACTTCCTCTCCTGGAAGCCATGTTTGTGTGAAATATTCTTTCACAACAGGTTTTTTTTAACTTAGTTTTTAGATATTTTTAAAAGTCTCAAAAGTTTATCTCTTATACTTTTAGGACTGCAAGGAAAAGCCCTATATCAGTAAAAAGCAATTACTTTTTTTGTCATTAACTCTGATCCTGCTCTGGAGAAAGAGGAAATTAATGTATCATACTTCATATGAAGCAATCAAGTTTAAAATCTCAGTTGAGAGGACAAAACATGCCAGCAGAACTTCAACCCTGGATGTGAGGAGAGCAGACTTCAGGCTGTTCAGGGAATTAATGAGTAAGGTCCCCTATGAAAATGTTTTTGCAGGTGCTAGGCTCCATCAGTGCTGGTCACTCATTAAACATCACCTCTTAAAGGCACAGGAGCAGGCAATTCCCAAATGTCGGAAGTTAGGCAGGCAAGGCAGAAGGCTGGCTTGGCTGACCAGGAATTTTCTTCTGGATATAAGACAAAAAAGGAAACTATAGGCTCAGTGGAAGCAAAGTCAGGTGACATGGGAAGAATATAGAGATGCTGCTTGCCACTGTAGGGAGAAAATTCATGTGGCCAAAGCTCAATTAGAGTATAGCTGGGCAAAAATGTGGGGTATTCTGGTTTCCTGCTGAGAGCAGATTTGCCCCCGAGCAGGCAGCATGGGCTGGATAGCTCAGTCCTTTAGGGGACAGACTACCTGAAACCCAAGCAGCTCTCAGCCGCTGCCTACCTTTAGCAAGCATAAGGGTTATCAGCTCTTTTATGATTCCAGCTCTTTTGCTTGCTAAGGCGCCATGCATGAAGACCAAAAGGCAGACGCAAGAGAGGAGAAGGCAGCTCTAGAGTTCTATAGCGATGGCTTTATTGGGGTCTGTGAAGGGTTCCAGCGACAGCTCTTCTAACCAGAATGGTCTAAAACAGGGCAAGAGGGGATCAGAAATTGTCCAATGGCAGGGGTTAAAGAGAAGTGACCTATGGGGTAACAGAGAGATAAGCTGGGGTCCGTAAGGCAGAAGAGAGGGGCTTCTTTGCTATTTCACCATGACTTGGCATTTTAGGCCTCTTCCCTCCACGAGGCCCTAGCAAGCCCAGAGCTTGCTACAACTCCACTTTCTGTTTTTAGAAAAAAGGCGTTCCCTATAGTTCTTTTGAAACAGTGAACAAGGCATGAGAACATAGCTAATACAATAACAATGACAAGGAGAATCCACAACATTCCCTTAACCAAAGATGCAACCCATCCTGTCAATCCCCATTGACAGAAAATGTCATTGACCCAGTCTGGAGTTTTTTCTACTTTCAAGTCCTTCACGAGTTCTTTCAGTTTCTGGATGTTCATGTGGATGGATTCCGAGTGTGAAGAGAGATTGAAGCAGCGCATCCCTTCAAAGTCTTCACAGCCGTGTCCATGGATAAGCAGCAGGAAGTCAATTGCTGCTTGATTTTAGAGTGAAGCATGTCTTGTGGTTTCTTCTTCTTTTAAGAGATCACTCAGGGCAGCAGATGTAGCGTTGGCTTGTTTACTGAGCCAGCACCCGAGGTGATTTATTTCACCGAGGGCTTTAGCTGCAGCTACCCATTGTAGGAATAGGGAGACAGCGATCTTTTTTGGTTTGTTCCAATCGTATAATTTGGGATTGCAATTTTCATCAAATTCAGTGTAGGACCTTTTGTGGCGTTTTAATTCACTTTCTTTTTTTCCAATTATGTAACAGGGTGATATTTGGAGTGAGGGTAGAAAGTTTTCCAAGGGTACAGGGACCTCCCTGCAGTCAGGAGGGGATGCCAGCCCACACTCTGTCACGACAGATGAGAAACGTTCCCTTGGGTAATACTTTAGGGTGGAGAGAGGACCCAGATATCACACGAGCAGTGTAATTAAACCCATCTGGATAGTTATAGGCTTTGTTAATGGGTGATATGTCTTTTCTGTATGGGTTTTTTGTCTGGTCAATTTCTGGCCAATTGTTTTTTGGATGTCTAAAGTAAAATTTGACACAGTATGTGGCCTTGGAGGACCCCAACGGGTCCAATTCTTGGGGTTCCTCTAGAGCACTTGGGAGCATTTTTGTCCACTCCTCCCAAGTATCTACCAGGTTGGATCTCTTACCTGTTGTGTGGAGGAGCTCTGAGTTTTAGACGGGCCAAACATCTGCTACGAAGGGAATTCCTACTAGACATGTGGAAGGTGGGTTATTAATGCTTCCCATGGATAGGCACATGGTATCCTGTTTTAATGTCTTTGCTAAGGTTACCCAAACGTTATGGCTAGGCTGTGGGCTAATCCAGCCGAAGGCATGCCGTACGGTGAAGAACATCCAGGCAGTACTGAGGACAGCACCAATGGAGATATTTTTCATCTTCTGACAGGAATGGGGCTTCTCATAGGGAATGTAAGCAAAATTTGTTATCTTTATGATGGGAGGGAAGGGTTTACTCCCTTGTTCTTTTCTCTGTTCCTTCCCCTCCTCCTCCCCTTTTTTTTTTCTTTTTATTTCTAAGCTAAGGGAGGGGGATAAGGTTAAGGGGTTTGAAAAAGAGTTAGGAAAAGGAAATAATATGGTTTTTGGGGTAGAAAAGGGGTAACAACATATAATTCAGAGAACACTGTGTTCAGGCTATGGTTTGATGCAGTAGAATGGTATTCAGCTTCCTATTTTGTCTTCTGTCGTGTGGTGGGGCCGTCTGTTCTTCTGTTTGTGGGTATTCGGTGATGTCTTTGTCTCCAGGAAGAACTGGTTTGGTTTTGAGGAGGTCTTGTGTTTGACTCAAGAGAATTCTTGTCACCGTTTGTAGTGTTTGCAGTGCCTAGTTACGGTTTTATGTTTTTTCCTGGGTACCATCTCGGACCAGATGGTAGTAGAACACATGCATACCCTCTTCCCCAAGTAATCAATTGGAAAGACCCAGAAATTTGGTGTGTTTTGGGGTCCTTCACAAGCACGGGTGGTTTCTCAGTGAGCATTGCTTGGGTGGTATTTGCAAAGTGGCGAAGTATTGGTGGGTCAGGCTGTGATGCTGTACGGTTCAGGAAGTTGATGACATAGAGAGCCTTGCAAAGTCTTTCCACTGGAGATGTGATTCTCGTGTCTATGTTCTGTTGATTGAGGGCTCTTTTGACGGTTTGATGTGTCCTTTCCATAATAGATTGTCCTGTGGGGTTTGCAGGTATGCCTGTCTTGTGTGCTATCCCCCATTCACTGAAGAACTCCTTTAACTTGCTGGAGGTATAGGCAGGTCCATTATCTGTTTTGATCTCCTTTGGTACTCCTAGGGTGGCAAAGGCAAGGAGGAAGTGTTTTATTGTGTGCTGTGTAGTTTCTCCTGGATGTGATGATGCAAATACAGCTCCAGAAAACATGTCAACGGATACATGCACATATTTTGACCTTCCAAAAAGTGGGACGTGAGTTACATCTGTCCGCCACAGCTGTCAGCTGTTCAGACCTCGGGGATAGACTCCCGTCCCCATGGATGGTATCTAATAGTTTTGACAGTTCAGACATATAGCAACAATAGCTTTTGCCTGATCTTTTGAAAGCTTGAACATTCTGATAAGGGCAGGTACATTTTGATGAAAAAATGAGTATGACACCTTTGCCTGGGCAAAGATGTTAGGAACATTAGCAGTTTCTACTGCCATGGCCAATGCATCAGCTTTCCTGTTCCCTTCTGCGATGATACCTGGGAGGTCAGTGTGTGACCTCACATGCATTATATGGTAAAGTTGTTTTCTGTGGGAGATTAGGTGTATTAATTTAGAAATTATTTGGTATAACTTTGGATTGGAAATCTCTTTGAGAAGAGCATGTTCTGCTCTCATAGCTATACCAGCAACCAAAGCTGAATCTGTGACCAGATGAAAAGGTTCGTTTTTGAACTTTTCAAAGGTTCTGACAACAGCTGCTAACTCCGCAATTTGTGGAGATCCCTCCACTATTTGTATGTCAGATTCCCATTTTTGTGTCCAAGGGTCTTTCCATGTCTTTACAGACTTGTGGGATGACCCTAAGCCATCTGTAAAAATGGTTAGAGCTTTGAGAGGTGTTCTACTTTGGACTAATTTTGGGGTCAGATGAAAGGTTACATCAGGATTAAAAAGTTTATGTTTTGGGACATGAACTGAAATTTGGCCTGTATGGCGATCTAGGGCAAACTGGAGTTTTTCATTGGTCTGGAGAAAATTCTCTAAGTCCCCAGTGGTCAGTGGCATGTATATGCATGTGAACACACACCCAGCAAAAGAGCGGAGGCGAGTTCTCGCCTTTTTTATTAAATGTGCCATGATTTCTTGGAAGGTGGTAATTGTCTTTGTAGGTTGGTTGTTTGTAAAAATCCATTCCAGTATCAGTAAAGGGTCTCGAAGCTGAGTGTTCCATTGGAAAATCAGTCCATAGAATCGAAATGCTTTTCCCAGGATGACAAACTGGAAAGGCAGGCTGGGCTCAAAGCAATGGGCTTTGCGTGAAGACAGGGCTTCCTGGACCTTGGTGATGACACCTCAAGCTTCTGTTGTGAGAGTGCATGGAGAGTCCAGGTCTTCATTGCCACGAAGAAGGTTGAATGGGGGAGCAAGGTCCTCTGTTGTAATTCCTAGCAGTGGACTTACCCAGTTGATGGATCCGCTCAGGCTGTGTAAGTCTCTCAGGGTTTTTGGGTCATCTAGGATGGTGAGCTACTGTGGTACGATGGTCCTTTCCTGGATCTGGAATACAAGATAAGTCCATGAGTTGGTGTGTACTGCATTTTGTCCTCACAAATCTCGAATCCTGCCTTTTCTATGGTTTAAATGGTCTTTTAAATTGCTTTGTCTAAGTAAGCTTTTTCTGATGCACAAACCAGGATATCATCCATATAGTGGTAGATGATAGCATTTGGAAATAGTTTCTGAATGGGAGACAGGATGTGAGCAACGTACCACTGGCATATAGTGGGACTGTCTTTTAGTCCTTGAGGTAAAAAACGCCAATGATATCTTTTGAGTGAGGCCTCTCTGTTAGCAAACCACCGAGCGTCCTAGGGGTGCAGTGGAATGCTGAAGAAACAGTCCTTAATATCTATGATAGCAAGTATCCAGTCTCTAGGCAGCATTGATGGGGAGGGCAGGCCAGGTTGGAGGGGGCCCATGTCCTCGATGACCTCGTTGATTTTGCGAAGGTTGAGGAGGAGCCTCCACCTGTCCGTTCCAAGCTTTGGTAGTCCGAAGACTGGAGAGTTCCAAGGGCTGGTGGTCTCGACGATGTGGCCTTTGGTGAGCTGAGGGCTTGTAGTGCATGCAGCTTTATTTAGAGAGGGGCCACTGTTCAGTCCAGATCGGGTCATGGCATTTCCAGGTGAGACAAGGGGTGCCTGGCAGTGCGCGCTCCTCAGTGACCCTGATTAGAAATCCCGAGTGGGAATACATAGTGAAGCCCCCCACTGGGATAGAACATCTCTGCCCCAAAGGCTGATGGGAGCTCTTACCACAAATGGGCGGATGGTTGCCAACTTGCCTTCAGGCCCTTAGACAAGGATGTTGTTCTTGCTTTGCATGGATACTGTAGCTCCACCAATCCCTGAAATCATGCCTGCAACAGGTTGTAGATCCCAGCATACTGGCCATTCTGAGCAAGCGATGATGGTCACATCAGCAGCGGTGTCCAGCATCCCCAGTAGGTGGATCTTCTCTTCTCTGCAGGTAAGACCACACTCGATGGTAGGCTTGCTTGGTCCCACAACTTGTGCCCACATTGCTGCAGGGTTGAGAGGAATCTGTTCCCTGTGATTCTTTGGGAGTGGAAAGGCTTGTGCGATTGGAGTTCCCTTTGAAAGGAAAAATGGTAAGTCCATGCAGTACACCTGGACAAGAGTCTCTTGTCCCAGGCGCACTGTTTGTACTTCTGGAACAATGAAGATTTCCTTTGGGCTATGCAGAGTGTCACCTATAATTAAGATGTCAGAGGGACCACCTTTTGGCCCATATTTTCCTGTGGGAACACGATAAACATTCTCATTATTAAAGTCAATGGACAGAGCAGTTACCAGCTGGTGGCGGGTTCCCATCTGTATCTCCCCGTGTGTTGGAACCTCTTCTTGTTGTCCGGAACTTCGTGGGATGGTGCGTGGTTTGGTCTGGGTGGTCTGTGATTTGTTGTCATAGACCAGGGCTCCACCGGGCTGCGCAAGGCATCTCCCAAACACTGCTGGTAGTGCTGCTGAGTCTGGGGTCTTTGATAGGTGCTATGAGGGTATCGGGTAGGTGGCCTGTCTGGACAGTGAGACAGAGTAAAAATTTTCCAGAGTAGAAACCCATTTTGATTTAGGTGAAATGTACATCTTTGAATTAAGTCTGTAGCTTGCTGTTTAGTCTGACTACCTGTTCTCTTGAAAGGCCTGTGCTTGGAGGGACTGCTTCAGCTGAAGGACAAGAGATAAGGAGGGAGGAGAGAAGCAGACAGAGCAAGGCAACCTGACCCAAGAGTTCCTTCTGAAGAATTAGTAGCAAGTGTCACATGAAATCAGTAGAATGAATATGTATGAACCTATTGTGAAATTGTATGCATATGCATTTGAGAGAGAGATAAAAAGGGACCTGAAGTTCCCAGAAGTACACATGTCATTTTAGGGGAATGATTCCCACATGTGTCCAGCTCTGTAATAAACATACCGGCTTCACAACTTTCACAAAGTTGTGGAGTTTTGATTATCTCTGCAAAACAACAGTCCTTTATAAAATGTCCAAAATCTCCACAGTGAAAGCAGAGGGCCTGGTCTTTAGAAGCCATTACTGCATATGCACCAGAAACTCCTTCACAATACCCTTAGCAACTGCTTGGGCCACTGTATTTTCAGTGGACAAGGGACAGGTACTGCATTCCAGCATTTGCTCTATGGTAGGGTCTGTATCCAAGGGTAGAGACCTCAGAATCATTTTGCATTGTTCATTTGAGTTACCCATGGCAAGCTTACATAAGAGTTCCTTTCTTGCCTCTGAGCTCTCTATTTGTTTTTCCAGAGCATCTTTAATTCTGTCCACAAATTTGATAAAGCTTTCATCTACTCCTTTTTTAATAGTACAAAAGTGCATAGTAGGCATTGAATCGTCTTGCATGAGAAGTAAGGAGGTTTTTGCTGCAAGTGCCACATCTTGCAGTACCTCCTAGGACAGCTTGTTGGTTTGTTCAGAGGGTTTCTTTAAATCTCCTTCCCCAGCCAGCTGTTCAGCCGTAAAATCTGTCTTATCAGCATCTGCAGAATATGAGTCTGATAATGTTTTTAATTGTTTTTTCCAATGCCTTTCCCATAACATATATTTTGCTGGGGAAAAGAGGTCGTGGGAAATATTTTTAATATTGTGGGGAACTAAAACATGTGCCGAGAACATAGCTTCTAAGAAATTTCTAAAAATATTTGAGGTTCTGCCATGTTCTTTGGCTATATTTCTTAATTGTACGAGTTCCTTATTTGAGTTTGGTTCCCACGTCTTTATAGTAGATTCCCCGCCTTTTTTCCCCTTTTTATAATCTACTGGGAAAGCATTGATTTTCTGCACCATCTGCCAGTCACCTGCCTTAGTCGCTTCTATCCTAATTAGAGCCCATGGATCAATGTCCACTCTATTAGAATCAGTCACTGGAACTGCGGTCATCCGAGAAGGAGGAGTGAGAGCGAGCAGTCCGTGTCCTATACTTTTTACGGCCTGTTGAAGTGGGATTTTTCAGGGGCTTTGGGGGCTGTGAAGAGGCACATGGCATAGCTTGGCCAGAAGGAGGCACCATTGGGGCTGGGATGGCAACACAGCATGCACAGGACTGGGGGAGAGGGGTGGTACCATGCGGGGTCTCTGGGATTCCGTTCGGGTGACATTGAGGGTGAGTGGGCGGCTGGAAAACCTGGGGGTGGGGACAAGGTGGGAGCAGGGGAGAGGGGGCATTGAGATCGGTCTGGGGTGTCACGAGTACAGTATGGTGTGCTGGAGCTGGGGCGTGGTGGCACGCATGGGGACATCCTGCTGTGGCAGGCTGGCTGCAAGGGGTAAGGGTGGGGGGTACACGAGGGCACAAGAAGGGCAGCAGCAGGGGTCGGGGCTGGGATCAGGGAACCGGCAGCGGGGGTGGGGAGGACTAGGACGGGGATGGGGGGGGCGGTGGGGGAGGTGGGGGGAGCCGCGGCTTAGTGAGACAGAGCCACTGCGGGGGGGGGCTGCAGCAGAGGCGGGGGAAACGGCGATAGGGGTGGGGGGGAAGGCGGGAGAGGTGGGGGGACCAGAGCCAGCAGAAAAGGGTCTGGCTGGAGTTGTAGATAAGGCTACGGAATTCGTGTTTGCCGCGTTCAAGGGGATGAGCGGGAAAAGAAAGGACGGCGACGGCGCAGACCCCACAGGCACGGGGGAGTGGGGGGGGGGGGCGGGCGGTGGGCAGTGGGCGGTGGGCGGTGGGCAGTGGGCGGTGGCGGCGCGAGCTGTACATGGAGGGGACAGAGGCTGCGGAGGTGCTAGGACCCAGCAGACCAGAGACCAGGGATCTGCATTCCAAAGCAGGACTGTTATCAGTGTGATTAGCATTTGAAGAAAGATTGTCCATGTCTGTTTCAAAAGGCTGCCTGATGTGTTTTATCTCTGTTAGCTTTCTCTACAGTTTTAGTTATTATGTGGAATAAAGGCATATACTGAGTTACAGAAATATCTTTGTTAGTTTGCAAATTATATATCGAAGTCCCAACTTTGTCCCAAAAGAAGTCTTTAGTGATAATTTCTCTGTTAGTATCAGGAAACTGAGAAAGAATCCATTTTATAAATTTTTTTAGGTTAGTCTTAGAGAGTTTACCTTTGGAGAAAGAAAAGTTGTTAGAAGATAAGATTTCTGGGATTTGTAATATAAATCTCTCTCGTTCTGGGATTGTTTTAAAGTACTATTTTTTGATCCCATATTATCGTGTCCTTTTCAGCAGACAAAACAAGAAAAAAAAACAACCAAAAAGGGAAGACCCAAAAGAAAAATAGCGTGCTATAGAGGCTGTTTCAAAACTTACACTTCTTCAGCTCTGTAGGGTCCGAGGTCTGCTGGAAGGTGGTCTGCCTTGTCAGACTCCTCGAACAGTTTTGTTCAGATGTCAGTTTCTGAGGGTCCATCTGACATCCACTGCAGAGAAGTCTTGCTAAAACGAAGGGCTCTCTCCACAAGGGCGCGGCATTCCGAAAGTCATTTACAATTTTCCTAAGAAAATGCTGCTCTCCTGAGTCTGTTCAGTGCACCACATATTCTGGCTTCCTGCTGAGAGCAGATTTGCCCCTGAACAGGCAGCACGGGCCGGATTTCTCAGTCCTTTGGGGACAGACTGCCCGAAACCCAAGCCGTGTAGCAAGCTCCAGGCTTGCTAGGGCCTCGTGGAGAGAAGAGGCTTAAAATGCCAAGTCACGGTGAAATAGCAAAAGAAGCCCCTCTCTTCCGCCTTTCGGACCCCAGCTTATCTCTCTGTTACCCCATAGGTCACTTCTCCTTAACCCCTGCTATTGGCAGGGTCTTCTTTGCTATTTCACTGTGACTTGGCATTTTAAGCCTCTTCCTTCCACGGGGCCCTAGCAAGCCTGGAACTTGCTACAGTGGGGAAAAAAAAAAAAAAGTTTTTTCAAATATATTAATGGAAAAAGGCAGTGTAAAAATAACATTGACCCATTACAGGATGCAGATGGTCACCTCACAGAGACATAGACAAGGCAGAGGTGTTCAATGTATTCCTTGCCTTCGTCTTCAACATAGCTTTTTTGCTGCAAGTGCCCATCTTGGCATCCTCCTAGACAGCCTTTGTTGGTTTGTTTACAGAGGTTTCTTTAATCCTCCTCCCCACCATCTGTTCAGTCACCGTAAAATCGTCTTATCAGCCATCTGCAGATATGATCTGATAATGTTTTTTCAATTGTTTTTGTTATTCCAATGCCTTTTCCATAACAAACATATCTTTTGCGGGGGAAAGAGGTCGTGGAAATATTTTTAATATTGTGGGTAACTAAACAATGTGCCGAGCATCATATCTTAATAAATTTCTAAAAATATTTGAGGTTCCATTCCATGGTCGTTTGGCTAATTTCTTAATTGTACGAGTTCTTATTTTATTTTGGTTCCCACGTCCATTTATAGTATATCCCTCCCCGCCTTTTTTCCCCTTTTTGATAATCGACTGTGAAAGCAATTGATTTTCTGCACCATCTGCCAGTCACCATGCCTATTCGCTTCTATCTCCTAATTAGAGCCCATGGATCATGGTCCACCTCCTATGAGAATCAGTCACGTGGAACTTGGCGGCCATACCGAGAAGGAGGAGTGGAGAGCGGAGCAGTCGCGGGTCCTATAACGTTTTACGCGGCCTGTTGAAGTGGGTTTTTTCAGGGGCTTTGGGGGGCTGTGAAGTGGCACATGGCAGAGCTTTGGCCAGAAGGGAGGCTACCATTGGGGCTGAGGGGGGTTGCAGGAACACAGCATGCAACATGACTGTGAGCGATGGGTGTGGTATCCATGCTGGGCGGGTCTCTGGGATTCCGGTCGGAGGTGACAATTTGGGGAGGGTGCGTGGGCGGCTGGAAGACCCGTGGGTGGGGACAAGGTGGGAGGCAGGGGAGAGGGGGCATTGAGATTCGGTCTGGGTGTTTCACGAGTACAAGTATGTTGTGGGCCTGGAAGCTGGGGGCGTGGTGGCAACGCATGGGGACCATCCTGCTGTGGCATGTCTGGTCTGCGAAGGGGTAAGGGTGGGGGGTAGGCACGAGGGCACAAGAAGGCCGCACAGCGAGGGGTCGGGGCTGGGATCAGGGGAACCGGCAGCGCGGGGTGGGGAGGACTAGGGAGGCGGTCGTATGGGTGGGCGGGCGGTGGGGGAGGTGGGGGGAGCGCGGCTTAGTGAGACGAGCCACTGCGGGAGGGGGGGCTGCAGCAGGCGGGGGAAACGGCGATAGGGGTGGGGGGGAAGGCGGGAGAGGTGGGGGGACCAGAGCCAGCAGAAAAGGGTCTGCTGGAGTTGTAGTATAAGGCTACGGAATTCGTGTTTGCCGCTTCAAGGGGATGAGCGGGAAAAGAAAGGGACGGCGACGGCGCAACCCCACAGGCACGGGGGAGTGGGGGGGGGGGGCGGGGGTGGGCATGGGCGGTGGGCGGCTTGGGCAGTTGGGCGGTGGCGGCGCGAGCTGTACATGGAGGGGACAGAGGCTGCGGAGGTGCTAGGACCCAGCAGACCAGATACCAGGGATCTGCATTCCAAAGCAGGACTGTTATCAGTGTGCTTTAGCATTTGAAGAAAGATTGTCCATGGCTGTTTCAAAAGGCTGCCTGATGTGTTTTATCTCTGGTTAGCTTTCTCTACAGTTTTTAGTTATTATGTGGAATAAAGGCATATACTGAGTTACAGAAATATCTTTGTTAGTTTGCAAAATTATATATCGAAGTCCCAACTTTGTCCCAAAAGAAGTCTTTAGTGATAATTTCTCTGTTAGTATCAGGAAACTGAGAAAGAATCCATTTTATAAATTTTTTTAGGTTAGTCTTAGAGAGTTTACCTTTGGAGAAAGAAAAGTTGTTAGAAGATAAGATTTCTGGGATTTGTAAATAGTAAATCTCTCTCGTTCTGGGATTGTTTTAAAGTACTATTTTTTGATCCCATATTATCGTGTCCTTTTCAGCAGACAAAACAAGAAAAAAAAACAACCAAAAAGGGAAGACCCAAAAGAAAAATAGCGTGCTATAGAGGCTGTTTCAAAACTTACACTTCTTCAGCTCTGTAGGGTCCGAGGTCTGCTGGAAGGTGGTCTGCCTTGTCAGACTCCTCGAACAGTTTTGTTCAGATGTCAGTTTCTGAGGGTCCATCTGACATCCACTGCAGAGAAGTCTTGCTAAAACGAAGGGCTCTCTCCACAAGGGCGCGGCATTCCGAAAGTCATTTACAATTTTCCTAAGAAAATGCTGCTCTCCTGAGTCTGTTCAGGCACCACATATTCTGGCTTCCTGCTGAGAGCAGATTTGCCCCTGAACAGGCAGCACGGGCCGGATTTCTCAGTCCTTTGGGGACAGACTGCCCGAAACCCAAGCCGTGTAGCAAGCTCCAGGCTTGCTAGGGCCTCGTGGAGAGAAGAGGCTTAAATGCCAAGTCACGGTGAAATAGCAAAAGAAGCCCCTCTCTTCCGCCTTTCGGACCCCGCTTATCTCTCTGTTACCCCATAGGTCACTTCTCCTTAACCCCTGCTATTGGCAGGGTCTTCTTTGCTATTTCACTGTGACTTGGCATTTTAAGCCTCTTCCTTCCACGGGGCCCTAGCAAGCCTGGAACTTGCTACAGTGGGGAAAAAAAAAAAAAAGTTTTTTCAAATATATTAATGGAAAAAGGCAGTGTAAAAATAACATTGACCCATTACAGGATCAAGAGGTCCACCTCACAGAGACATAGACAAGGCAGAGGTGTTCAATGTATTCCTTGCCTTCGTCTTCAACACTGATGCCAGACCAAGGGGGTCTCAGTGCCCTGAGATGAAGAACCATGACTGTGAGAATGATCAACTCCCAGTCAACCCAGAACTTGTGCAGGATCTGCTGCTCAAGCTGAATCTCTACAAATCTATGGGGCCTGTTTGGATTCATCTGAGAATTTTCAGTGAGCTGGCTGATGTAATTGCAAAGCCTGTCTCAATGATTTTTGAGCCATCTTGGGCATCTGGAGAGTTCCCAGCTGACTGGAAGCTGGATAATGTCCCAGTTTTCAAGAAGGGCAAGAAGGAGGAAACTGGAAACTACAGGTCTGTCAGTCTCACTTCAGTGCTGGTAAAATTATGGAAAAGATTATTCTGGGAGGTGTGCTAAAATTAGGGATCTTGCAGGCGGAAGCTCTCGGGCTGTACGGGTAGTTAGGAAGCCCCCTCCTCATACAGCAGTCAGACCCTCGCTCCGCACCCGGCCACTCCCAGCCGGACATGAATCAGGGAAGTGACACAGGCTATCCAAGCCATAAGTACCCCTGAGACCCTGCAATAAACGCCATTTTGCTGTCCACCACATTGGTGTCTGTAGCATTGGACGACCGGCGACCCTGTCGGGTTTGGGTCGCCCGTTGCCGGTGTCCGGAACCGGGCCCCCCACGCCGGAAGCCGGTCCTCACATTTGGTGCCGAAACCCGGGAACCAACACCCGGGGTCGGGAATCGCCTGGTGCAGGGAACCGGCAGCTGCACCAGCTGGACTAGTGCCGTGGGGGGGGACGCCCGACTCCGGACCAGTGAGGGACATGGGGAAGAAAAAAACAAAGCTACTCACACGAAGGTGGTAACTCAAATACTCTCAGTGGGGTATAGATTGTAAGCTTAAGGATCTATGTCTTTTGCTATAACCGAGACTTCTTAACTGGGGGACAAGAGATAGCCCCCCGTGGATCACTCGCGATTCGGAGAAAGAAATGGGCTAATTGTACTAAGTTCTTGCCCGAGGGACGCCAATGTCCTCTGTCTCGGGAAAAGCTCTTACAGTCATGGGGCAGAGTGTGTTGGCAAGCCCTGCAAAAGGCAAGGGAGGAACAGGACCCATGGCGAGCTGGCGAAAGCGTTGCTGTCTGGCACTCCGCCTGAGCTGGGGGTGGGCAGCGGCGACGCAGACCGCGGAGATTTAGAAGAGAACAAACCGGCGCGACAAACCCACGACGCCGGACCCCCCCCCCAGGACCGTTTTTACCATCAGAGTGGTAAGGATATAACGCGCCGTCGTTTTGGCAGGGGGACTTCGCGGAGTAGGTGCGAGTGCGCAAGACTGCCCGAGCCCCGACGGGCAGATAAAAATGCACCACCTCCATATGCTTTTGAAAATGGCGCTGGAAAAAGTGTGTTCAGGGGAATGAAGGCCTGCGGGCCGGAAGTGATTCGCCCGACTTTAACAACCACGCGCGGAACAGCAGGAGGACCGGGCGTGGGCCCCTGCGCGAGCTATGTCAATCAGAAGCTCTCAGCTCACATTAGGTCCTTATAGTGCAAGACCTTCCCCAGCAGGAGCGGGGGACCCAGTGGAGGAATTTACCCCCACCGCAAGAAGGGGCATGGTCGGAACCGTAAAAAGGCAGAGTAAACCCGTAAGTGTCGAGCATCCATTCTGCCTTCCACACGGACTCGAGCTACAATCTGAAGAGGGCTGGAGTTCCAATTTCGGACGTCTATTTTTTAAACAAAGAAGGCGCTCACCTAAGCAACTAACCACAGTGCTCCTGCAGGGTAAAGGGATACCGAGAAAGAATCAACTCAAACTGCCGCTTCCGACTGGCGAAAATAAAATAGTGTGCGCTGAATGGACACGTCAGCGAGGCTGTTGTTTTCCGGTCCGTGTGGGGGGACCCCGGCGGAAACCAACGTGACCTATTCCCCTGTAACCCGCAGACTTCTGGCGATATTAAAGCAATCGCATATAGGATGATTCTGCCATGTTTCACACTTATCGTATGGATTGTTTTTTGGGGGGAGACACATGTTACCTTTGACATTATCCGACTTGCCCAAACGATTTTTGACGGGCGGGATGATTGTTTTTAAGCTGGATGGAATATAACTGTCCTTAACATCAGCCCTGTACCAGGGCAGACCCCCCGACTTGCACTGCTCCCTCTACAGAGGCTATGGCACAGACCCACTATGATCACATGATCACCCCCCAGGAACAGGCAGGCGGCCTGATGGCTCATCGATGTTATGTTACGACAACCCGTGCTGCCCGGGAGCCATCCGTTTTGCCCTCCAAAGTAATGCCAAGCCGTCCCCTTGGGCTACAATAAAGCAAAATGAGAGTGAAGTTTCCCTCAGTTTGGTGGGCCGTCTGGCAGTCAGCCTTGAATTCGCTCCATGACCCTCAGAGCAAAAGGTCCAGTGGCTGGCAGAGTTGCCCTACTCAACATGTAACTCAGCCACCAAGGACATTTTAAGATCACTGCCGATGTCTAGTATAGCTGCCATGAGTCGACCTTGCAAAGGAAGAACCCTTGCTCCCATCCAAGCAGCATTCACACACACTGCAATAAGGAGTGTCTGGGCATGCTTAAGAGTGTGGCCAGGCTGGGGCACGTGGCAATAAACTGAACTGCCCCCCAGTTAAAGGACACCCCATCAGCAGGCTGCCCACCCGCCAGTAAACGAGGGACCATGCTGGGCAATTGGTAGGAGGGGCATTTGGGCTAAGGATGCAATCCAATCATCATGGAAATTGGAGAGGGAGGGGGCAAGCCGGGCCGTATCCACCTCCTCCCACTGTGAAACGCAGTGCCCAGCTACAGCAACCGTCAATGGGGTCACAGGGTTTCCCATGCTCCCCCCACCACCCACACCACCCCCCTCCGGGAAATGTCCAACTCTGCCACCAGGCCACGTCCATCGAACCCACCTTCACCTCAGGAATCCAAAAACGCCCCTTGAGGGAGAGGTCCCTGGGTGCTTTGGCCAGTGACAGCGATGGGAACGGGCCCGTGGTGGCCGTTGCCGCGAAGGTGGGCAGCACCCACTGATTGTGTGGGCAGTTATGTCGTCTCCCCTCCACAACGAGCCTACACCTCACAACTCTGCCAATCTGCTCCCTTCTGGGTGAACACAGGTCAGATGTCCCGTCATCCCAAACATACAACACTAGGCCTCGACCATGGAAGCTAGAAAAGTAGCCCCCATGTGGTCGGAGTTGGAGGGGCTTCCCTATCTCAGCAAGGTGCCCAACTAGTGCAAATAACCCCCTGCACCGAGAGAGGACCGGGAAGAAACTATCACTTCACCCTCGATCTACAATTTTTGTCAGACTGTCCCCCTTACATGGGAAGAGATGCACCGCTTTCCCTGCTGGATGGTTAGGGTGACAAATTTAATGCTAATGGCCACTGTATCCTACCCACGATTGCCCATCTCGCTGCACTTGGAATCAGCTTACCCAGTGTGGGTCGAACAGTGGCCCGTACAACGCTCGAATGAACTCCCTCATTGGTTAGTTTACCGTGACTTACACAGTAATCCTATTAGAACCCTCCACAAGTCCATGGAACACTCCAATTTTCGTATAACTAAGCGGGCCTGGTGAAGGCGTCCTCGCCTGCACGACCTGGCGGGAAGTGAACAGCGAATCCAGCCACTATTGGCCCTGTGCAAACGTCTCTGCCCCTGAACTCGATGATAACCGAGAGGACATCCCCTGTGCAGTGCTCGACATCGAAGACGGCCTCTTTTCTATGCCCCCCTGCACGAAGACCGCAAAGAGCGTGGCGCCGGTGCCAGCGTCTGCCCCAAACAGCCAGCGGCCTAAGCCTCATGGCTTCCCATTTGGGGCGAGGAGGCTTCCACAGCGGTCGCCAACCCCCCTAAAACCATCATCCAGATCAACCGTGGCCCGCAAGCGCGAGCACCTGTCCGGGCAGACAATCCACACTGGTAACCTCTCGTGCAGTACATGGACAAACATCCGTATCGCAGCACCATCCACAGTCAAGTGGAGCCACCTGGTGTCACCCCGTCCTCCTCCGTCTCCCTGAGCCCGAGGACGAATGGCTTTGAGTAGCGAGTGCAGAAATAATAAAAGGGACCCGGCGTGACCTTCCTGAGGAGTGGGAATCACAAATTCCGTACAATAACTCCGCCCCCGTTGAAAAGCCCGCCGGGACCTCAAGACGCTCCACGACATGCAAAACATGCTGGTAGGGTCCTTTACAGTGCTCCGCAACATCGTCTTTGATTCCTCCCGAGGTCATGGATCCTCTAAATGACCTCTTGAAAGGGAAAACCCATGGGAGCAGAAACCCTGACACCAGAAGCGGTAACTTGCTCGACTTCATCGAAACGTCAGATGTCAGAGAACATGCTCACCAGATGGATTCAATTGCTCCTGTTTTGATTCTGTATGTGTCCACTTTACAAAAAAGGGGGGAGTGGGAGCCCTAGCCCAAGGACCCCCTGACAAAGGCCCACCCGATACTATGGTGGTCTAGGTGGAACCATCGCGGCCTTTTCAACTGGGAGTCGAGTGCCTCGCACATCTCATGATGAAAAGGCAGTAAATCTTGCCCTAAGACCTCTAGGGCCTCGACTAGCCCTCCAAGATAAGCTTGCCTCTCTCCGCAACCAGCTTCCCCTCTGCGCAGTCAACCACATATCAGAATATCTAGCAATAGCCCTCACGGTCTGTAGAAGGAAATTCGCCTATGGCAGAAAACCCACGTGGACTTGGCTGCTCCACGTGTCATAATCGACATCGCCCTCCCACCCAAAGGGGGTCGATCGAACCAAAGGCAGTGCAACCCTCTTCACAGATCGCATCAATCGGCAGACCTCGCCAGCGGCGGCAGCAGTGTGGCAGCTAGGAGAACACTGCAAGTGTGTCACGGAAACCGACCCCCACGCTCTTCTGTCCAACAGCTTTGAAGCCAGCCGCGTAGTGCTACGTGCGGACTTGTCTTAGAAGAACCCTTACATTGTGACTGACTCATATTTGTGGCAAAACTCTGCCTTTACCCATGTCCCCCAAGACCAGAGTGTCATGTCCCCAGTGGCACGATCTGGATGAAGCGTCTCTATTCACGAAAGCACCATATCAGTCATCCCCACGTCACAGCCACGACCCGATCAAGGGTTCTATCTACCAGATATGCAAAGACAAGCTGACGCCGCAGCAAAGGGCGTATGGACAACTGAAAGAAGCTCGTGCAGTTGCACTGAAACCCTTCACATTCGGAGCTACAGCGCTTGCGAAAAAGTGGCGGGATTTCTACTTGCAGGAACGCACAGCCACATCGTCGCAACGTGCCCTTCTCTTGCCAGAAAGTCCGCCACTGTGGTCGAGTGGCGTCCGCCCCAGAGGCCTCAAAGCCCAGGAGTGTGGCAAACAGACCTTTACACCAATAATTCCAGCTGTGCTGTTGAAACCTCGAGCCGTGGCTCGCGTTACTGTAGATTACGTACATAGCGGCATTAATTGTGGCTTACACAGCATCTCAGACGGACTCCACCAAGCGACATCCAACATTGGCTGACACCATGGCATGGTTTGGAGTTCCAAAGCAATCAAAACGGACAACGGCCCAAACTTCATCTCAAGGTAGTCCAGACATTTCGCCTCGAAATGGAACATCCGCCTTGTTGCACGGCATCTCCCTATCACAGCAACTGGACAAGCCATCGTCGAACGAGCAAACCAGACTCTAAAAACTAGGCGTGAAGTGCTACGCACAGGCACAAGGCTGTCTACCAATGCCATTCCCTGGGCGAACCAAAGACGCGCATCCTGGCAACTGCGCTGCTAGCCGTGTAAAAAAGTCATTTCCCTAGGGGGGATGAGGACAAACAGTCCCTGCTCAGAAAGCAACTGGGCCACTCGAGCACTAGAGGAGGGCGCGCGGTGTGGTGATCGAAAACGACTGGGCTGTGGGGCAGTGGGAACCAAGGGTGTGGAAATTGATGCCTCACGGGGCGAGGATAATGCCGGCTGTTAACAAAGACGCTCACATTAAAAATGGGTGTCCACTTTAAGTCAATCAATCCCGACCTTCACCAGGAGCAGAATGAGACTGATGAGAGTTGTGGAGTTTCTGTTTACAGAACATGCTCGTGGGGAGTCCTTGTGATGCATACTCCCCGTACCAGAGGACAGACCACCAAGCCGTCCAGCACGCCCGAGAGAGCCGCGCACGTGAGACTCAAACATCAACGGTGTTTTCTGTGTGCTCTTGCGGTTTGGGCTTGTCGCCAGAGGGCAAGCCAGCCCAGACACTACCCTCATCAGCCATTCAGGTGGGTCATACGACACCTTACAGTGGCAAGGTGCTCAAGGAATCACCACCAACGCACACCCCAACCTTCGTACTTTGCTTTACCGACCTGTTTCCAGGAACCAACAGGTAGACCCCTATTTCCCCACGCGTCACAAACGTACCTATCCTACTAGTGTCCAGCCTCAAAACCCATGAAAAAGCTACTGCAATCACCAGGGTGGGGATACTGTGGGCATTGGGGCTGCGAAACCATTGTTACAGATGCCAGACCGTCAGGGCCTGGGTGGGATCCCACAAGAGCCCGACAGATTCTGCAGTTCACCTGGGCACCCTCTGGCTGCAAAATACCCTTCTTTTTCCACGGAAAAATCCCCAATTTCGGAAATGCAACCGACTACAACATGACAGTTTTGCAGCCAATCACCCCAGTTGGACCACAGGCAAAACGTGGACAGGAGTCGTTCAAAGGATCGAAGGAGTGGGTGCATGTGCAAATTATCAGACTCCCAGCCTCTATGTCCCACAGTCGGACCCAATCCGTGTTTCAGTAGTGAGTAAACCCAGGGAAGAGATCGCAGCTACACTAGTTCTAGCCCGCGAGACGCAGAGGTCGGAACTAGTCTCCCCTCTGATCTCTTAACCGAACCAAACCTTTCCAATCCATTCATAACTGTTAAATGCTACCTTCATATCGCTAAATCGTCCCAACCCAAACTTCACAGAATCATGCTGGTTATCTTGATGCACAACCCCTTTTTACAAAGGTGTTGCCTTCGATCTCCCATTCATCTTCTCAAAGTCAAACAATCCACGCCAATGCAGATGGGACACCCCCCGGAGAGGCATTAAACCCTAAGTCAGGTTTACGGGCCAAGGCAAATGCTTTGGCACTGCAACCTTGGCAAGCAGATGGGCAATGTCTGCAAGGAATTCGGCAAAACTTAAGGGAGGGAAGTTCCAGTGGGTGATCCCAGCTGCATCGGGAATGTGGGTCTGTCACCGATCCGTGGTAAGCCCATGTGTAATCCTTGAAAAATTCGATCATTCTAACGACTTTGTGTCCCGAGTTCTATTGTTCCTAGGGTCCTGTACCACTCAGACGAAGAAGTGTACTATCTTTTTGAAGAAACCAGGAGGCTCCACAAAAGAGAAATAATGACAGGCTTAACTATAGCCATGCTGCTCGGCTTAGGATGCAGCCGGAACGGCCACAGGCATCTCAGCCCTAGCGACCCACCACCAAGGACTGTCCCAGCTGCAAATGAACAAATCGATGAGGACCTGGGAAGGATCGAGAAGTCCATCTCTTTGCTGGAAAAATCCCTTTCCTCACTCTCAGAAGTTGTCCTCCAAATAGGAGAGGGCTGGACCTCTTGTTCATGCAGCAAGGGGGCCTGTGTGCTGCCTTGAAAGAGGAATGCTGCTTCTATGCAGACCACACCGGAGTCGTCAGAGACTCCATGGCCAAACTGAGAACCGCTGAACCAAAGAAAAATGGACAGAGAAGCTCAACAGGGCTGTTCGAATCGTGGTTCACCATCTCCATGGCTCACCACCCTGATCTCTACTCTAATAGGCCCAATCACTATAATCTTACTAACCCTAATCTTCGGGCCTTGCGTACTAAACAAACTGGTGCTATTCGTAGAAAAGGCGTTGAAACGGTTAACATTTTGTTTCTCGAGCGCCAGCAATTACTTTAAGGCATGTTAAAGTTACTAACACACTTACGATTTTACACTAATTCTACTAACCCATGAAATTTGTGTAACCCTTACATTTTATAACTTTTTAAGACTTTTACTAATCATGGGGGGGGGGGAAATGTGGGAGAATTAGGGATCTTGCAGGAGGAAGATCTCGGGCTGTACGGGTAGTTAGGAAGCCCCCTCCTCATCCTGCAGTCAGACCGTCGCTCCACACCCGGCCGCTCCCAGCCGGACATTAGTCAGGAAAGTGACACAGGCTACCCAAGCCCTAAGCACCCCTGAGACCCTTGCAATAACACCATTTTGCTGTCCACCACATTGGTGTCTGTAGCGTTGGACCGAGTGACCCTGTCAGGTTTGGGTCACCGTGCCGGTGTCCCGGAACCGGGCCACCACGCCGAAGCCGCAACATTTTGGTGCCGAAACCCTGGAACCAACACCCGGGGTCGGGAATCGCCTGGGCATGGACCGGCAGCTGCACAGCTGGACTAGTGCAGTGGGGGGGACGCCCCCGGACCAGTGAGGACATGGAAGCAATCACGAAGGTGGTAACTCAAATACATGCTCAGTGGGTATAGATTGTAAGCTTAAGGATCTATGTCTTGCTATACCGAGACTTATTAAATTGGGGGCAATAGATAGCCCCGTGGATATACTCCATTCGGAGAAATGGGATAATTGTACTAAGGTTCTTGCCGAGGAAGCAATGTCCTCTTGCTCGGGAAAAGCTCTAAGTCATGGGGCAGAGTTGTGCAAGCCCTGCAAAGGCAAGGGAGGACAGGACACCTGGCGAGCTGCGAAAGCGTGGCTGCTGGCCACGCCGCAGCTGGGGGTGGGCGCGGCGACGCAGACCGCGGAGGATTTAGAACAAACCGGCGGCGAAAACCACGAACGCCGGACCCCCCCCAGCAGACCGGTTTACCATCAGAGGGAAAGGAAGACGCGTCCGTCGTTTTGGCAGGGACTCGCGGAGGAGTGCGAGTGGCGGCAAAACTGCCGAACCCCGAAGGGCAGGATAAAAATGCACCACCTCCATATGCGTTTGAAAATGGCGCTGAAAAGTGTGTTCAGGGGGAAATGAAGTCGCTGCGGGCGGAAGTGGAGTCCAGCCCGCTTAACAACGCATGCGCGGACGAGCAGGAGTGACGGGCGGCCCCTGCGCAGGAGCATATGTCCAATCAGAGCGCTCAGCTCACATTAGGTCCTTATAGGGCAAGGACCTTCCCCAGCAGGAGGCGGGGGACCCCAGGGGGAGGGAACGGTCTGACCCCCGCAAGAAGGGCAGGGTCGACCCGAGAAAAAGGCAGAGCAACCCGGAAGTGTCCGAGCAGTCCACTTCTGACTGCCACACGGACTCGAGCTACGAATCGAGAGGGGGTCGGGGAGTTCCAATTCAGACTCGAGTTTTAACAGAAGAAGGGCAGCGGCACATAAGGCAACTAACCACAGTGCTCCTGCATGGGTAAAGGGGATACCGGAGAAAGATCAAACTCCTCCGCTTACAGACTGGCGGAAAATAAAAATAGTGTGCGCTGAATGGACTCCGTCAGCGAAGCTGGTGTTTCCGGTCCGGGTGGGGGGACCCGGCGGAAACCAAAGGACCTATTCCCCGGTAAACCCGAAGACGTGCAGGCGATTATTAAAGCAATCGCAGATAGGGGATTAATTCTGCCATGGTTTCAACACTTAATCGATGGTGTTTTTGGGGGAGACGACATGTTTACCTTTTGACATTAAGCAGACTTGCCAAACGATTTTTGACGGGGCAGGGATGATTGTTTTTAAGCAGGAGTGGGAAGATAACTGTATTAAACATCTAGCCCTGGTAACAGGGGCAGACCACCCACTGCACGGCTCCAGCATACAGAGGCTAATGGGCACAGACCCACTATGATCACCCCCCCGGAACAGGCAGGCGGCCTGAGGGCTCACGAGGTTATGACGACAACCCGTGCTGCCCGGGAAGCCATCCGTGTTGCCTCCAAAGTAATAGCCAAGCCGTCCCCTTGGGCTACAATAAAGCAAATGAGAGTGAAAGTTTCCCTCAGTTTGTGGACCGTCTGCAGTCAGCCTTGGATGCCTCCACATTACCCTCAGAGGCAAAAGGTCCAGTGCTGGCAGAGTGCCTACGCCAACAATGTAACTCAGCCACCAAGGACATTTTAAGATCACTGCCGCAGGGGTCTAGTATAGCTGCCATGATCAGACACGTTGCAAAGGAAGAACACCTTGCTCCCATCCAAGCAGCAGTTCACACTGCAATAAGGAGTGTCATGGCATGCTTTAAGTGTGGCCAGGCTGGGCACGTGGCAATAAACTGCCCCCAGTTAGGACAACCCTCAGCAGCTGCTCCACCACGCCAGGGAAACCGAGGGGACCATGCTGGGCATGTGGTAGGAAGGGGCATTTGGCTAAGGAATGCAGATCCAAGCATCAGGGAAATGGAGAGGGAGGGGGCAGCCGGGCCGTATCCAGCCTCCTCCCACTGGGAACACGCAGTGGCCCAGCTACCAGCAACCGTCAATGGGGCACAGGGTTCCCATGCCCACCAACCACCGACCCCCTCAGGGAATGTCCAACTCTGCCACCCAGCCAACGGTCCAATCGAACCCACCTGCACCTCAGGAATACCAAAAACAGCCCCTTGGGAAGAGGTCCCTGGGTGGCTTTGGCCATGAAAGCATGGGAACGGGACCCGGGGTGGCCGTTGCCGCGAAGGTGGGCAAGCACCCACTGATTGTGTGGGCAGTGTGGTCGTCTCCACAACAGCTCTGACAACTCGGCCATCTGCCTTCCCTTCTGGGTGGACACAGGGTCAGATGTCACCGTCATCCCAAACATACACTGGCCTCGACCATGGAAGCTAGAAGTAGCCCCCATGGTGGGCGGAGTTGGAGGGCTGTCCCGAGCTCACAAGAGTGCCCAACTAGTGGCAATAACCCTCTGCACCGAGAGAGGACCGGGAAGAACTATCACCCTCACTACATATGTGATGTCAGACTGTCCACCCTTACTGGGAAGAGATGCCGTTGCCCTGCTGGATGTTAGGGTGACAAATTTATGCTAAGGGCCACTGTAGCATACCCACGATTGCCCATCAAGCTGACTTGGAAATCAGCTGACCCAGTGTGGGTCGAACAGTGGCCCTTATCAACGCCTCGAATGACTGCCCTCATTGAGTTAGTTAGCCGTGAATTACACAAGAATCATATAGAACCCTCCACAAGTCCAGGAACACTCCAATTTTCGTAATACCTAAGCGGTCTGGTGAAGGCTTCCGTCTCCTGCACGACCTGCGGGAAGTGAACAAGCGAATCCAGCCTATGGGCCCTGTGCAAACGTCTCTGCCATGAACTCGATGATACGAGAGGACACCCTGTGCAGTGCTCGACATCAAAGACTGCTTCTTTTCTATCCCCCTGCACGAAGACGGCAAAGAGCGTTTCGCCTTTTCCATCGTCTTCCCAAACCAGCCAGCGGCCTAACCTATGCTCCAATGGAGGATGCTTCCACAGGGAATGCTCAACTCCCCTACCATCATCCAGATCACCGTGGACCGAGCGCTAGCACCTGTCCGGCAGAACAATCCAACGGTAACTCTCGTGCAGTACATGGACAACATCCTGATCGCAGCACCATCCACAAGTCAAGTGGACCACCTGGTGTCAACCGTCTCCGAGACCCTGAGGACGAATGGCTTTGAGGTAGCGAGTGCAAAAATAAAAAAGGGACCCTGCGTGACCTTCCTAGGAGTGGGAATCACAAATTCCTACATAACTCCTCCCCAGATGAAAATCCGCCGGGACATCAAGACGCTCCACGACATGCAACAGCTGGTAGGGTCCTTACAGTGGCTCCGCAACATCGTCTTGATTCCTCCCGAGGTCATGGATCCTCTAAATGACCTCTTGAAAGGGAAGAACCCATGGGAGCAGAAAACCCTGACACCAGAAGCGGTAAGCTTGCTCGACTTCATCGAACGTCAGATGTCAGAGAACATGCTCACCAGATGGGATTCAAGTGCTCCCTGTTGATCTGTATGTCCACTTTACAAAAAAGGGGGGAGTGGGAGCCCTAGCCCAAGGACCCCCTGACAAGGCCCAACCGATACTATGGGTGGTCTAGGGGAAACCATCGCGAGCCTTTTCAACTGGGAGTCGAGTGCCTCAGCAATCTCATAATGAAAGGCAGGAAACTTGCCCTAAGACATCTAGGCATCGAGCCGTCCAAGATAAGCTTGCCTCTCCGCAAACAGCTCTCTGCGCAGTCAACAACAATATCAGAATATCTAGCAATAGCCCTCACAGGCTTTAGAAGAGAATTCGCTATGCAGAAAAACCCACTTGGACTTGGCTGCTCACGGTCATCGACATCGACCTCCCACCAAAGGTGGTCGATCGACCAAAGGCAGGGCCAACCATCTTCCACAGACGCATCATCGCAGACCTCCACTGCGGCAGCAGTGTGGCAGCTAGGAGAACACTGGCAATGTGTCAAGGAAACCGACCCCACGCTATCTGTCCAACAGCTTGAAGCAGCAGCTGTAGTGCTAGCGTGCGGACTGTTCTTAGAAGAACACCTTAACCTGTGACTGACCTCCATATTTGTGGCAAAAACTCTGCTTACCCATGTCCAGACCAGATGTGTCAGTGTCCCCAGTGGCAACGATGCTGGAGGAAGCGCTCTATTCACGGAAAGGCACCATAGCAGTCATCCACGTCAACAGCCACGACCCGATCAAAGGGTTCTACCAGATAGGCAACGACAAAGCTGACGCCGCAGCAAAGGGCGTATGGACACTGAAAGAAGCTCGTCAGTTGCACGAAACCCCTTCACATTAGAGCTAAAGCGCTTGCGAAAAAGTGCGGGATTTCTACTGCAGACGCAAAGCACGTCGTCGCAACGTGCCTCATTGCCAGAAATCGCCACTGTGGTGGAGTGGCGTCAACCCCAGAGGCCTCAAGCCTCAGAAGTGTGGCAAACAGACTTTTATGCAATGCCAGCTGTTGAAACCTCGAGCGTGGCTCGCAGTTACTGTAGATACGTACAGCGGCCTGATTGTGGCTACACAGCATCTCAAGACGGACTCCAAAGCGACCATCCAACATTGGCTGACAGCCATGGCATGGCTTGGAGTTCCAAAGCAAATCAAAACGGACAACGGCCCAAACTTCATCTCAAAGGTAGTCCAGACATTCGCCTCGAAATGGAACATCGCCTTGGTGCACGGCATCCCATATAACAGCACTGGACAAGCCATCGTCGAAAGAGCAAACCAGACTCTAAAAACTAAGCTGGAAGTGCTAGCAAAGGCACAAGGCTTCTCCAATTGCCATTCCCTGGGGCGACCAAGCGCGCATCCTGGCAACTGCGCTGCTAGCGTTAAATCAATTCCCTAGGGGGGATGAGACAAACAGTCCTGCTCAGAAACACTGGGCCACTCGAGCACTAGAGGAGGGCCCGCGGGTGGTGATCAAAAAACGAACTGGGGCAGTGGGAACAGGGTTGGAAATTGATGCTCACGGGGCGAGGATATGCGGCTGTTACAAAAGACGCTCACATTAAATGGTGTCCACTTAAGTCAATCAAGCCCGACCTTCACCAGGAGCAGAATGAGACTGATGAGAGTTGTGAGTTTCTGTTTACAGAACATGCTCGTGGGGAGTCCTTGTGATGCATACATCCCCGTACCAGAGGACAGACCACCAAGCCGTCCAGCAGCGCCCGAGAGAGCCGCGCAGGTGAGACTCAAAACATCAACGGTGTTTCTGTGTGCTCTTGCTGTTGGGGCTTGTCGCCAGAGGGCAAGCCAGCCCAGACCACTACCCTCATCAGCCATTCAGGTGGGTCATACGACACCTTAGAAGTGGCAAGGTGCTCAAAGGAATCACCACACCGAACACCCCAACCTTCGTACTTTGCTTTACCGACCTGTTTCCAGGACGACCAAAGGTAGACCCCTATTCCCCACGCGTCACACAAACGTACCTATCCTACTAGTGTCCAGCCTCAAACCCAGGAAAAGCTACTGCAATCACCCCAGGGTGGGGATACTGTGGGCATTGGGGCTGCGAAACCATTGTTACAGATGCCAGACCGTCAGGGCCTGGGTGGGATCCACAAGAGCCCGACAGATTCTTGCAGTTCACCTGGGCACCTCTGGCTGCAAAATACCCTTCTTTTTCCACGGAAAAAATCCCCAAATTTCGGAAATGCACCGACTACAACATGACAGTTTTGCAGCCAGATCACCCCAGTTGGACCACAGGCAAAACGTGGACAGTAGTCGTTCAAGGATCGAAGGAGTGGGTGAATGTGCAAATTATCAGACTCCCAGCCTCTATGTCCCAATCAGTCGGACCCAATCCGGTTCTAGTAGTGAGTAAACCCAGGGAAGAGATCGCAGCTAACACTAGTTCTAGCCGCGAGACGCAGAGGTCGGAACTAGTCTCCCCATCTGATCTCTTAACCGAACCAAACCTTTCCAATCCATTCATAAACGTGTTAAATGCTACCTTCATATCGCTAAATCAGTCCAACCCAAACTTCACAGAATCATGCTGGTTATGCTATGATGCACAACCCCCTTTTTACAAAGGTGTTGCCTTCGATCTCCCATTCCTCTTCTCAAAGTCAAACAATCCACGCCAATGCAGATGGGACACCCCCCGAGAGGCATTACCCTAAGTCAGGTTACGGGCCAAGGCAAATGCTTTGGCACTGCAACCTTGGCAAAGCAGATGGGCAATGTCTGCAAGGAATTCGGCCAAACTTAAGGGAGGGAAGTTCCAGTGGGTGATCCCAGCTGCATCGGGAATGTGGGTCTGTCACCGATCCGGGGTAAGCCCATGTGTAATCCTTGAAAAATTCGATCATTCTAACGACTTTGTGTCCGAGTTCTAATTGTTCCTAGGGTCCTGTACCACTCAGACGAAGAAGTGTACTATCTTTTTGAAGAAACCAGGAGGCTCCACAAAAGAGAAATAATGACAGGCTTAACTATAGCCATGCTGCTCGGCTTAGGAGCAGCCGGAACGGCCACAGGCATCTCAGCCCTAGCGACCCAACACCAAGGACTGTCCCAGCTGCAAATGACCATCGATGAGGACCTGGGAAGGATCGAGAAGTCCATCTCTTTGCTGGAAAAATCCCTTTCCTCACTCTCAGAAGTTGTCCTCCAAATAGGAGAGGGCTGGACCTCTTGTTCATGCAGCAAGGGGGCCTGTGTGCTGCCTTGAAAGAGGAATGCTGCTTCTATGCAGACCACACCGGAGTCGTCAGAGACTCCATGGCCAAACTGAGAAACCGGCTGAACCAAAGAAAAATGGACAGAGAAGCTCAACAGGGCTGGTTCGAATCGTGGTTCAACCAGTCTCCATGGCTCACCACCCTGATCTCTACTCTAATAGGCCCAATCACTATAATCTTACTAACCCTAATCTTCGGGCCTTGCGTACTAAACAAACTGGTGCTATTCGTAGAAAAGGCGTTTGGAAACGGTTAACATTTTGTTTCTCGAGCGCCAGCAATTACTTTAAGGCATGTTAAAGTTACTAACACACTTACGATTTTACACTAATTCTACTAACCCATGAAATTGTGTAACCCTTACATTTTATAACTTTTTAAGACTTTTACTAATCATGGGGGGGGGGAAATGTGGGAGAATTAGGGATCTTGCAGGAGGAAGATCTCGGGCTGTACGGGTAGTTAGGAAGCCCCCTCCTCATCCTGCAGTCAGACCGTCGCTCCACACCCGGCCGCTCCCAGCCGGACATTAGTCAGGAAAGTGACACAGGCTACCCAAGCCCTAAGCACCCCTGAGACCCTGCAATAAACACCATTTTGCTGTCCACCACATTGGTGTCTGTAGCGTTGGACCGAGTGACCCTGTCAGGTTTGGGTCACCGTGCCGGTGTCCGGAACCGGGCCACCACGCCGAAGCCGCAACATTTTGGTGCCGAAACCCTGGAACCAACACCCGGGGTCGGGAATCGCCTGGGCAGGGACCGGCAGCTGCACAGCTGGACTAGTGCAGTGGGGGGGACGCCCCCGGACCAGTGAGGGACATGGAAGCAATCACGAAGGTGGTAACTCAAATACATGCTCAGTGGGGTATAGATTGTAAGCTTAAGGATCTATGTCTTGCTATACCGAGACTTATTAAATTGGGGGCAATAGATAGCCCCGTGGATATACTCCATTCGGAGAAATGGGATAATTGTACTAAGGTTCTTGCCGAGGAAGCAATGTCCTCTTGCTCGGGAAAAGCTCTTAAGTCATGGGGCAGAGTTGTGCAAGCCCTGCAAAAGGCAAGGGAGGAACAGGACACCTGGCGAGCTGCGAAAGCGTGGCTGCTGGCCACGCCGCAGCTGGGGGTGGGCGCGGCGACGCAGACCGCGGAGGATTTAGAACAAACCGGCGGCGAAAAGCCACGAACGCCGGACCCCCCCCAGCAGACCGGTTTACCATCAGAGGGAAAGGAAGACGCGCCGTCGTTTTGGCAGGGACTCGCGGAGGAGGTGCGAGTGGCGGCAAAACTGCCGAACCCCGAAGGGCAGGATAAAAATGCACCACCTCCATATGCGTTTGAAAATGGCGCTGAAAAGTGTGTTCAGGGGGGAAATGAAGGCGCTGCGGGCGGAAGTGGAGTCAGCCCGCTTAACAACGCATGCGCGGACGAGCAGGAGGACGGGGCGGCCCCTGCGCAGGAGCATATGTCCAATCAGAGCGCTCAGCTCACATTAGGTCCTTATAGGGCAAGGACCTTCCCCAGCAGGAGGCGGGGGGACCCCAGGGGGAGGGAACGGTCTGACCCCCGCAAGAAGGGGCAGGGTCGGAACCCGAGAAAAAGGCAGAGCAACCCGGAAGTGTCCGAGCAGTCCACTTCTGACTGCCACACGGACTCGAGCTACGAATCGGAGAGGGGGTCGGGGAGTTCCAATTCAGACTCGAGTTTTAACAGAAGAAGGGCAGCGGCACATAAGGCAACTAACCACAGTGCTCCTGCATGGGTAAAGGGGATACCGGAGAAAGATCAAACTCCGCTTACAGACTGGCGGAAAATAAAAATAGTGTGCGCTGAATGGACTCCGTCAGCGAAGCTGGTGTTTCCGGTCCGGGTGGGGGGACCCGGCGGAAACCAAAGGACCTATTCCCCGGTAAACCCGAAAGACGTGCAGGCGATTATTAAAGCAATCGCAGATAGGGGGATTAATTCTGCCATGGTTTCAACACTTATCGATGGTGTTTTTGGGGGAGACGACATGTTACCTTTTGACATTAAGCAGACTTGCCAAACGATTTTTGACGGGGCAGGGATGATTGTTTTTAAGCAGGAGTGGGAAGATAACTGTATTAAACATCTAGCCCTGGTAACAGGGGCAGACCACCCACTGCACGGCTCCAGCATACAGAGGCTAATGGGCACAGACCCCACTATGATCACCCCCCAGGAACAGGCAGGCGGCCTGAGGGCTCACGAGGTTATGACGACAACCCGTGCTGCCCGGGAAGCCATCCGTGTTGCCTCCAAAGTAATAGCCAAGCCGTCCCCTTGGGCTACAATAAAGCAAAATGAGAGTGAAAGTTTCCCTCAGTTTGTGGACCGTCTGCAGTCAGCCTTGGATGCCTCCACATTACCCTCAGAGGCAAAAGGTCCAGTGCTGGCAGAGTGCCTACGCCAACAATGTAACTCAGCCACCAAGGACATTTTAAGATCACTGCCGCAGGGGTCTAGTATAGCTGCCATGATCAGACCCGTTGAAGAGGAAGAACACCTTGCTCCCATCCAAGCAGCAGTTCACACTGCAATAACGAGTGTCATGGCATGCTTCAAGTGTGGCCAGGCTGGGCACGTGGCAATAAACTGCCCCCAGTTAGGACACCCATCAGCAGCTGCTCCACCACGCCAGGGGAAACCGAGGGGACCATGCTGGGCATGTGGTAGGAAGGGGCATTTGGCTAAGGAATGCAGATCCAAGCATCAGGGAAACGGGAGAGGGAGGGGGCAGCCGGGCCGTATCCAGCCTCCTCCCACTGGGAACACGCAGTGGCCCAGCTACAGCAACCGTCAATGGGGCACAGGGTTCCCATGCCCACCACCACCCCCTCAGGGAATGTCCAACTCTGCCACCCAGCCAACGGTCCAATCGAACCCACCTGCACCTCAGGAATACCAAAAACAGCCCCTTGGGGAAGAGGTCCCTGGGTGGCTTTGGCCATGAAAGCATGGGAACGGGACCCGTGGGTGGCCGTTGCCGCGAAGGTGGGCAAGCACCCACTGATTGTGTGGGCAGTGTGTCGTCTCCACAACAGCTCTGACAACTCGGCCATCTGCCTTCCCTTCTGGGTGGACACAGGGTCAGATGTCACCGTCATCCCAAACATACACTGGCCTCGACCATGGAAGCTAGAAGTAGCCCCCATGGTGGGCGGAGTTGGAGGGCTGTCCCGAGCCCACAAGAGCGCCCAACCAGTGGCAATAACCCTTTGCACCGAGAGAGGACCGGGAAGAACTATCACCCTCACTACATATGTGATGTCGGACTGTCCACCCTTACTGGGAACAGATGCCCTTGCCCTGCTGGATGTTAGGGTGACAAATTTATGCTAAGGGCCACTGTAGCATACCCACCATTGCCCATCAAGCTGACTTGGAAATCAGCTGACCCAGTGTGGGTCGAACAGTGGCCCTTATCAACGCCTCGAATGACTGCCCTCATTGAGTTAGTTAGCCGTGAATTACACAAGAATCATATAGAACCCTCCACAAGTCCATGGAACACTCCAATTTTCGTAATACCTAAGCGGTCTGGTGAAGGCTTCCGTCTCCTGCACGACCTGCGGGAAGTGAATAAGAGAATTCAGCCTATGGGCCCCGTGCAAACTTCGCTGCCCATGAACTCGATGATACCGAGAGGACAACCCTGTGCAGTTCTCGACATCAAAGACTGCTTCTTTTCTATCCCCCTGCACGAAGACGACAAAGAGCGTTTCGCCTTTTCCATCGTCTTCCCAAACAGCCAGCGGCCTAACCTACGCTTCCAATGGAGGATGCTTCCACAGGGAATGCTCAACTCCCCTACCATCTGCCAGATCACCGTGGACCGAGCGCTAGCACCTGTCCGGCAGAACAATCCAACGGTAACTCATCGTGCAGTACATGGACAACATCCTGATCGCAGCACCATCCACAAGTCAAGTGGACCAGCTGGTGTCAACCGTCTCCGAGACCCTGAGGACGAATGGCTTTGAGGCAGCGAGTGCAAAAATAAAAAAGGGACCATGCGTGACCTTCCTAGGAGTGGGAATCACAAATTCCTACATAACTCCCCCCCAGATGAAAATCCGCCGGGACATCAAGACGCTGCACGACATGCAACAGCTGGTAGGGTCCTTACAGTTGCTCCGCAACATCGTCTTGATTCCTCCCGAGGTCATGGATCCTCTAAATGACCTCTTGAAAGGGAAGAACCCATGGGAGCAGAAAACCCTGACACCAGAAGCGGTAAGCTCACTCGACTTCATCGAACGTCAGATGTCAGAGAGCATGCTCACCAGATGGGATTCAAGTGCTCCTGTTGATCTGTATGTCCACTTTAAAAAAAAGGGGGGAGTGGGAGCCTTAGCCCAAGGACCCTCTGACAAGGCCCAACCGATACTATGGGTGGTCTTGGGGAAACCATCACGAGCCTTTTTTCCAGGAGTCGAGTGCCTCAGCAATCTCATTATGAAAGGCAGGAAACTTGCCCTAAGACATCTAGGCATCGAGCCGTCAAAGATAAGCTTGCCTCTCCGCAAACAGCTCTCTGCGCAGTCAACAACAATATCAGAATATCTAGCAATAGCCCTCACAGGCTTTAGAAGAGAAATTCGCTATGCAGAAAAACCCACTTGGACTTGGCTGCTCACGGTCATCGACATCGACCTCCCACCAAAGGTGGTCGATCGACCACAGGCAGGGCCAACCATCTTCACAGACGCATCATCGCAGACCTCCACTGCGGCAGCAGTGTGGCAGCTAGGAGAACACTGGCAATGTGTCAAGGCAACCGACCCCACGCTATCTGTCCAACAGCTTGAAGCAGCAGCTGTAGTGCTAGCGTGCGGACTGTTCTCAGAAGAACACCTTAACATTGTGACTGACTCCATATTTGTGGCAAAACTCTGCTTACCCATGTCCAGACCAGATGTGTCAGTGTCCCCAGTGGCAACGATGCTGGAGGAAGCGCTCTATTCACGGAAAGGCACCATATCAGTCATCCACGTCAACAGCCACGACCCGATCAAAGGGTTCTACCAGATAGGCAACGACAAAGCTGACGCCGCAGCAAAGGGCGTATGGACACTGAAAGAAGCTCGTCAGTTGCACGAAACCCTTCACATTAGAGCTAAAGCGCTTGCGAAAAAGTGCGGGATTTCTACTGCAGACGCAAAGCACGTCGTCGCAACGTGCCCTCATTGCCAGAAATCGCCACTGTGGTGGAGTGGCGTCAACCCCAGAGGCCTCAAAGCCTCAGAAGTGTGGCAAACAGACTTTATGCAATGCCAGCTGTTGAAACCTCGAGCGTGGCTCGCAGTTACTGTAGATACGTACAGCGGCATGATTGTGGCTACACAGCATCTCAAGACGGACTCCAAAGCGACCATCCAACATTGGCTGACAGCCATGGCATGGCTTGGAGTTCCAAAGCAAATCAAAACGGACAACGGCCCAAACTTCATCTCAAAGGTAGTCCAGACATTCGCCTCGAAATGGAACATCGCCTTGGTGCACGGCATCCCATATAACAGCACTGGACAAGCCATCGTCGAAAGAGCAAACCAGACTCTAAAAACTAAGCTGGAAGTGCTAGCAAAGGCACAAGGCTTCTCCAATGCCATTCCCTGGGGCGACCAAGCGCGCATCCTGGCAACTGCGCTGCTAGCATTAAATCAATACCCTAGGGGGGATGAGACAAACAGTCCTGCTCAGAAACACTGGGCCACTCGAGCACTAGAGGAGGGCCCGCGGGTGGTGATCAAAAACGAACTGGGGCAGTGGGAACAGGGTTGGAAATTGATGCTCACGGGGCGAGGATATGCGGCTGTTAAAAAAGACGCTCACATTAAATGGTGTCCACTTAAGTCAATCAAGCCCGACCTTCACCAGGAGCAGAATGAGACTGATGAGAGTTGTGAGTTTCTGTTTACAGACATGCTCGTGGGGAGTCCTTGTGATGCATACATCCCCGTACCAGAGGACAGACCACCAAGCCGTCCAGCAGCGCCCGAGAGAGCCGCGCAGGTGAGACTCAAACATCAACGGTGTTTCTGTGTGCTCTTGCTGTTGGGGCTTGTCGCCAGAGGGCAAGCCAGCCCAGACCACTACCCTCATCAGCCATTCAGGTGGGTCATACGACACCTTAGCAGTGGCAAGGTGCTCAAAGGAATCACCACACCGAACACCCCATCCTTCGTACTTTGCTTTACCGACCTGTTTCCAGGACGACCAAAGGTAGACCCCTATTCCCCACGCGTCACACAAACGTACCTATCCTACTGGTGTCCAGCCTCAAACCCAGGAAAAAGCTACTGCAATCACCCAGGGTGGGGATACTGTGGGCATTGGGGCTGCGAAACCATTGTTACAGATGCCAGACCGTCAGGGCCTGGGTGGGATCCACAAGAGCCCGACAGATTCTTGCAGTTCACCTGGGCACCCTCTGGCTGCAAAATACCCTTCTTTTTCCACGGAAAAAATCCCCAAATTTCAGAAATGCACCGACTACAACATGACAGTTTTGCAGCCAGATCACCCCAGTTGGACCACAGGCAAAACGTGGACAGTAGTCGTTCAAGGATCGAAGGAGTGGGTGAATGTGCAAATTATCAGACTCCCAGCCTCTATGTCCCAATCAGTCGGACCCAATCCGGTTCTAGTAGTGAGTAAACCCAGGGAAGAGATCGCAGCTAACAGTAGTTCTAGCCGCGAAACGCAGAGGTCGGAACTAGTCTCCCCATCCGATCTCTTAACCGAACCAAACCTTTCCAATCCATTCATAAACGTGTTAAATGCTACCTTCATATCGCTAAATCAGTCCAACCCAAACTTCACAGAATCATGCTGGTTATGCTATGATGCACAACCCCCTTTTTACGAAGGTGTTGCCTTCGATCTCCCGTTCATCTTCTCAAAATCAAACAATCCACGCCAATGCAGATGGGACACCCCCCGGAGAGGCATTACCCTAAGTCAGGTTACGGGCCAAGGCAAATGCTTCGGCAATGCAACCTTGGCAAAGCAGACGGGCAATGTCTGCAAGGAATTTGGCAAACTTAAGGGAGGGAAGTTCCAGTGGGTGATCCCAGCTGCATCGGGAATGTGGGTCTGTCACCGATCCGGGGTAAGCCCATGTGTACTCCTTGACAAATTCGATCACTCTAACGACTTTTGTGTCCAAGTTCTAATTGTTCCTAGGGTCCTGTACCACTCAGACGAAGAAGTGTACTACCTTTTTGAAGAAACCAGGAGGCTCCACAAAAGAGAAATAATGACAGGCTTAACTATAGCCATGCTGCTCGGCTTAGGAGCAGCCGGAACGGCCAGAGGCGTCTCAGCCCTAGCGACCCAACACCAAGGACTGTCCCAGCTGCAAATGACCATGGATGAGGACCTGCAAAGGATCGAGAAGTCCATCTCTTCGCTGGAAAAATCCCTTTCCTCACTCTCAGAAGTTGTCCTCCAAAATAGGAGAGGGCTGGACCTCTTGTTCATGCAGCAAGGGGGCCTGTGTGCTGCCTTGAAAGAGGAATGCTGCTTCTATGCAGACCACACCGGAGTCGTCAGAGACTCCATGGCCGAACTGAGAAACCGGCTGAACCAAAGAAAAATGGACAGAGAAGCTCAACAGGGCTGGTTCGAATCGTGGTTCAACCAGTCTCCATGGCTCACCACCCTGATCTCTACTCTAATAGGCCCAATCACTATAATCTTACTAACCCTAATCTTCGGGCCTTGCGTACTAAACAAACTGGTGCTATTCGTAGAAAAGGCGTTTGGAAACGGTTAACATTTTGTTTCTCGAGCGCCAGCAATTACTTTAAGGCATGTTAAAGTTACTAACACACTTACGATTTTACACTAATTCTACTAACCCATGAAATTGTGTAACCCTTACATTTTATAACTTTTTAAGACTTTTACTAATCATGGGGGGGGGGAAATGTGGGAGAATTAGGGATCTTGCAGGAGGAAGATCTCGGGCTGTACGGGTAGTTAGGAAGCCCCCTCCTCATCCTGCAGTCAGACCGTCGCTCCACACCCGGCCGCTCCCAGCCGGACATTAGTCAGGAAAGTGACACAGGCTACCCAAGCCCTAAGCACCCCTGAGACCCTGCAATAAACACCATTTTGCTGTCCACCACATTGGTGTCTGTAGCGTTGGACCGAGTGACCCTGTCAGGTTTGGGTCACCGTGCCGGTGTCCGGAACCGGGCCACCACGCCGAAGCCGCAACATTTTGGTGCCGAAACCCTGGAACCAACACCCGGGGTCGGGAATCGCCTGGGCAGGGACCGGCAGCTGCACAGCTGGACTAGTGCAGTGGGGGGGACGCCCCCGGACCAGTGAGGGACATGGAAGCAATCACGAAGGTGGTAACTCAAATACATGCTCAGTGGGGTATAGATTGTAAGCTTAAGGATCTATGTCTTGCTATACCGAGACTTATTAAATTGGGGGCAATAGATAGCCCCGTGGATATACTCCATTCGGAGAAATGGGATAATTGTACTAAGGTTCTTGCCGAGGAAGCAATGTCCTCTTGCTCGGGAAAAGCTCTTAAGTCATGGGGCAGAGTTGTGCAAGCCCTGCAAAAGGCAAGGGAGGAACAGGACACCTGGCGAGCTGCGAAAGCGTGGCTGCTGGCCACGCCGCAGCTGGGGGTGGGCGCGGCGACGCAGACCGCGGAGGATTTAGAACAAACCGGCGGCGAAAAGCCACGAACGCCGGACCCCCCCCAGCAGACCGGTTTACCATCAGAGGGAAAGGAAGACGCGCCGTCGTTTTGGCAGGGACTCGCGGAGGAGGTGCGAGTGGCGGCAAAACTGCCGAACCCCGAAGGGCAGGATAAAAATGCACCACCTCCATATGCGTTTGAAAATGGCGCTGAAAAGTGTGTTCAGGGGGGAAATGAAGGCGCTGCGGGCGGAAGTGGAGTCAGCCCGCTTAACAACGCATGCGCGGACGAGCAGGAGGACGGGGCGGCCCCTGCGCAGGAGCATATGTCCAATCAGAGCGCTCAGCTCACATTAGGTCCTTATAGGGCAAGGACCTTCCCCAGCAGGAGGCGGGGGGACCCCAGGGGGAGGGAACGGTCTGACCCCCGCAAGAAGGGGCAGGGTCGGAACCCGAGAAAAAGGCAGAGCAACCCGGAAGTGTCCGAGCAGTCCACTTCTGACTGCCACACGGACTCGAGCTACGAATCGGAGAGGGGGTCGGGGAGTTCCAATTCAGACTCGAGTTTTAACAGAAGAAGGGCAGCGGCACATAAGGCAACTAACCACAGTGCTCCTGCATGGGTAAAGGGGATACCGGAGAAAGATCAAACTCCGCTTACAGACTGGCGGAAAATAAAAATAGTGTGCGCTGAATGGACTCCGTCAGCGAAGCTGGTGTTTCCGGTCCGGGTGGGGGGACCCGGCGGAAACCAAAGGACCTATTCCCCGGTAAACCCGAAAGACGTGCAGGCGATTATTAAAGCAATCGCAGATAGGGGGATTAATTCTGCCATGGTTTCAACACTTATCGATGGTGTTTTTGGGGGAGACGACATGTTACCTTTTGACATTAAGCAGACTTGCCAAACGATTTTTGACGGGGCAGGGATGATTGTTTTTAAGCAGGAGTGGGAAGATAACTGTATTAAACATCTAGCCCTGGTAACAGGGGCAGACCACCCACTGCACGGCTCCAGCATACAGAGGCTAATGGGCACAGACCCCACTATGATCACCCCCCAGGAACAGGCAGGCGGCCTGAGGGCTCACGAGGTTATGACGACAACCCGTGCTGCCCGGGAAGCCATCCGTGTTGCCTCCAAAGTAATAGCCAAGCCGTCCCCTTGGGCTACAATAAAGCAAAATGAGAGTGAAAGTTTCCCTCAGTTTGTGGACCGTCTGCAGTCAGCCTTGGATGCCTCCACATTACCCTCAGAGGCAAAAGGTCCAGTGCTGGCAGAGTGCCTACGCCAACAATGTAACTCAGCCACCAAGGACATTTTAAGATCACTGCCGCAGGGGTCTAGTATAGCTGCCATGATCAGACACGTTGCAAAGGAAGAACACCTTGCTCCCATCCAAGCAGCAGTTCACACTGCAATAAGGAGTGTCATGGCATGCTTTAAGTGTGGCCAGGCTGGGCACGTGGCAATAAACTGCCCCCAGTTAGGACACCCATCAGCAGCTGCTCCACCACGCCAGGGAAACCGAGGGGACCATGCTGGGCATGTGGTAGGAAGGGGCATTTGGCTAAGGAATGCAGATCCAAGCATCAGGGAAATGGGAGAGGGAGGGGGCAGCCGGGCCGTATCCAGCCTCCTCCCACTGGGAACACGCAGTGGCCCAGCTACAGCAACCGTCAATGGGGCACAGGGTTCCCATGCCCACCACCACCCCCTCAGGGAATGTCCAACTCTGCCACCCAGCCAACGGTCCAATCGAACCCACCTGCACCTCAGGAATACCAAAAACAGCCCCTTGGGGAAGAGGTCCCTGGGTGGCTTTGGCCATGAAAGCATGGGAACGGGACCCGTGGGTGGCCGTTGCCGCGAAGGTGGGCAAGCACCCACTGATTGTGTGGGCAGTGTGTCGTCTCCACAACAGCTCTGACAACTCGGCCATCTGCCTTCCCTTCTGGGTGGACACAGGGTCAGATGTCACCGTCATCCCAAACATACACTGGCCTCGACCATGGAAGCTAGAAGTAGCCCCCATGGTGGGCGGAGTTGGAGGGCTGTCCCGAGCTCACAAGAGTGCCCAACTAGTGGCAATAACCCTCTGCACCGAGAGAGGACCGGGAAGAACTATCACCCTCACTACATATGTGATGTCAGACTGTCCACCCTTACTGGGAAGAGATGCCGTTGCCCTGCTGGATGTTAGGGTGACAAATTTATGCTAAGGGCCACTGTAGCATACCCACGATTGCCCATCAAGCTGACTTGGAAATCAGCTGACCCAGTGTGGGTCGAACAGTGGCCCTTATCAACGCCTCGAATGACTGCCCTCATTGAGTTAGTTAGCCGTGAATTACACAAGAATCATATAGAACCCTCCACAAGTCCATGGAACACTCCAATTTTCGTAATACCTAAGCGGTCTGGTGAAGGCTTCCGTCTCCTGCACGACCTGCGGGAAGTGAACAAGCGAATCCAGCCTATGGGCCCTGTGCAAACGTCTCTGCCCATGAACTCGATGATACCGAGAGGACAACCCTGTGCAGTGCTCGACATCAAAGACTGCTTCTTTTCTATCCCCCTGCACGAAGACGGCAAAGAGCGTTTCGCCTTTTCCATCGTCTTCCCAAACAGCCAGCGGCCTAACCTATGCTTCCAATGGAGGATGCTTCCACAGGGAATGCTCAACTCCCCTACCATCATCCAGATCACCGTGGACCGAGCGCTAGCACCTGTCCGGCAGAACAATCCAACGGTAACTCTCGTGCAGTACATGGACAACATCCTGATCGCAGCACCATCCACAAGTCAAGTGGACCACCTGGTGTCAACCGTCTCCGAGACCCTGAGGACGAATGGCTTTGAGGTAGCGAGTGCAAAAATAAAAAAGGGACCCTGCGTGACCTTCCTAGGAGTGGGAATCACAAATTCCTACATAACTCCTCCCCAGATGAAAATCCGCCGGGACATCAAGACGCTCCACGACATGCAACAGCTGGTAGGGTCCTTACAGTGGCTCCGCAACATCGTCTTGATTCCTCCCGAGGTCATGGATCCTCTAAATGACCTCTTGAAAGGGAAGAACCCATGGGAGCAGAAAACCCTGACACCAGAAGCGGTAAGCTTGCTCGACTTCATCGAACGTCAGATGTCAGAGAACATGCTCACCAGATGGGATTCAAGTGCTCCTGTTGATCTGTATGTCCACTTTACAAAAAAGGGGGGAGTGGGAGCCCTAGCCCAAGGACCCCCTGACAAGGCCCAACCGATACTATGGGTGGTCTAGGGGAAACCATCGCGAGCCTTTTCACTGGGAGTCGAGTGCCTCAGCAATCTCATAATGAAAGGCAGGAAACTTGCCCTAAGACATCTAGGCATCGAGCCGTCCAAGATAAGCTTGCCTCTCCGCAAACAGCTCTCTGCGCAGTCAACAACAATATCAGAATATCTAGCAATAGCCCTCACAGGCTTTAGAAGAGAAATTCGCTATGCAGAAAAACCCACTTGGACTTGGCTGCTCACGGTCATCGACATCGACCTCCCACCAAAGGTGGTCGATCGACCAAAGGCAGGGCCAACCATCTTCACAGACGCATCATCGCAGACCTCCACTGCGGCAGCAGTGTGGCAGCTAGGAGAACACTGGCAATGTGTCAAGGAAACCGACCCCACGCTATCTGTCCAACAGCTTGAAGCAGCAGCTGTAGTGCTAGCGTGCGGACTGTTCTTAGAAGAACACCTTAACATTGTGACTGACTCCATATTTGTGGCAAAACTCTGCTTACCCATGTCCAGACCAGATGTGTCAGTGTCCCCAGTGGCAACGATGCTGGAGGAAGCGCTCTATTCACGGAAAGGCACCATATCAGTCATCCACGTCAACAGCCACGACCCGATCAAAGGGTTCTACCAGATAGGCAACGACAAAGCTGACGCCGCAGCAAAGGGCGTATGGACACTGAAAGAAGCTCGTCAGTTGCACGAAACCCTTCACATTAGAGCTAAAGCGCTTGCGAAAAAGTGCGGGATTTCTACTGCAGACGCAAAGCACGTCGTCGCAACGTGCCCTCATTGCCAGAAATCGCCACTGTGGTGGAGTGGCGTCAACCCCAGAGGCCTCAAAGCCTCAGAAGTGTGGCAAACAGACTTTATGCAATGCCAGCTGTTGAAACCTCGAGCGTGGCTCGCAGTTACTGTAGATACGTACAGCGGCATGATTGTGGCTACACAGCATCTCAAGACGGACTCCAAAGCGACCATCCAACATTGGCTGACAGCCATGGCATGGCTTGGAGTTCCAAAGCAAATCAAAACGGACAACGGCCCAAACTTCATCTCAAAGGTAGTCCAGACATTCGCCTCGAAATGGAACATCGCCTTGGTGCACGGCATCCCATATAACAGCACTGGACAAGCCATCGTCGAAAGAGCAAACCAGACTCTAAAAACTAAGCTGGAAGTGCTAGCAAAGGCACAAGGCTTCTCCAATGCCATTCCCTGGGGCGACCAAGCGCGCATCCTGGCAACTGCGCTGCTAGCGTTAAATCAATTCCCTAGGGGGGATGAGACAAACAGTCCTGCTCAGAAACACTGGGCCACTCGAGCACTAGAGGAGGGCGCGCGGGTGGTGATCAAAAACGAACTGGGGCAGTGGGAACAGGGTTGGAAATTGATGCTCACGGGGCGAGGATATGCGGCTGTTAAAAAAGACGCTCACATTAAATGGTGTCCACTTAAGTCAATCAAGCCCGACCTTCACCAGGAGCAGAATGAGACTGATGAGAGTTGTGAGTTTCTGTTTACAGAACATGCTCGTGGGGAGTCCTTGTGATGCATACATCCCCGTACCAGAGGACAGACCACCAAGCCGTCCAGCAGCGCCCGAGAGAGCCGCGCAGGTGAGACTCAAACATCAACGGTGTTTCTGTGTGCTCTTGCTGTTGGGGCTTGTCGCCAGAGGGCAAGCCAGCCCAGACCACTACCCTCATCAGCCATTCAGGTGGGTCATACGACACCTTAGCAGTGGCAAGGTGCTCAAAGGAATCACCACACCGAACACCCCAACCTTCGTACTTTGCTTTACCGACCTGTTTCCAGGACGACCAAAGGTAGACCCCTATTCCCCACGCGTCACACAAACGTACCTATCCTACTAGTGTCCAGCCTCAAACCCAGGAAAAAGCTACTGCAATCACCCAGGGTGGGGATACTGTGGGCATTGGGGCTGCGAAACCATTGTTACAGATGCCAGACCGTCAGGGCCTGGGTGGGATCCACAAGAGCCCGACAGATTCTTGCAGTTCACCTGGGCACCCTCTGGCTGCAAAATACCCTTCTTTTTCCACGGAAAAAATCCCCAAATTTCGGAAATGCACCGACTACAACATGACAGTTTTGCAGCCAGATCACCCCAGTTGGACCACAGGCAAAACGTGGACAGTAGTCGTTCAAGGATCGAAGGAGTGGGTGAATGTGCAAATTATCAGACTCCCAGCCTCTATGTCCCAATCAGTCGGACCCAATCCGGTTCTAGTAGTGAGTAAACCCAGGGAAGAGATCGCAGCTAACACTAGTTCTAGCCGCGAGACGCAGAGGTCGGAACTAGTCTCCCCATCTGATCTCTTAACCGAACCAAACCTTTCCAATCCATTCATAAACGTGTTAAATGCTACCTTCATATCGCTAAATCAGTCCAACCCAAACTTCACAGAATCATGCTGGTTATGCTATGATGCACAACCCCCTTTTTACAAAGGTGTTGCCTTCGATCTCCCATTCATCTTCTCAAAGTCAAACAATCCACGCCAATGCAGATGGGACACCCCCCGGAGAGGCATTACCCTAAGTCAGGTTACGGGCCAAGGCAAATGCTTTGGCACTGCAACCTTGGCAAAGCAGATGGGCAATGTCTGCAAGGAATTCGGCAAACTTAAGGGAGGGAAGTTCCAGTGGGTGATCCCAGCTGCATCGGGAATGTGGGTCTGTCACCGATCCGGGGTAAGCCCATGTGTAATCCTTGAAAAATTCGATCATTCTAACGACTTTTGTGTCCGAGTTCTAATTGTTCCTAGGGTCCTGTACCACTCAGACGAAGAAGTGTACTATCTTTTTGAAGAAACCAGGAGGCTCCACAAAAGAGAAATAATGACAGGCTTAACTATAGCCATGCTGCTCGGCTTAGGAGAAGCCGGAACGGCCACAGGCATCTCAGCCCTAGCGACCCAACACCAAGGACTGTCCCAGCTGCAAATGACAATCGATGAGGACCTGGGAAGGATCGAGAAGTCCATCTCTTTGCTGGAAAAATCCCTTTCCTCACTCTCAGAAGTTGTCCTCCAAAATAGGAGAGGGCTGGACCTCTTGTTCATGCAGCAAGGGGGCCTGTGTGCTGCCTTGAAAGAGGAATGCTGCTTCTATGCAGACCACACCGGAGTCGTCAGAGACTCCATGGCCAAACTGAGAAACCGGCTGAACCAAAGAAAAATGGACAGAGAAGCTCAACAGGGCTGGTTCGAATCGTGGTTCAACCAGTCTCCATGGCTCACCACCCTGATCTCTACTCTAATAGGCCCAATCACTATAATCTTACTAACCCTAATCTTCGGGCCTTGCGTACTAAACAAACTGGTGCTATTCGTAGAAAAGGCGTTTGGAAACGGTTAACATTTTGTTTCTCGAGCGCCAGCAATTACTTTAAGGCATGTTAAAGTTACTAACACACTTACGATTTTACACTAATTCTACTAACCCATGAAATTGTGTAACCCTTACATTTTATAACTTTTTAAGACTTTTACTAATCATGGGGGGGGGGAAATGTGGGAGAATTAGGGATCTTGCAGGAGGAAGATCTCGGGCTGTACGGGTAGTTAGGAAGCCCCCTCCTCATCCTGCAGTCAGACCGTCGCTCCACACCGGCCGCTCCCAGCCGGACATTAGTCAGGAAAGTGACACAGGCTACCCAAGCCCTAAGCACCCCTGAGACCCTGCAATAAACACCATTTTGCTGTCCACCACATTGGTTGTCTGTAGCGTTGGACCGAGTGACCCTGTCAGGTTTGGGTCACCGTGCCGGTGTCCGGAACCGGGCCACCACGCCGAAGCCGCAACATTTTGGTGCCGAAACCCTGGAACCAACACCCGGGGTCGGGAATCGCCTGGGCAGGGACCGGCAGCTGCACAGCTGGACTAGTGCAGTGGGGGGGACGCCCCCGGACCAGTGAGGGACATGGAAGCAATCACGAAGGTGGTAACTCAAATACATGCTCAGTGGGGTATAGATTGTAAGCTTAAGGATCTATGTCTTGCTATACCGAGACTATTAAATTGGGGGCAATAGATAGCCCGTGGATATACTCCATTCGGAGAAATGGGATAATTGTACTAAGGTTCTTGCCGAGGAAGCAATGTCCTCTTGCTCGGGAAAAGCTCTTAAGTCATGGGGCAGAGTTGTGCAAGCCCTGCAAAAGGCAAGGGAGGAACAGGACACCTGGCGAGCTGCGAAAGCGTGGCTGCTGGCCACGCCGCAGCTGGGGGTGGGCGCGGCGACGCAGACCGCGGAGGATTTAGAACAAACCGGCGGCGAAAAGCCACGAACGCCGGACCCCCCCCCAGCAGACCGGTTTACCATCAGAGGGAAAGGAAGACGCGCCGTCGTTTTGGCAGGGACTCGCGGAGGAGGTGCGAGTGGCGGCAAAACTGCCGAACCCCGAAGGGCAGGATTAAAAATGCACCACCTCCATATGCGTTTGAAAATGGCGCTGAAAAGTGTGTTCAGGGGGGAAATGAAGGCGCTGCGGGCGGAAGTGGAGTCAGCCCGCTTAACAACGCATGCGCGGACGAGCAGGAGGACGGGGGCGGCCCTGCGCAGGAGCATATGTCCAATCAGAGCGCTTCAGCTCACATTAGGTCCTTATAGGGCAAGGACCTTCCCCAGCAGGAGGCGGGGGGACCCCAGGGGGAGGGGAACGGTCTGACCCCCGCAAGAAGGGGCAGGGTCGGAACCCGAGAAAAAGGCAGAGCAACCCGGAAGTGTCCGAGCAGTCCACTTCTGACTGCCACACGGACTCGAGCTACGAATCGGAGAGGGGGTCGGGGAGTTCCAATTCAGACTCGAGTTTTAACAGAAGAAGGGCAGCGGCACATAAGGCAACTAACCACAGTGCTCCTGCATGGGTAAAGGGGATACCGGAGAAGAGATCAAACTCCGCTTACAGACTGGCGGAAAATAAAAATAGTGTGCGCTGAATGGACTCCGTCAGCGAAGCTGGTGTTTCCGGTCCGGGTGGGGGGACCCGGCGGAAACCAAAGGACCTATTCCCGGTAAACCCGAAAGACGTGCAGGCGATTATTAAAGCAATCGCAGATAGGGGGATTAATTCTGCCATGGTTTCAACACTTATCGATGGTGTTTTTGGGGGAGACGACATGTTACCTTTTGACATTAAGCAGACTTGCCAAACGATTTTTGACGGGGCAGGGATGATTGTTTTTAAGCAGGAGTGGGAAGATAACTGTATTAAACATCTAGCCCTGGTAACAGGGGCAGACCACCCACTGCACGGCTCCAGCATACAGAGGCTAATGGGCACAGACCCCACTATGATCACCCCCAGGAACAGGCAGGCGGCCTGAGGGCTCACGAGGTTATGACGACAACCCGTGCTGCCCGGGAAGCCATCCGTGTTGCCTCCAAAGTAATAGCCAAGCGTCCCCTTGGGCTACAATAAAGCAAAATGAGGAGTGAAAGTTTCCCTCAGTTTGTGGACCGTCTGCAGTCAGCCTTGGATGCCTCCACATTACCCTCAGAGGCAAAAGGTCCAGTGCTGGCAGAGTGCCTACGCCAACAATGTAACTCAGCCACCAAGGACATTTTAAGATCACTGCCGCAGGGGTCTAGTATAGCTGCCATGATCAGACACGTTGCAAAGGAAGAACACCTTGCTCCCATCCAAGCAGCAGTTCACACTGCAATAAGGAGTGTCATGGCATGCTTTAAGTGTGGCCAGGCTGGGCACGTGGCAATAAACTGCCCCCAGTTAGGACACCCATCAGCAGCTGCTCCACCACGCCAGGGAAACCGAGGGGACCATGCTGGGCATGTGGTAGGAAGGGGCATTTGGCTAAGGAATGCAGATCCAAGCATCAGGGAAATGGGAGAGGGAGGGGGCAGCCGGGCCGTATCCAGCCTCCTCCCACTGGGAACACGCAGTGGCCCAGCTACAGCAACCGTCAATGGGGCACAGGGTTCCCATGCCCACCACCACCCCCTCAGGGAATGTCCAACTCTGCCACCCAGCCAACGGTCCAATCGAACCCACCTGCACCTCAGGAATACCAAAAACAGCCCCTTGGGGAAGAGGTCCCTGGGTGGCTTTGGCCATGAAAGCATGGGAACGGGACCCGTGGGTGGCCGTTGCCGCAAGGTGGGCAAGCACCCACTGATTGTGTGGGCAGTGTGTCGTCTCCACAACAGCTCTGACAACTCGGCCATCTGCCTTCCTTCTGGGTGGACACAGGGTCAGAGTCACCGTCATCCCAAACATACACTGGCCTCGACCATGGAAGCTAGAAGTAGCCCCCATGGTGGGCGGAGTTGGAGGGCTGTCCCGAGCTCACAAGAGTGCCCAACTAGTGGCAATAACCCTCTGCACCGAGAGAGGACCGGGAAGAACTATCACCCTCAACTACATATGTGATGTCAGACTGTCCACCTTACTGGGAAGAGATGCCGTTGCCCTGCTGGATGTTAGGGTGACAAATTTATGCTAAGGGCCACTGTAGCATACCCACGATTGCCCATCAAGCTGACTTGGAAATCAGCTGACCCAGTGTGGGTCGAACAGTGGCCCTTATCAACGCCTCGAATGACTGCCCTCATTGAGTTAGTTAGCCGTGAATTACACAAGAATCATATAGAACCCTCCACAAGTCCATGGAACACTCCAATT
>NC_066342.1:5780384-5948797 GCF_022539315.1 Serinus canaria | reverse complement strand
AACGATTGTGTCCGAGTTCTAATTGTTCCTAGGGTCCTGTACCACTCAGACGAAGAAGTGTACTATCTTTTTGAAGAAACCAGGAGGCTCCACAAAAGAGAAATAATGACAGGCTTAACTATAGCCATGCTGCTCGGCTTAGGAGAAGCCGGAACGGCCACAGGCATCTCAGCCCTAGCGACCCAACACCAAGGACTGTCCCAGCTGCAAATGACAATCGATGAGGACCTGGGAAGGATCGAGAAGTCCATCTCTTTGCTGGAAAAATCCCTTTCCTCACTCTCAGAAGTTGTCCTCCAAAATAGGAGAGGGCTGGACCTCTTGTTCATGCAGCAAGGGGGCCTGTGTGCTGCCTTGAAAGAGGAATGCTGCTTCTATGCAGACCACACCGGAGTCGTCAGAGACTCCATGGCCAAACTGAGAAACCGGCTGAACCAAAGAAAAATGGACAGAGAAGCTCAACAGGGCTGGTTCGAATCGTGGTTCAACCAGTCTCCATGGCTCACCACCCTGATCTCTACTCTAATAGGCCCAATCACTATAATCTTACTAACCCTAATCTTCGGGCCTTGCGTACTAAACAAACTGGTGCTATTCGTAGAAAAGGCGTTTGGAAACGGTTAACATTTTGTTTCTCGAGCGCCAGCAATTACTTTAAGGCATGTTAAAGTTACTAACACACTTACGATTTTACACTAATTCTACTAACCCATGAAATTGTGTAACCCTTACATTTATAACTTTTTAAGACTTTTACTAATCATGGGGGGGGGGAAATGTGGGAGAATTAGGGATCTTGCAGGAGGAAGATCTCGGGCTGTACGGGTAGTTAGGAAGCCCCCTCCTCATCCTGCAGTCAGACCGTCGCTCCACACCCGGCCGCTCCCAGCCGGACATTAGTCAGGAAAGTGACACAGGCTACCCAAGCCCTAAGCACCCCTGAGACCCTGCAATAAACACCATTTTGCTGTCCACCACATTGGTGTCTGTAGCGTTGGACCGAGTGACCCTGTCAGGTTTGGGTCACCGTGCCGGTGTCCGGAACCAGGCCACCACGCCGAAGCTGCAACAGGGAGGTGTTGAAAAACACCTGAAGGACAACCCAGTCATCGGTCACAGACAGCATGGCTTCCTGAGGGGAAAGTCCTGCTTATCAAATCTGATTTCCTTTTATGACAAGCTAACCCACCTAGCTGATTAAAGGAAGCCAGTGGATGTAATATTTTTGGATTTCAGCAAAGCTTTTAATACTGTCTCTCACAGACCCTTCTGAACAAAATGTCCATCACACAGCTGGATAAACACATCATGCAATGGGTAAACAACTGGCTCACCAGCTGGGCACAAAGGGTTATAGTGGATCGGGTAATATCAGACTATTGACTAGTCGCTAGTGGGGTTCCACAGGGGTCCATCTTAGGCCCTGTGCTCTTCATCTTTGTAAGTGACTTGGACACAGGGCTGGACCAGATACAAAGCAAGTTTTCAGATGATACAAAACTGGGAGGAACTGTTGACTCCCTTGAAGGCATAGAAGCCTGTCACCCTGATTTTCTAGGATTTTCTAAGCCTTCTGATGTTCACATTCTTGTGGAGAACTTTCTCACACACTGTGTGTAGATAACACATTTTTTTGCGTTCCTTTATGGAGGAAGAGAGACTTGATGGACTGTTGGTTTGCCCAGTGGCATTGGAGAGGTGGCACTCTCACCCTCCAATCCACTGTCACTTTTGGAAAACTGTAAATGTTGGAGTCAGAAAATAAACTTCCCTTTTGTTCTTCACCTTGAAGCAGTGGTGTGCGTCTGTGTTCTTTCGTGTTCCATAGCGACATCCGGTGACCGCCAAAGTGTCCGAAGTGTACTGCAGCCTAGGCTGAGATGGATTCAGATTGCGGTGAGGCCGTACCATTTTCCCACCCCCCTCTTTGGCGCTTTGCCTGCTGTTCTTGTGGTGATGGCTCCCTCTGTGACTTTTGAGGAGGAGTCTTTAGTTTTCTACATCTGTAGGGATGTCCTGGAGGTGAAACAGGTTTCTGGTTCGTGGAGTGATTTTGTGAGGCTTTATCTGTGGGCCAAGGAACAGGCGTTCTTTTCGGACCCTGCGCGGGCGTTCTCCAGGCGGGAGTGGTCTCTCGTGGGGGTCTGCCTCATGGAGACTCTCTTTGATGATTGCACCGTGGACGTGGGGTCTCTGCTGGTGTAGTGGAAAAAGTGTGAGGTGATTTGGCGGGGGTCTGGGTTCTGTAGCCCTCGGAGTTCCCAGGGAGGCCCGTCTCTCTTGATCGTGAACGAGGGGGAGTTTGAGTTTCTGTGCGATGTGGACCTTCCCACCCCGCTCCGGGACGGATCCGGCTCAGGGGATGGCGATTGTTCCCCCGGGGTGGATTGGGCTCCCGGCCAGCTGGCCCCGAGTCTGGGTGGCAGAGCCCTGCAGGCTCTGGACGACCCCGTGGAGTCAGCAGGCCGCCCTCGCCCCGCCCTGCTACGCGCAGGCGGCGGGGCGGGTGGAGTGCCGCCCTCTCTTTGTGCCTTCCCGGCACTTGGTGGTGGCGGAGAGTCTCTGGATCAGCCTCCGCCTCTGATCGAGCCTGATTCGTGACAACTCTTTGTCCGAATTGCGGTGTTTCCACAAAGTTCCCCCTGGGCGCGGTGGGAGCGGGTTCGCCCGCCTCCGAGCCGGACTCGCTGGTGGGGGGGGCGGTTTCACCGGTTTCTGGGCCTGCGCAGCCTTCTGGGCATGCGCAGTCGGTGGAGGCAGCCAGGGGCGGGGAGTCAGTCGGTGCTCCGTCGGACGCCGCCCCGGGGGATGGACAACCCGCCTCTCATTTCGGCGGGGGCAGTGCCCGCTGTGGAGTCTTCCGCCTCGGATCAGGCGCTCATCAGGGGCATGCCGGGCTTCATGGTGCTGCCCCGGGGTGATGATGCTGTGCCGACCGTGCCTCTCGCGGCGCCCCGCCCAACCCCCCCATCCGGGGACGGGGACCCTGAGCCGATCTCGTCCTGGTCCTCGCCGGCTTTACGGGCCGTGCCGGCGCCTGCGTCTGCCACGGTGCCCCCCGCCGGGGCTGCGGCACGACAGGGCGCTGAGGTATTCACCTTTAGTGCGACTGCTGACACGGCCGGCGGGAGGCTGGTGGGTTCCTGGGGCCGTTGCTCCTCCCTATCGAACTTGTGGACGCTCCCCCCGTGCCAAGTGACCGTGCGTCCGAAGGACCCCGGCCGCTTCTCGTAGGAGGCCAAAACTAAGACCGACGAGATGTGTGAGCCTGCCTCCTTGCGGCATCCGTGGGGTCGCGGAGGGGGCTCCTCCGGCTCCGCTGGTGCTGCAGGGGGGGCAGGGACAAGCGGTTTTCGGCAGGCTCCCAGTCAGGCATCTGCTCTTGTCCCTGTGGGGTCCATGGAACGGGGCACGGCAAGTGCTGTGGCTTTGCCAGGGGGTCTCCAGGCTTTCCCTGTGATCAGGGGTGTCACTCATAGCACCCATCAACCTGTTCCTTATAAGCTGGAGAAGGAAATTCGTGATGCAGTTACTCAGCATGGTGTGGGGTCTGCCAAGGTTATGCAGATTCTCCGGAGGGTTGGTAAGGACGTGCTGACGCCTCATGATCTCCGTGGCGCGGCGCATTCCCTTTTTGAGCCTGTGCAGTATGGTGTCTTTGAGACCAAGTGGGCTCGTTTGGTGGCCACTGCAGTGGCACAGAATGCCAGGCTGGGGCAGCAGGATCCCAGGCGTGTGGCTGTGGCTGAAATGCTGTTGGGCACGGGACCTTATGAAGACCCTCAGGGGCAGGCTGGATTCGATCCCCTTATGCTTGACCAGTGCCACACGCTGGGCATGGCGGTGATTGTTCAGACCCTGGAGATGATTGCTCCAAAGCAGCCATTTGCAACCATTGTCCAGGGGCCCGATGAGCCTTTCATGACATTTGCAGCAAAGCTGACTGCATCTGTGGAGAGGCAGGTGCCGGATCCTGTGGCATTGAGGATTGTGATTGCAAACCTTGTGAGGTGTAATTGCAATGATGATTGTCGGAGGGTCATAACGGCTCTGCCTGGTTTTCCTACCATCTCTGAGATGGCGGAGGCCTGTGCAAACCTCCTCCCAGTGGGTCAGAAGTTGGCTGCTGTGGCTACCACGGTGCAGCCAGTTTGGGCAGCACCACAGGGTAGATGGCCAAAGCAGGGGAATGTGCAGACTGGCAAGAAGCAGGGGAAGGAGGCACAGAAGGTCAAATTTCCCATGTTCTTATGTGGTCGGTGTGGTAGGCTGAATCATATGTCCAATGTCTGCAAGGCAACTCTTCATGTTAATGGCCAGGCTTTACCGAGCTTGGGAAATGTAAAGCCGAGCACGAAGGGGGGACCCGCCCAGACAGAAGCCTCTCCCCAGACCCCGGAGCTGATGCAGGTCTGCTTTGCCAGCTTGCAGCCAGCACCCGTGGATCAGCAGGTGTGGATGTCTGCACCGCAGCAACAGTTGTTTTAGAATCTTGTAAGATACACAAGGTTCCCCTAGATGCCTTTGGTCCCCTGGGTGGGGGCATGAGTGCTCTCCTGATGGGGAGGTCTAGTGCCACCCTTCAGGGCATCATTGTGCACCTGGGGCTTATTGATGCGGATTTCAAGGGGCAGATTTGTGCCATGGTCTCCACACCCACCCCCCCGTCACGATCCCAAAAGGGAGGCGACTTGCTCAACTTGTGCCTTTTAAGTCCTCTGTTCACAGGACAGCTGACCGGTCACGTGGAGCTGGTGGCTTTGGATCCACTGGGCCACCTCAAGTTCACTGGACCGCTTTCCTGACCAGGGACCGTCCCAAAATGCTGTGCACCATGTCCATCCCTGGTGTGACACCATCAGAGATCTGCCTCCGTGGGCTTCTTGACAGTGGTGCTGATGTCACGGTTCTCTCCCTCAACACCTGGCCCCCGGAGTGGCCCCTGAATCCAGTGGAGACGTCAGTTGCAAGACTGGGAGGGACGGCAGAGTGCTATGTGAGCCAGAAGCCCGTGCTGGTCATGAACCCAGAGGGACAACAGGCATAGATTAGGCCTCATGTTACTTCTACTCCTGCCAACCTCTGGGGGAGGGATGTTCTGTACGCCTGGGGGATGCGTATAGGGACGGGTTTTTGATGGGGGCCACTGCGATGAAGGGCGCGGGGTGTCCTACGCCTCCTATATGGTGGCTGGTGGACAAGCCTGTTTGGGAGGACCAGTGGCCCCTCCCTGACGAAAAATTAGTCGCCCTTCAAAATTTGGTGCAGGAGCAGTTGGACCAGGGTCATCTGGAACCTTCTACCAGTCCCTGGAACACTCCTGTCTTCTGCATCAAAAAGAAATCTGGGAAATGGAGGTTGTTGCAAGACCTCCGAAAGGTCAATGCCATGATGGAAAGCATGGGAACATTGCAGGTGGGCATGCCATCGCCTACCATACTTCCCGCAGACTGGCCGGTCCTCATTGTGGATCTGAAGGATTGTTTCTTTACAATTCCTTTGCATCCTGATGACAGACCGAAGTTTGCCTTCTCGGTGCCAGCGATCAACAATGCTGAGCCCGCACAGAGATATCAATGGACGACTTTTCCCCAGGGCATGCGAAATTCTCTGGCCATATGCCAATGGTGTGTGGCCTGTGCCTTGTCTGGAGTTCACAAGCAGTTTCCTGATGCATGTCTGTATCATTATATGGGCGACATTTTGGTGGCTGCGTCCACCCAAGATGAGCTGCTGAGGATTCAGCCTCAGTTGCTTGATGCTCTGCATGCTAATGGACTGCAGGTGGCTCCAGAAAAGGTTCAACAACAACCTCCTTGGAAGTATTTGGGGGTAAAAATCCAGGAACGGACAATCAGTCACCAGGAGGTGCAATTTGTGCATTCTGTGAAGACACTGAATGATGCTCAGAAATTGGTAGGTGTCATCACTTGGTTACGTCCGTACTTGGGACTAACCGACGCACAGCTGTCTCCACTGTATGATTTGTGGAAAGGAGACTCTGACCTAAGGTCACCTCGCACATTGACCCCTGAGGCACATGAAGCGCTGCAGGTGGTTCAGCGAGCTGTTTCGGCTTGCCAAGTTCATCGCAGTGATCCTTCCGTTGATGTCACTGTGTTCATCACCACTCCAGATTTGCATCCCACAGGCATCATTGGCCAATGGAGTGACAAATGGTCTGACGCCTTGCACATTTTGGAATGGGTTTTCCTGCCCCATCAGCCGCAGAAGAAGGAAACTGCATTGTTTGAGCTAATCACTTGCTTGATAATCAAATGCCGGTAACAGTGTTTGCAGTTGATGGATGTGGACCCCGCAAAGATCATACTCCCAGTGCACCCGGGAGATTTTGACTGGAGCTTTGCAAACAGTGCGTCCCTGCAGAGTGCCCTGGAAAACTTTTCAGAGAAGATCACTTATAATCTGCCCAGCCATAGGCTATTGCATGTGGTAAAATCCACACAAATCTCTTTGCGGCCCAAAAATAGTCAGGAACCCGTGCAAGGACCCACCGTCTTCACTGACGGTTCAGGGAAAACAGGAAAGGCCATTGTTACTTGGAGGGATGGATCTGAGTGGCAGGTTCTGGAAGGTCATGAGGATGGGTCAGCCCAATTGGTTGAATTGAGGGCTGCTGTCATGGCCTTTGAGAAATATTCCCAGGAACCTTTCAACTTGGTCACGGATTCCGCCTATGTGGCCGACACTGCACAGCAGTTGGGTCATTCGGTGTTGAAGAAGGTCAGTAATCCTGCCTTGTTTCATTTACTGAAGACCTTGTGGTGTGCCATTCAGGACCAGGTTTATCCATTCTATGTTCTGCATGTGAAGAGTCACACCTCTTTGCCAGGATTTATAGTGGAAGGTAACGCGAGGGCTGACAAGTTGGCTAACCCAGCGTGGGTAGTGCCTCAGCCTGATACACTTGCGCAGGCCAAGGCATCACATGGGTTTTTCCACCAAAACGCAGATACCCTGCAGAAGCAGTTTCAGCTGACGCCAACTGAGGCTCGTGACATTGTTGAGTCATGTGATGACTGCCACGCACTTGCTCCGCCTTTGCCTGCAGGGGTAAACCCCAGAGGCCTTTGGGCCTTGGAGCTTTGGCAGACCGATGTCACCCAGATTGCCAAGTCTGGCCGGCTCAAGTATGTGCATGTCACGGTGGACATGTTCTCCTCTGCGATGTGGGCTTTGGCTCACCCTGGGGAGAAAGCCCGTGATGTCCTTGCCCACTGGAGGCAGGCCTTTGCTGTTCTGGGCATACTTTCTGCTGTGAAAACCGACAATGGTCCTGCTTACGCATCCCAAAAGGTGTGGCAGTTCCTGCAGTTGTGGGGTGTCTCACATAAGTTCGGTATCCCTCATTCTCTGACTGGTCAAGCTATTGTAGAACGCGCTCATGGTACTCTGAAGTGGGTTCTTTAAAAACAAAAATGGGGAATGCAGGGTGAAACCCCACACAGTCGGTTGGCAAAACTTTGTGCACAATCAGTCATCTCACTGTGCCACAGAACTCAAATAACCCTGTCATTTTGAATCACCATCTCTCGTTGCAGGCTGCGGATGAGGCACATCAGCCTCGAGCGAAGGTTCGGGTGCAGAATTTAGTCACCAAACAGTGGGAAGGTCCCTATGACCTTATCGCTTTCGTCTGCGGGTATGCTTGTGTATCCACAGATACTGGGGTACGCTGGGTACCATCGAAGTGTGTTTGCCCTGACCTGCAACCGCAGAGACAGAATCCGGCCGACGGGCAACATGGAAACCGTGACCAACCTGAAAGGCATCAAGTGGGTGAATCATCGTGTGATGACTCGGATGCAGACGACGCGAGTGATCACTCCGATGATTCCTCCACAAATGGACACTGAACATTGTTCATGCTTTCCTTTGCACATTGTTCATTTTCTTTTTTCTTTTTCTTTTTCTAAATGGAAAAGGGTGAGATGTTGTGTCACCGACATGTTTTATGAAAAAATCCTTTCCTTAGGATTTTTCCCCTCCTGAGAAGCTGAGAGGCCTCAGGAACAAATGTAAACAATTCTTATCTGCTGCTGTGGAATGCAACAGGGGGAATCTGTGATTGGCCTCATCAGGCTGTTTCCAATTAAGGGCCAATCACAGTTCACCTGTCCGGCCGGTCTCGGTCTGAGAGAAGACCTTTGTTATTAATTCCTATTCTATTCTTAGCTTAGCCTTCTAGTGAAATCCTTTCCTCTATTCTTTTAGTATAGTTTTAATATATTATCTATCATATAATAATAAATCAAGCCTTCTGAAACATGGAGTCAACTTTCTCGTCTCTTCCCTCATCCTGGAACCTTTGTGGTAAATACCACAATGTTGCCCTGATTTTCTAGGATTTTCTAAGCCTTCTGATGTTTACATTCTTGTGGAGAACTTTCTCACACACTGTCTGTAAATAACACATTGTTTTGCGTTCCTTTATGGAGGAAGAGAGACTTGATGGACTGTTGGTTTGCCCAGTGGCATTGGAGAGGTGGCACTGTCACCATCCAATCCACTGTCACTTTTGGAAAACTATAAATGTTGGAGTCAGGAAATAAACTTCCCTTTTGTTCTTCACCTTGAAGCAGTGGTGTGCGTCTGTGTTCTTTCGTGTTCCATAGCGACAGAAGCCCTGCAGAGAGACCTTGATAAATTAGAGGACTGAACAGTCACCAACCATATGAAATTCAACAAGGGCAAGTGCCAAATTCTGCACCTGGGATGGGGCAACCCTGCATGTACAGACAGACCGGGGAATGAGATGCTGGAGAGCAGTGCTGCGGAAAGAGACCTGGGGGTCCTGGTAGATGGGTAGTTGAATATGAGTCAGCAGTGCCCTGGCATCCAGGAAGGCTCAACCGTATCCTGATAATATCAGGAACAGCATCACTAGCCAGTCAAGGAAGATGACTGTCGTTCTCTACTCTGCACTGCTGTGGCCTCACTGCGAGTAATGTGTGTCATTTTGGGCACAGAATCACATAGTCACAGAATCACAAGTTTGGAAAAGAGACCTTTAAGATCATCAAGTCCAACCTGTTCCCTAACGCCTCAACTAAACCACAGCACCAAGTGCCACATCCAGTCTTTTTTTAAACACATCCACGATGGTGACTCCACCACCTCCCCGGGCAGACCATTCCAGTACTTTATTACTCTTTTCTGTGAAAAACTTTTTCCTAATATCTAACCTATATTTCCTTTGATGTAGCTTGAGACTGTGTCCTCTTGTTCTGTCAGTTGCTGCCTGAAGAAAGAGACCAACCCCCACCTGACTTCAGGAAGTTGTAGAGAGTCATAAGGTTGCCTCTGAGTCTCCTTTTCTCCAGGATAAACAACCCCAGCTCCCTCAGTTGTTCCTCATAGGGCTTGTGTTCCAAGCCCCTCACCAGCCTTGTTGCCCTCCTCTGGACGCACTCAAGCATCTCAATGTCCTTCCTAAACTGAGGGGCCCATAACTGGACACAGTACTCAAGGTGCGGCACCATAATATAAGAAAGATATTAAGGTATTTGAAAGGATCCAAAGGAGAGCTATGAAGATGGTGAAAAGCCTTGAGGGAAAACTGTATGAGGAGTAGCTGAGGTTGCTTGGTCTGTTCAATCCAGAGAAGAGGAGACTGAGGGGAGACCTCATTGTAGTCTACAACTTTCTCGTGAGGGGAAGAGGAGGCGCAGACACTAATCTTGTCTCTGTGGTGACCAGTGATAGGACCTGTGGGAATGGCCTGAAGTTGTGTCAGGGAAGGTTTACGTTGGATATTAGGAAAAGGTTCTTTACCCAGAGGGTGGTTGGGCGCTAGAACAGGTTCCCCAGAGAAGTAGTCACAGCACTGTGAGAAACTACATTCACTTTTAAAATTTCAAAGGTTTATTAAACCTTAACAAAAATACAACAGAGGACTGAATAGGGAAAAATTATGGTGCCAGGAGTCTCCATGACCAGCAGCCATGTGCTCGTTTACAAAACGGATGCTCTGCTTTTTATACCCTTGGCCCCTCCCGAAGTCTTGTCAGTCTTGTCACTCTTGTCAGTCAACAACGCAAACCCCACGGTTTATAAGACCCTCGCACAACCAGAAGTTCCCGACCCTCAGACTGGGTGGGCAAAAACTGGAAGTTACTGTGCTGGGTCCCCGCTGGCCACCACTTAAATGGATCAGGTCTCGCTGGCATTTCTCCACTCAGGAAACCGTGGTCTGTGGTTCCCGCTTAGGAAACCCCATATCTGCGGCACCCTCTGAGCGACAGCTTTCCTGCCACTGGGTCAGCCCCGCTGGGCTCTACTGCTCAGCATCCCTGAGTCGTCTAGGGTAGGCAAGCCCACTGTGGCAGAGCTTTACTGCACTTAGCGCTATCAAACACTGTTTACACAAATCTGCCTCTGCTTGTGGTTCCTGCTGTAGGTGACCCCACCTGCAGCTTTTTTCTACCTTTCTTTCATTTGTGTCCTGCTGGCCATGGATCTCTCACCTCCTTTTTTCTCCACATCCTTTGCCTGGGAGACCCCATACAGCCCTTTGTTTGCAGCCCCCCTGCCTGGGAAACCCTGTCTGCTCCCGGCCCCTGCCCAAGAAATCCTGCACCTCTGGGCCAGCACAAGACACCTCCATGCTCAACATCCCCCAGTCACAGCTACCAGCAGCAGCACCTCCTCTTAGCTTGAGTTGGCAAGCTCTGGAAGTTATTGTGCTGAGCCTCACCAGAAGACAGCCATGACAAGAGCTGTGCGTGCCATCACTCCACATGGAGCAGGTCCCTGGCTCCCTTTGGGCCAGTGCATTGGGAAAGCTGCCATGACTCCTTGCCCCGATATGAGTGTGGTCTCCACTGATCAGCGATTCTTGCCGTCACTCCAACACCCTCTAAATCTGGTGACCCTCAGTCTGGCATTTCCAGGTGCTTTTGGGTCCTCTTAAATCTAATATCACATGCGTCTTGCTGGCCACGGGGCCTCCGCTTTCCTCTTCCATGCATCCTGCCTGCAGCTTCTCTGCCCCTCCTCCACATGAGTCCCGCCAACCACAGGGCCCCTGCTTTCCTTCCCCATGCGTTCCACCTTATATGTCCGGACATCCAATATCCTGAAGCTCCAACAGACCAGGACAGGTCCAGTGTATTACTTGCCTGAAGCTGACATTTGTACACCCAGATTACGGACGATCAATCAGGCCAAACCAATCATGAGGTTGGTACTCACCTTCCCCCCCTTCTTTTTCATTATTCTGTCTTTTGCTTTCTTCCGTGTGTTAGCCTGCTAATCCCCAGCAACCTGAGGAGAAGTCGATTGAGCCGCCGAACTTGGAAAGGCGTGCCTCCCTCTTGAAATCTCCCAGGGTCATGAAGAAGAGGTTTTTATCCTGGACTAAGCCCCCATTTGTGAGAAACAATGCTCACTTTTAAAATTTCAAAGGTTTAATAAACCTTAGCTAAAATACAACACAGGAATGAATAAGGAAAAATTAGAGTGCTGGGAGTCTCCATGACCAGCAGCCACGTGCTCGTTTACAAAATGGATGCTCTGCTTTTTATACCCTTGGCCCCTCCCAAAGTCCTGTCAGTCAACTCTTTCTCTGCCATCCATTGGTGGAAATCACTTTCTTACAACTTAATAACAAGCTTGCCCTCCTGTTAGCATTCAGGAACACATAATCACGAGAAATGATTATATGCAGGTGCTTTTATTGAAGAGCTCTGGGTGTCAGGGGTAAAGACCCAAATCTGACTCCGACATAGGTTCGGAATGGATATGCTTTTATATTCTACCATTATATAACTTTCATGTTAATTATTAAACTTGTATTGTTCAATTGTATACATAGATTTCAGCCAAGCATAGCCTCCTTAGATTAGGAACATACAGTTTCTCATGATTCCTCTTATGATTATACAATAATTATTTTTAATTACTAAACAATCATCACATCTAACAATTATACCATTTATCATACTTACTTACGTAGGTGCAACGCAAAGCTTAACATTTCAGAGTCTATCTTGACATTTATTCCAGGGCCCCACTATCACTCCCCTAAATGCCCTGACTAGTGACTACAATACAAGGGGGGAAGGGAAAGAGGACTACAGGGAGAACATACAAAAATAAAATAACTATGCATCTATAAAACTTCTCTTAACATACACATAGAATTAATCTCTTAACTGTGAGAGTCAACCATCGCATTACCCATTTATAACAGCACCAAGCCTACTAGAGTTAAAGTGCTATCAGGCACATGGTGTGACTCTTGGGGCTGTCCTGTGCAGTGCTCAGAGTTCGACTCAATGATCCTTGAGAGTTAGGTTTAGAAACCTTTTGGGTTTGGTTACAATGCATGATATACTTTTCTTTGCTGAGCATCTTAATACAGTAGAACCAATCTACACTTTAACTTTTATTTATAGTCTATCATAACTACTATAATTACCATATTCATGTTACTATTCTCTAATCACTAAAAGTTAGTACATTACAGTTTAAGATAGAAGTTGTTTTTCAGTTTTCTTGCAGTAAAAAATTCGGAGACCTTTTTTCTACTTGCAACATCTGCTAACTTATTTACCTATGCTTTCTGCTTAGTAAAAACATCTTGTTTAAAGTAAGTTTATCTTTTGCTCTAAGTCATAAAAACCCCTTCTAACTAACATACCCTTTGCCTCTTTAGTTATCTAGTAAGACTAGCTCAGCAATTCTTTTCTTCTATATCAAAACTAACTTCCATCTCTATTCCTTCATCAAACTTTACATTCAAAAATCTTTCTGCTAAGCATACATATCTGTGAAACTTTCTTGTCAAACTTTCATCTTTCCCAGCACTTGAGGATCCCTGTCTTGGTTTGAAAAGACAGGTGTCTGCTAAGGAAGGCAGGAGCCTCCCTTGAAATGGAAAATGTAAATCCCCTCCCTACGAATTATTATAATTTTGAAATTAAGGGTCTCTCAGGCAAAGATATGGGAATAGGAATAACAGTTCTTTACTAGGAAAATTAAAATAGAAATGCAAATGTACAATACCACGGACAGAGTCAGAATATAACCTGAGAGCCTGTTGGTCAGGGTGTTGGTAGCAGTCTGATTAAATGGTGGCTGCAGTCCTCCCGGAGTGACAAATGTGGTTCTGTTGAAGCAGTGATGCTGTAGAAAGGTGTAGTTTTCCTCTGAAGGTCAAGTGGTGGTGTACATGGGCCTGGTCTTCCTCTGGGAATCCAGTGGAGAAGACAGCTGCTCCTCCGGGAATCCAGTGGAGAAGGCTGGTTGTGGTCTTCCAAATCTCTGATTATATCCAGGTAGGAATGCTTGGCTCCTCCCTCTAGGCAGAGCTTCTCACAATGGGATGATGTAATTTTATCAGTCATGCAGTCAGACTCAATGGCCCATTAACAGAAGGTATCTCCCCAGAGGGAGGATTGGTTGTGGAAGAGATAAGGAAAACTGCCCAATTAACAGAAGATAACTGCCCCACCTCTAACAGATAGGAATACAATACACACCCCCATTTCCAACCTAAGACAATCTCTTCCAACTCAGCATATTCTGTGATTCTGTTTTACTTTTACTGTTTTCTGAAAAAGGGGAGTATCTTGACAATATTTCCCAATATATTCAAAAAGCTTCCCTTTTGGAAGCTCACAGTTTTCTTTTCTACAAAATTCAGTATTGGTTAAACTCTCTTGGTACTCACCTCCTGTCTTGGTTTAAAAGACAAGTGTCTGCCAAGGAAGGTGGAACCTCCCTTGGAATGGAAATATTACTCCATTCCTCCGAATTATTATAACTTTGAAATTAAGGGGCATTCAGGCAAAGATATGGGAAAAAGAATAACAGTTCTTTACTAGTATGTATATGAATAACAAGGCAAACAAACAACAACAATGGCAGCAACAACAAACAACACCAGAAACCCAGTAACAGCCTTCTCTCGTCTGTCAGGCACTTTGCTCTCTGGTGTAGTTATGGTCACAGATGGCAGGGGTGCTGTTGGCTCACGGTTGGGTAGGGCAGGTGCAATGATTCCCCTGCTGCTGCAAGGGGCACTGTGGCGTGAGGTCTATCACTTCTTCACATGGGTAATGGCGGGCACAGATAGAAAAGGGGCTTCCATTACAACCTCACAGGGGCAGCCAGTCCCAGTGCCCCTCCAGATAGCGAAATAAGCTGTAGTAGGAACCAAAGTAGCAGGAAGCTGGAATGGCAGAGGCGAGCTGACTATGGAGTGGTAAACAAAATGTATCAGAAACTTCGCAGCTGTAGCAGGAGCCAGGGGGTGTCCCAGCAGGCGGAGGGGTGGGCTTACAGTTGTGAAAAACATGTTCACTCCCCTGTGAAAATTTAAAAGTTTAATAAAGGACAATAGGAGACGAGGACCATAGAACAAAGGTTATTGTAGCCAGGTGCATCTTGGCACTCAGCTAAGACAACACTACTACTTTTGGGCATACCCCTAAATACCTTTTCCATTACATCAGTCTGTTGCATATTCAAACATGGCCAGGAGAGGCTGCCTCAGAGGGGGAGAGGGACTCGGGGTTCTGGGTTTTCCCCTAAGGCACCTGAACAGATGATGAGGGTCCTTTCTAGTGTTATAGAGGACACCTGCTACAAATATGCCAAGTATCAGCACTCACCATCTGAAGAAAGCATAGACCAAGGCCCAAACTGGAGGTGATAAGGAGAAGGAGCCAAAACCACAGCCAAGAAACATGCATGCTCTAAAAAGGAGGACCCAAGGAGGGGCCATGTAAAATAGTTCCTGGAAAATGTTAACTAGTTTATGGATATGCATAAGGGTCTATGAATATGCAACAGGCTGATGTAAGGGAAAAGGTATTTAAAGGGTATCCCCAAAGGTAACAGTGCAGTCTTGGCTCAATGCCAAGATACGCCCAGCTGTAATAACCTTAGCTTTATGGTCTTTGTCTCCTATTGTCCTTTAATAAACTTTTTTAATTTTCACAGGAGAGTGAATGTGTTTTTCACGAATGGGCGCTCATCCTGGATGTAACACCTCTGTCCCGAGACCACAAGGAGATCCTGTGTGGGGAAGGCACACCCTGCCAGGTTTAGGCAGCCTCGCTCTGTCTCTCCTGGTGCGATTGGTGGTTGCAGGTAGAACACCCAGTGGACAAAAGGAGACACATAAAGCAAAGGAAAAGGGAAAAAAAGGCTCCCTAAAACCAGGGTAGCCCCATAAATTCTTTTGCAAAGACTCAAAGAAGAAAAGGGGATTGTAAGTACTCTTTGGGGGGGCAAGTAACGGAGGGGGGGATGAATGTGTGTGTGAATGAGACCTGGGCTGGTTATTCCAGACCTGTGAAGTGAGTCATGACTCTCCCAGGCTGCGTTTCTGATCTTTTGTGAGAAAAACGGGCCAGTAAAGAGATGAAACAAAAGATTAAAGGAGTGAGAGATTTCCCCCGGGGTAACTGGGACTGGGTCTCAGGGAAGGGGTGGGACCACTTGGAGAGAAGGAGCTGAGGGTTTTCCTGGCACAATCCATTTGAAAAGCGGGATAAAAAGTGGAGGAGGCCTCTAAAAATTCTGCTGGGTTGAGGGCTAAATATGCCCAAGAGCATCCAGGATTGAATAAAATTCTGCCTGATGGGTTGAGGATATGCCCAAGAACATCCAGGGTTGAACAACAGCTGGATTGAGGGATACCCAGGAGCATCCAGGGTTGGCCAATAACATTTTGAGATTTTATAATACCCGTGGGTGGATATTAGCTAGTGACTTGAGAACAAAGGTACCTTATTTGTGTGTTGTCCTGTTGTGAGTGGGAGTGAGCGAGACATATTAAAGAAATCAAAGTGAATGAGTGTGAATGAATGAAAGTATATGTGATACGGATTGTTGATTTAAAGTGTAACTTTTCTGGAAGAAGGATTGTATTTTTCTGTGCTGTGAAGACTGGGAGGTGTTCAAGTTGTCAGGGGAATGGATTGGATGTCAGGGGAATGAATTTCTCATGGGGAAATGAGATGGGCTGGCTCAGTGGTAGAGCTGCCAGGGGTGGCTCCCAGCCTGCCGGGGTCCCGAGTCCAGAATGGCAGCCTCAGCCCCAGAGTGGGTCCAGGGAGAGAGAGAGGAGGGGGTGAAAGGGAGGCAAGTCATGTCCCCAGGGTCCCTGCGCAGGTGGCTGTCTGCGAGTCCTCCCCCCCACTCCAGAGCAAGCCACTAGGGCAGGGTCTGTCTTGGCCAGGGCCACTGCAGTGCAGTGGTGGCAATGGGGGAAGGGCGAGGGACCGGCGTTGAAAGCGCTGCTGTGAAAAGAGGGAGAGAGTGGCCAGCAAGACCAAGGCAGAGATAGCCTTAATCTCTTGCGAATTCTCCAAATCTCACAAAGTTCGTTTATTTTTAAAGCAAGAATTCTTTTTTCTTTCTGTTTGCTTATTTTCTTTCTTCTTGCTGTTGGGAGGGGGGGCTTTTGTCCTGAGGAAGGGGTCTGTGATGCTAAAACAGTTAAATATTGCCCAGAGGGTAAAAAGCAATAGATGTGATTCATCTCATGTTTAAATTGGCCTGGACTTTCTTGTTTAACTAATTGTGGCTCACAGAAAGAAGAATTTGCCTCTGCAGCTGTTAGCACAGCTGGATACAAGAAGAGGTGGCTGTGGAAAAAAGCTTTTTGCTAAACTGTCCTGTTTTGAGAGGAAGTGAGTTTTTGGGATGCTGTGGTCAAACCAATAGGTGCTCAGATTTGAATATTGGTACCTGGTGTGGCCACTGAGGACATGGATACGCCTCTGAGAACACAGGGGGGTTAAAAGCAGAGAACTTCCAGGGGGAATCTCTCTTGGGTTCCGTAAGTGCAAGAGGTCAGACCTCCCCTGCCCAGCTTGCAGGCTGGGCGGGGGAGGGGAAGCCACGAGGCCTGAATGAGGTAGGCTGGGGCCTTGGACAGAGAAGGGAGGTGAAGGCCCCTGCAGGATGGAAGGGTGGAAGAACTCTGAGAGACATTGGGCAGCCCCCCACCCCTCAAGGAAGAGAGAGAGAGAGAGCTGGGGTCTGTGCCTGTGCCGCCTTGAAATTTGATAGCACGGCCAGAAGAAGAAGGGGGGCGTGCGGTGAGAAGGTGCCCGGCACGGCCAGCACGTGAGTTCTGCACAGGCAGAGCCTGAGATTTTTAACCCTTTTCTTGAATGCTGGAAACCTTACAAATGCTGATTCCTCCTGGAGTTGAATGAGAAGTGAGATAGAGATAAGAAGAAATGGGCCACAAGAGAAGTTGAGAAGAATCTTAGGTGGGAGGAGATGATAGAGTGGCCTTTTCCTGTGACAGAGTCTGCATTTAGGGGAAAGGCAATGGCTTGGAGCCAAGAGAGTGCAGTGATGTTATGCAAAGGAGTGGCGTGAACAGAGATGATGGGTGAGGAGGGTGGTGGTGGTGCCCTCCATCTTCAGAGAAGAAGAAGAATAAGATGATCTCTGTTCTCGAGACCCCTCGGCCCCAGGGGGTGAAATCTGGGGGGGACAGGTGTCCCAAAAATGAGAGACTGTGCTTTTTTGGAACTGGGCAAAGCACCATTAAAAAGGAAAATTCTAGAAGCAGCTCTGGTCCATGCGCAGTGGTGAGAGCACTGGGCATGGAAAGAAGATTGTCACTATGGCAGATGATCTCCGGGCAGTGCCACGTGTGACATGGAAACACAAGAGGTTTCAACTGTGTTTCCAGGGGAAGCCTATGGTACAAGAGGGACTCCTCTCTCCTTGATGAACTGAGAATTGATTATCTAAAGGGTGGTGATGGACTGAGAGTTGATGATCTGAGGGGTGGCTGTATTGGAAATTTTGTGGGGGGGGGAGGGGGAATGTTTTTGGCAGGTTTTCATCCTGAGTTCTGTGTGTTTCTCTTTATGTATAGCTGTAGGTTAATAAAGTTTTTCCCTTTTATTTCTAAGCTGGAGCCTGCTTTGCTCTATTTCTGATTACATCTCACAGCAGACACCAGGGAGAAAGTATTTAGTATTTTCATGGGGGGCATTGGCATTGCGCCAGGGTCAAACCATGACATAAACCCAGAAAGTTTTGGGGAATGCTGATGGCAAAAGCTGATGTAGTAGTGTCTTCCTTTTGTCACTGTCCCTGTACTATTAAGAAGTTCTTTTCAGGTACTACTGAAGCAGCAATCCAAACCAAGGAAAGAGGGTGGATTCATGCCAGCAGAATCAAAGGACCTGTGAAGGAACCTGAGGAATGGACTATCACATCTAAACCGGGTCATGCCAAATTGACTTTCAAATGGGGACTTGTTGGTAATGGTTTAGGAAGACCCAAATGATCCAAGGAATGTACAAAGAATCACGCCTAATTGGGAAATAAGGCCAAGCGTACATCACTGGTTTCAAGTACTGCCTGAATAAGCCCTGAGATGCCTCTGACACCTCCTTGGGGAGGAATACTTCCAATTCAAACAGGAGGATCAGGACTCTTTTGGTCAGAGACTTCTCATATTCTGGCCTTAGCCTGTGACTTATACAAAGAAGAGGGGAAATTCCAATTTCCATCAGTGCCATACTGTATACTCTGTTCGATTCATCACAATACTGGACACGCTAGCTGGGTTATAAGTAAATGTTTAAATTGTGGGAATAATTCATATTGTAGTTCATAAAACCTATGCTCTCGTTGCAGGAAGTGTCGAATACTAAATCTATCCCCTATCCAGAGAGAACTCAATACAACTGAAATAATAACTTTGTTATGTGGATGGGAATTATTGGTGTCTGTTGAATGAGAGATACCTGAGGAATGATGGGAAACCACAGTTAAGGAGTGTCAAAAACTATTTGCCTGGAAATTAGTAAAAAGGAAGTGACAAGGGAGAAAGAGGGCAAGCCTGGGTTGACCATTGTACTTGCCACCGAGAAGATCATATACACCTGCTATGGGTTGCAACCCCATAGGCAGGGGAGGTGGGGGTATAAGCCATACCAGACCTCTGTTATTCCTTTTTCTTTCACTCATGTTATAAATAGATAATGAGATGATTGGCTCTCGCAATTAAGGGATGGCTATTGTGTGAATATTAAGAAAAGCTTTAGTGATGTGTAGTTACATTATTGTAGTTTAGATGTCCTCTGTTCTCCCCATAGTTCCCTTTTCCACCCCCCTCTGTATTGTTGCCATCAGACAGCCTGGTTTGTCTAGTACAGGTAGAAAGAAGGCATGCACATGTGCCCCTTCCATGGGGCAGTTGGGAATGGAAAAAGCTTGTTGCTAAGGGAGTGCGGCATGACAGCACCTGACCCTCCAATCAAGTTACAAGAAAGCAGTCTCCACGGATAAATGGCAAAGAAGAGCTGACTGACAGACTTTGGGAGGGGCCAGGGTTGGCTGATGCAATCCCCAGGGGTATAAAAGACTGAGCATCCATCTTGAAGATGAATTGGCCACATGGTAGGCAGCCACAAAGGCAGTTCCTAGCACTGAAACTTTTTCCTTATTCAGTCCTTTTGTTGTATTTTTGTTAAGGTTTAATAAACCTTTTAAATTTTTAAAGTGTGCAGTTGTCTCTCACACTCATTTGTTGTCTTTTCCCTTTTGGCAAGATTGTGACACAAATGCTACCAAAAGCATTACAAGGAAAGAAACCAAAGTTAATTTTTTATGACACACACCCATGTCAACAGTCACTGTCATAACCCATCCAAATTAAGTACCTGCAGGCAAAATAAGGAAAAATATTGGGTTACAAGAAACTTAAGAAAAAGTGGTAGTAGATAGGGAATTGAATGTCTAAAAGGAGAGAGATGGATTTTTTTTTAATTTGATCTTAGGGATGTAGTCCAAGATTCGGTAAAAAAACAACTAGTAAACAAAAAGGTAAAACCAGCACAGCAATCTAAATCTGTATTGGCCCAAAATTATATGCTGAATCATAATTTAAGACTCCAAGCAATTATAGAGATGATAAAAAACAAAGCTGCTCAGGTATTGGAAATATTATCAAGTCAGCAAAGCCAAACAAAAACTGTAGTGTATCAGAATAGGTTGGCTTTAGATTATTTATTGACTAACAAAGGGGATGTTTGTGGAAAGTTTAATACATCAGATTTTTGAAAATAGATGACAATGGGGATGTCATTCTAGAAAAAGCAAAAGATATCAGAAAAATAACCCAAGTACTGGTCCAAAATTGGGAAACAATATTAAGAACTGGCTGGTGGGGTAATATATTTGGGATAGAATGGTGGAAGAAATTAGGCTTCTTCCTTTTATGTGTTACAACTGTTTTGATATTTTTTTCCTTGTTTAATCCTATGTTTTATTTGATTACCAGCATAGTCCAAAGAATGCAAGTGGACAAATGTATTGCTCAAGCCAAATGATTTATAAAGAATAAGAGGGGGGATTGTTATATATTAGAATATTGGCTTTTTGCAAATATTAGAATTGATTTTATATGTGTAGTGTTAAAGTAACTTTGCTATAAAAGTATAGTTTGTATTTCTACTGTTAATTAAGCTTTGACATAGTAGTGAAATTGCTATGCTTGTGTTAAAATGCCCATTTGGATGAAATAACATCCAGTGAACACAGGATGAGGACACCTGCTACAGATATGCCAACTATCAGCACTCAACATCTGAAGAAAGCATGGAGCAAGGCCCAGACTGGAAGTGATAAGGAGAAGGAGCCAAAACCACAGCCACGAAACATGCATGCTCTAAAAAGTTGGACCCAAGGAGGGGCCATGTAAAATAGTTCCTGGAAAATGTAAACTAGTTTATGGATATGCATAAGGGTCTATAACTATGCAACAGGCTGATGTAAGGGAAAAGGTATTTAAAGGGTATCCCCAAGGGTAACAGTGCAGTCTTGGCTCAATGCCAAGATGCACCCAGCCATAATAACCTTAGCTTTATGTTCCTTGTCCTGTTATAAATGAATCCTCCAATTTAATCATCAAAGAAATTTATTAAATGATCAAAAGTATAAATTTGGAAAAAGCCACAAGCAATCTCGTCTCTGAGCCGGGCAGTCAGGGCCAGGGGAGACTCTAAGACCTGGTCTGCACCAGCATCCCCATGGGTCTCCCCCGATCCAGTCCAAGAGGTCCATTTTCCATTTTTATACAGTCTTTCGGGCTTTGGAAGGCAGTCTTCTTTAGTATATCATTGGGTTTTCCAGAGCTGGTGGATAATCGCTGGAATCCTGTCAGGAAGAAACTTTCCAGGAAAAACTTCTGATGATGCTTATCAATATGCCTCCTGCTGGAGTCTGGTCAGATGAAGAAATCCTTTGGAATATACATTGGAATACACATCTCTGGAGGCAGTGTCTTTCTGGTATTTGAATTTCCATCACTTAGTTTGTAGTTGCTGGTGATGCTTATCAAAATGCCTTCTGGAACATACATTCCTGGGGACAGCTGCCTTCCTATTTGAATTTCTCAGTCTGTGGTTGCTGGGGATGCTTATCTGAAGTGTCTCTAGCTGGGGTCTTAACAGACAAGAAATCCTTTGGAATATACATCTCTGGCAACAGTGCCTTCCTGGTGTTTTGAATTTCTTAGCTGGCTTGTTGCCCAACACTGGTTTTAGTACCCAAAATGCTGTGATTTTAATTTCACTTATCACAAATTATTTTATAACCTATACTTCATATCACATTTCCTATTGCCCTTTAATAAACTTTTTAAATTTTTACAGGAGAGTGAACGTGTTTTTCACACTAGTGTGGTAGGGTGTTAATAAGGTCCCAGTCCAATGGCCACTTTTACGAGCAGAGCTTTGCTCATGGTAGAAGACAGCAGGAGACAGAACCCCGCAGAAGTGGTGAATTCTTCCCACAGTGACCACAGCCTGTCTGCTCTCTGATGCTGTGAGCGAGAGACAACTCTAAACTGAGCCTGGCCCCTCACCCTCTCGCCAAACCCTTGTGATATCTCTGCCCTTCCCAAGAGAAAAGCAACCTGGCTCAGAGGCTGCAGCCAGCTGAACCCCTTCCCCCCCACCGTGGCCACTTCATTTGTTCTCTTAAGTATTGGTAGTTATTGTCTCTTAGCAACAAACAGGACAAAATTCCATGAGAGGAAAAAAAAGGAAAAATCCTAACCTTCAATACCACCTAAGTGGTTTGTTCTTTGATTATTGTGTTCCTTCTGTAATTTCAATTTTGAGGACACATTCACATTGTCAGTATGGATACATCTGGTACCTTGAGGCAGTATCTTCAAGCTGTACAGTACTAATAAAGATGTGTGCAGTTATGCCCTCTGTACTTATACTCTGTTTAAGCCCCATGAACTGGCACTGTTTCAGTTAATCTCTGTTATCTAAAATAATGAAGCTATTCTCAGCCACATTGGAGCTATGAGAGTCTCACGTCATATTCAGCTTTGGGAATCACTTTCTGTATTAGGCTTGGCTGGGATGGAGCTCATTTCCCCATAGCAGCCCTCATAGTGCTTTTTGTTTTTGTAGCTAGAAAGATATTGAGAAGACGCCCATGTTCTGGTTACTGCTTAGAAGGGCTCCCACAGCATCAAGGTTGTCTCTTCAATGGTCCCTTCCCCAAAGGCCAGTAGGCTGGGTGTGAGCAAGAGGGAAGGAACATAGCCAGGACAGCTTGACATGTGGAAATCAAGACTCCACAACCAGCGGGTTTGTGAAGTAGGTATGTTTTTTTGTTGCATTGTGATTTCAGGGTTTACCCCAGAACCTCGGATCCCTCCCTGATAATTCCCGGCCAGGTGTGTCAGTCACCTCTCCTTCCCCCTCCCTTGTCCCCTGCCAAGTACTGTATGTCAGTCCTGGCATTCCAGAAGGGCGTCAAGTGATTGGCAGAATTCAAAAGATGCTCTCTACCCCTGGGGGGACATTGGGCCATCCAGGTGTCCTTTGTCCCTTAAGACCTCCTGTCCCTACCTGGTTGGTGGTCCCCATATTCCTGCCCTCCCCCTCTCCCCTGGGTAAAAGGGCGAGCAAACCACGTGGTCGGGAGTTCTGTTGGAGCTGTAGCTGGATTGAGGCCTGTGGGCCAGGAATAAAGCTCTGGATTGAAACCCTCCATCAGAACCAACTCCTTTCCTTCACCATCACCTAAAAGCTTCTCCGCCAGAGGTAAACCCGAGGAGCAGACCCGGTTATGGGGAAAGCTCCATCCTGCAGCCACCAGAGCTCCTGCATGCCTGGACTTGTCTCCATGCATCCAGTTGCAGCATCCAGCTAGCCAAAAGTGTCTCTGGGGTGAAAACACCACATTGCCACTATTTGGTTCAGCACCAAGGACCAGGCAAGCTCAGGCATGTCCTGTCCGGTTATATTGGTAAATATTCCAATATTTGTTTATTCAGTGCTGGGCACACAGGGGACAGTTCCCCCACTAATGGTGCTCTCCAAACAGAGCAGATGCTCTGTTTATATACGCTTAAGATCATACATATTTATGAAAGTTTCAACATCAGCTATACATATTCACGACCTATCCCCACCTCCTCTCACTTCGTATGTTAATCAGCCTTTCATCGTTCTGTGCTTGTGCACTATCTTCTGGTGGTCTTGGGTAGGGGTCTCTGGATGAAGTAGTCATCCTCATGATGTCCTCTGGATGAACCCGGTCCTTGCGCAGGCTCTCTTGATCTCTGGTCATCCTTCAAGGCTTCTGGCCACAGTCCAAACTAAAGATCCAATTTTTACTGTTTTTTAGAACACTAGTTCCTGCTTTATTAGTCTTAAGCAATAGGTGAAATCCTGTTGTTGCATACCAAAGGATTATTGTTCTTAACACACTTGATTGCACAGCAAACTATAGTCGCATAAGCTAAGTTATAAGTTCGATATATCAAGCTGACCCGAACTGATCAAAGGGCTATTCCATATCATATGGCATTGTGCTCAGCAGTAAAAGCTGAAGGAAAGGAGGAGGAAGGAGGAGGGGGAATAGTCATAGCTGTGACATTTGTCTTCTGAAGTAACTGAGTCTTTGTTTCCCAGGAAGTGTCTAGATACTTGCCTTCTGATAGGAAGTAGTGAATAAATTTCCTCTTTTTGCTTTGATTAGGCACCTGGCTTTTGCTCAGCTGGGTGGAAGTTTGGCAGCTAGACAAGGTCAACCCACAACAATGATTCGGAAATACATAGATTTAATAGAATGAGAATAAGCATGTGTGAGAAACAAGGCTTACTCTTTAAAATTTTTAAAAGTTTAATAAGGGATAAAAGGGGCAACATTCAGGAGTGGGGTGCCTGGCAAATGGCCAGAAGCACGACATTAGCTTAAAACAATTTTCTTATATACGTTTTCATTACATTGGTTAAAGGCATATTCATGGGAATTATACATATTCAAACATTCCTTACACATTCCGGGAATTCTTTAGCTTTGTTTGACCGCTGACCTGTAGTGCAGCAGCGTAGATTCGATTTTTGGGAGTTGTGTATATAATTTCCTCACAATGCCTATGCTATTTTCTCACAACAACAAACGGGGAATTATTGATAGCTGCAGGGTCAGTGGTAGAAGTCCTTTTCACATCCTTTCTTTTGATGTTATCTGTGTGGTTCCTTCAGTGTTATCTAATCACACAGAAAGTTTTAGCTGTTTCCACAAACTCATCTAAGTTATCCTCACTATTGATAGTTAGTTACAAATAAAAGCATCCCCCAAAAGTTAACATTCCATAGTGTCTATTGTAATATTTTGTGAAAGCCTAAACTAAAATATATGTTAATCACACTATTATTTATATAAGTTACATGGTGCATAGAAAGCTCACAGATTACACTATATTTAAGCAGTTAAAGGGGGTTACAAATAGTACTATATTAAAATCATTGTAATCAATAATAACTTGCAAAACCCAATATATAAATGTGAAAGTCAATAACTATATTGTCATTTATAACACATGCATTTATGTATTTTTCAGTAAGCCTGAATTACTGATATATAAAGAAATATAATTTAATTTTAGAAATTACTTACCTGATGTAGTATATGATAGAGATAATTCATGCTTTGTAACTGTATAAAAATTATAAGATCCAACCATGCCTCTGACCCCCATGGCCAGAAGCAGGGCCTTCCTTTCTATTCAAAAATTTCCTGGACTCGCCCAGATAAAATCATGACTATTAACGAATGAATGAGTCCTTCCCGGGCAATCAGCGGCCATTTCCCAGGAATGTCCAGAACATTCACAGAACGGCACTTGAGCGAGGGAGACGTCTTGGCTACAATTGAAAAGAAGACTATTTCGAGGAGCTCAGACAGCCATCCAAACCTATGGACTAACTTTTGTACGGGTCTGAATCTGTATAGTCCCTGTTATACATATGAAGGGACCTACAGAAATCCTATGTCATTTCTGCTTCGGGCGGAATAAATTGTATATAAACTGGCTACCCAAAGCAGTTGGTGTGAAACTCTGGCGAGACGCTGACACTACGTCAGTTTGAACCAGGTTCACTTAGCATCAAAGTCCAGGGTTGACGCTGTCTTGGCTGTGGCGGTTTTATAATATTCTATTTTTGGTTGTCGATGTAATAAATTTATAAAATTTTTTATATAAATTTGGCTGTCGATTTGATCATTTACAACACCTGATAAAGTAACAGTTAAAGAAAACAAATTTAAGTGCCTCAGTCTCTACCAGAGATATGCACGATTAAGTTATTTCACAAAATGAAATGTAGTTTTTGAAAGCACTTAGACATTTACAAAATGTTACATTATAGTTTCTCAAGTCCTCTTAATTCTTCATCTTGAATCCTAAGTGGTATATAACAAAAGTTCAACCACAAGTAACTCTGTAACAAGATGTGCAGGTAAGGCAAGCTAGATAGCAAAGAAAGCAAGGTAGCTGGGCAAGTGAGATGACAAGCACCATCTAGAGAAAGATGGCAAGTTTTAACATAACTTGAAAACTGTGAAATTAGCTAAAAGCAAGTTAGACTGAAAAACAAGAAGCACTAGGCATGCGCTGAAGATAGAGGTAAAAAGCTCAAACATGAGGAAGACTACAGAAGCCTTCATGAAAAGGCCACCAGAAGACTGACGACCACCACAAACAGAACTGCTGCATGCGAGAAAGCAACAAACTGTTGTAAAACCATGACACAGCATTATGCAAACATGAGTATGCTAATGATATGTTGTAATTGTGACATTTCATGAAAGGACTTCAAAAATGTAAATGAAGGGTAAAGAAGATTGAGTGAGTTTTTGGCAAAGAGATCCCCCTCACTCCCAGTGCTAAATAAACAAATACCTGCTCTGTAGCTATCTGCCTATAGAGTTTTATTTTCTTCCCCAGTTTTGGGCTTCAATCTACAGCTTTGATTCTACCCCTATAGTTTTACATATTTAAAAAGGAATGGTGTTGATGCTTCAAGTTTTAGCTTTCATATTTTTCAGATTCTCTACTGCCTTAGTGTGTGACTCTGAACTTCATATTAAGTGTTAGTAAGTTCTCTTCACAGGGTAGTTAGACAAAACAACCCTTTTCCAGCTTGAGAACCAAGGAAAACTGTTACAGCCTCGGGCTCTAAAAGCATAAACAATGGCAAATTGAAGAGAGCAAACCAGGAGGATAGAACTTCATAACCTGAAGCTGTAATTGGACAATTAAACGCAATATATAAATGGACCAAAATATATAAAAGTCTGAAAACTCATGACTGGTTGTCTGTAGGCGAGACTGGGGGTTGCATGGTTGGGACGGACGGAGACGAGAGATCTCTGAAGCCAAGTCGTGGAACTTGCGGTTTATTGCAAAGGGCGTGGGTACAGGGCCCTGCTGGGAGCTGCCAGCTCCAGCTCGGAGCAGGCCCAAGAGAAGAGAGAGGATGAGAGGGTAATAACGTAAAAGGCAAGAGCTAAGAGCATAGAAAAGTAAGAGCAAGAGAGCAAGAGTATGAGAGCAAGAGCAAGAGCAAAAGCAAGAGAACAAAAGCACAAGAGCAAAAGCAAGAGAACAAGAGGGCGAAGTTCCCATTATAATACAATAAATCATCTTCTGTGTTGAATATTCTGATTCTCACTAACCAATCTAGTACAACATACAAATCCTATAGCATTTACATACAGCCTATAAGAATCACTACATTACCATATTGTGCTACATTTTAAACCCTAAAAACTACTCTTCGGACCCCTTCTGCCAAGCTGGCAGGGTCTGCTCTGACCCTTGGACCTGCCTGCTTGCAGAGGGTATTGTTTCATCAAAAGGGGATTACCTTCAGCCGGCCACACCATTGTTTTCCCGTTGTTCAGTAACTAAGGGATGTCAAAGCTTGCTTTCATTTCAATCTCGCTTACAGTTTCCATATTCTCAAAATCTTTTGCCAGGCAATCATATTTGTAAGGCTGTCCTGTTTCATCTTCCCCAACAGTTGTCCATCTTGTGTCCATCTTGGGCAGACACCTGGCAAAGCTTTTGTACTGCCCAAGGTGTATCCTTTGAAGGCCTTTTAATAAGTACCTACTTAATTCCTTTAACTCTGTATAACCTTGGTTCTAGGTCAGCCTCTCAAGGCATCAGTTCTGGAAAACTCCTGGACCAGAGGAACGCCCAGCTGCCCCCCCAATCCTGCCAGCACTCTCAGGGGGGGCCCAGCTACAGTCCAAAAGGTATCAAAACCCAAGAACCCTTGGACCTGGCACAGAGGCACGTGAGTAACTGAATAAAGCAATTTTAGCACCTGAGTTAGGTGTTAAGAGATCTCTTGTAGTTTTATTTAGTGTGGAAGGACTTTAGGGGGTCCAGGTAGAGCTGCTTTTGCTCTCTGTCTCCGGACACCCGCTGAAAAAGTTTTAGGATTGCAGTGGTAAGTGTTGACCTGAGGCCAGCAGTGTCGCAGTGGGTTAGGTCCCACATTGCGGCTCAGAAGGTGGGGAGTTTAATCCTGTCTCTTACTTGTTCTTGATTGCTCTCTCACTCTCTCTCCCTGGTTCTTTTGATTTCTATGGGGTTTCTTACTCATACATGTTAAGATGGGGTGTGTATTCTCCTGTGAGTGTAATATCAAAATCCTGAGAGATAGTACTCTAGGGTTAGTATTGAAAAACTGGGGGACCTAGCTGGTGGAGAGTTGTTGCTTTCTAAATCCAAACTTTTCAGATTCTCAGAAAAAATGTAGCCAACTTAGGAACTCGATAATGATGAGACACGGCCTGAATTCAGTAGCTTGAATAAGAGATTAATATCAAGCTTGATATCCCATATACACAAAGACAGATATTTTGACAAGTGAGAATATGCTAGGCTTTTTATGGTTTTAGCATGTCATCAAATCCCATCAGCAAACAAAAAGGAACAGCATATATTGGTTTTAAAGAAAAAAGAGGGAAAAAGTAAAAAGGATCAGCCAATATTGAGCAGTGGGTATAAAGACAATGAGGACGCAGACTTAGACCTTGTCACTCCAGAATTATGTCATGCTATCCAGACCTATAGGACTGAACACACCTGCACATCCTTTGCAACTTGGAGACTGGATCTATGTTAAGTGGTGGGACAGTGATACTCTACAAGCCAAGTGGAGAGAACTGTTCCAAGTTCTACTGACTACCCTCACCGCAGTCAAAGTTGCTGGCAAAGAACCCTGTATTCACTACTCCAGAGTTAAGAAGGTTTCTGCTCCTGAAACAACTGAAAAAACCAGACTGATGCAGATGAAAACATGTTTTAAATTATTCCTCTCCTGTGCCTAAAGAACTGTTCATAATAATCATTATTTCTCTTTGCATGATAGCTGACTGTGCAAAACATTACTACTGTTAGATATTTCCTATTGTTAGATATTTATCTATTATTAAATACCTATTATTAGTAGATATTTAGAATAGAGGCTTGACAAGGTAAAGGCCTTGTCAAGCCTCTAAAAGCGGGAAATGTTGCTTTAGGTTTTAGCTTTCATATTTTTCAGATTCTCTACTGCCTTAGTGTGTGACTCTGAACTTCATATAAAATGTTAGCAAGTTCTCTTCACAGGGTAGTTAGACAAAACAACCCTTTTCCAGCTTGAGAACCAAGGACATGGTTGCAGCTTAGGGCCCAAAAAGTATAAACAACAGCAAATTGAGGAGGGCAGTCTAGAAGGATGGAACTTCATAACCTGAAGCTGTAATTGGACAATTAACCCCAATATGTAAATGGACCAAAACTTATAAAAGTGTGAAAATTCATGAATGGTTGTCCATCTTGGGTCCATCTTGGGTGGAGCCACTACTGGGCTTTTGTACTGCCCAAGGTGTATCCTTTGAAGGCCTTTTAATAAACACCTACTTAATTCTTTTAACACTGTCTAGCCTCTGTTGACAGAGTGACCAAATTATCCTTTGTCTCCTTAAAAAGGAAAAAAGCCCAGAAGTTTCTCTCCTCAATTTGGTAAAAAGACACCTCATAGGACCTTTGGGACTTCACCTCAAACCTAAGGGTAGCCAATTGGACAGAAGCCAAAAAGGTCCTGCCTAAGTATTTACTAGAAAAAGAAGAGAACAAAGGAACTAATCGCTTTTGTGAAGTGTTTTAGCAGGAACAATATCCTGGTTCAGGGCAAATTTGGGGGAGAACCTCCAAAGGGGCTCCTCTAGAAAAGCAGATTCAATTGGCCCCTCCCCAACCGGTTCGGGAAAAAACACCTCCTTGGAGAAAAGTGGAAAAAAATGTTTATTAAACAATAAAACTTAAACAATATTACACAATAAAACCTCTTGCTACTCCAAAAGAGATTACAAACTCAGAAAAGTCCCCTCCCTGGGTTGTAGCTTGGCTCAGTCAGTCTCTTATCAGTCCCTCCGGTGCTGGAAATGCTGCAAGAGCTTTGTTATTTTGCCTTTTAGTAAAAACTTTTCTGTTTCCAACACTACCTCAGAAGCTATCCTGCTAATTTTATGCCATTTAAGGTAGCTGGGCTATCTTGGGTGTGATAGGTCCTCTGAGAGCTCATAAGACCTGGCTTGAGGAGAAACCTATCACTTGGAGCCCAGACTGGTGATTTCTCATATTGAGAGACATAGTTTGTGGATTTTTGATTTGCCCTCGATCAAAATAGGACATTTTTTCCTTGGTCTTGCATTTTGGGGAGTGCAGGCCTGTGACTGGGTTTTTGTGGCACCAGAGAAAAAAACCCCAGGTTACGGAGGATCTGAGGCCGTTAGAGGGAGCCACACAAATCGAAGCCTTATACTGGTGAAAAGAGGCTGAAACTGGGATGGGCTGGAGAACACACAAAAAAGTCCTAAGGACTTCTTCAGAGACAGCTGCTATTGGTTGAGACACCGCTGCGTTTCCAGACCCAGGGAGTTCAGACCAAGGATGATAGCTGCTCTGAAAACTATCTTTTGGTGAGTAAGAATATGGGGAACAAGCTATCTATAGCAGAGCAGGATCTTTATTTTTATTTGAACTACAAATTAGAAATTCAAGGTATAAAATTTGAGAAGAAACAGCTTAAAAAACTCATCAGATGGGTTTTCACAGAATTTCTGACCATAAATACATCTGACACGCTTACTCTAAAGTTCTGGGATGCTGTGGGACTTAGATTATACAGTTTAGAAAAGAATGAGAAGTTCAGCCTAAAACTACATCAAATATTTCAGATGGTGTAACAATTTGTAACATTGGAGAGTGAAAAGCAAGCTAAAGACAGCCACAAAACACCTCAGAGCATAGAGAGAGCTGACCATGAGCTGCAGCAGAAAGAAAGGAGGGTGGGAAGAGACCCCAACCCTATCCCCAACCCACCCTGAAGTACACCGAACCTAGGAGGGCAGGCAGGAGACAGCCAGGCCAGCCACTCCTCGTCTGGCCCCCCCCCTCCCCCTCTGATGGGAGGGAAACAGACTGGCCCTGGCCTGACCAGTCTGCAACCCGTCTCTCCTAACCCCCCTAACCTCATGAATTCCCTTCAGTTTCCTTTCAAAAGTAACCTCAGGCACACTAAATCGGTGAACTTTGGCAGTACAATTGAAAAAAAGCCGAGCTGAATCCATGCTCTGTTTTGGAGCTGCCGAGCTTTGCCCTTTATAGGCGTGTTCCATCTTCTAACTCAGAGAATTCCCTTTCCATTTTGTCACTAAGCTCCTGCCCATCAGAGGTGGGACACTCCCCTTTTGTGACTGCACACCCTGACCCTGCCTACCCTGGGAAGTGGATGCAACCTCCGGGAACTGACCCCATCCAAAATGGTGGCACCCATATTGGGAGAAGCTCAGATTTTGAACAGATATTCCCACTCCCCCAGGGGCAATCCTCCAAAATCTGAGGATGAGTTTTATACATCAGGAGGCACAGTTACCTGGCAGAGGATAAGAAGGGGAGCAGTCCAGTAAGAAGAATGGGAAATTGCCTCTAAAATATCAGTGTTTCCAGTCCAACATAATGTCAGAGGTGGGAGGGACCACAGTGGGAACAAATAAGCTTTGCAGAAATAAAAGAGATTCGCAAAGCGGCAAGGTCGTGTGGAAGAGAGTCAGCATATTTCCGAGGTCTATTACAAGCTACCTTTTCAGCCAATGTATTCACCGCCTCATGACCTAAGGCAACTTTGTACATCTTTGCTGTCTCTGACAGAGTATTCGCTGTGGGAACTGGCATGAAAACTTTTACTAAATGATCTTTTAAGAGGTTATGAAAGAACTCCAGCCACTGCAAATATAACTCTAGTTCAGCTTGCTGGGGAAGGAGCTTACATAGATCCACAAAGACAGGCAAGGACACTCAATAGACACATCCTTCAGGATATTGAGGAAGCAGCAAGGGCTGCCCTGCTCCAAGTGCCTGACAGGAATAAACCAGAATTAGACTTCACAGAAATCGAACAAGGGATGGATGAGCCATACATTAAGTTTTTGGACCATTTAAAATTGGCATTGGATAAGCAAATTCCCATAGATCTTGTCAGACAAGAGTTATTAAAACGGCTTGCAATATTTAATGCAAATCCAAGCTGCAAAAAAATATTATGTGCATTGCCACAAGATCCCGAGCCTACCTTAACACAGCTAGTGGATGCTTGCAACTGCCTGGGTACTCCTGAACATGCAGCAGCCATGCAGGCAGAAGTGCTAGCTAATGCCATCACAACTGCACAGGAAAACACCCTAAAGCAGCAGGAAAAAGCTGTAGAAATTTAAACACAAACCCTAGCAGAGTCTCTAGCAGCCTTTAAAGGGGCAATTGAAGACCAACAGATTCCAAATGATACATGCAATTCCTGTGGTCAAAAAGGGCATTTTAAGAGGGAATATCCTAAACTACGAAGGAGGCCACTGTAGCCTCTTCCCCACGGACTCAGGGGCTGGACGGGTGCCCAGCTGGGTGCCCTCGGATCTGGCTGAAGGTGGCCACAGGATGTGCCATTCCCGGATTCCCTCTGGAACCCTGGGTAGTAGTTACCGTCTGCAGCGTAGGTGGCGCAGGCGGGATCTCAGCTACGAGGTACCGAAGCAAAGGAAGGAGGAGTGGACACCTGTATAAATACCAAGGATCTTTTAATCTTCCCCGGTGGTGCTAGGGATGGGCGACAAGGAGGAGGTCTCGGGGGGGGGGCGCTGATAAAGGGAGTGGGTGTGATGGGAGGATACATAAAGCTTACCAATAACAAGGACCCAGGGAGGAGCATGGGTTACAGCTAAGCCCTTGAGGATCACACAGGGGAGGGGAAAAACCCCAGGGGTAAATCATACATTGAATAAGGAAATGACTGACACAGAGAATTCTCAAGATAAGGGGGGTGGTTACCATGACAGGCAGGGGATGGGGGGCAGCTCCAAAAGGGAGGAAATAGGGAGAAACCATTGTGAGGGAAGTACATGGGGGGAGCTGAGGACCAAAACATTATTGAGTTACAAAAGGAATAACTGATTCTAAAAACACACAATGCCACATCTTCCCCTTCTTTGTTTAAAAAGGAAGGAGAAGGGCACTGTGGAAAAGAACAAAGTCCAGTCTCTTTTTCATCCTGGTGCTCTCTGTTTTCTGGATTTCCCATCTTGGACACTGAGGAAGGCTTTGTGGGGAAGGAGGTGATGACCTGTCCAAGGTTCTTGAAGGTAAAGGCACAGAAGAAGGAAATGGGGTAGCATTAGGAGTGTCTTTTCCTCCTGCGACGTTTTCGGTTCTTTGCGAAAATGTGGTCATTGGGATCTTGTTCTCCATGGGGAGTCACGGCCTGGGACACCTGGGCAGTTCCTGTTGGGGTATAGGGTTTGACAAATTTCTTAGGGACCCATCTGACACCTGAGGGCGTGGACACGCAGGCGTACCCACGTCCCCAAGTGACGAGATGGACCGGACCCTGGATTTCTCCAGAGTCTGGGTCCCGGATAAGGACAGGTGGCTTTTTCCTTAAATCCTGTGTGTTGGTGCTGGTGGAAGTGTCTCAGGACTGGCAGCTCTGGTCTGTCAAAGGAACAATTCAAGAAATTGATGGTGAAAAGTGCTTTGCAGAGCCTGAGATGTGGGGACAGAGCTTGGACATCTCCCTGCTGGCGGGTGAGGACTTGCTTTAAGGTCTGGTGAGTGCGTTCTATTACAGCCTGACCGGTGGGGGAGTGTGGAATCCCCGTCCGACGTTGCACCCCCATTCCTGTAAAGAACTCACCAAACGCCTTGGAGGTATAAGCTGGGCCATTATCGGTTTTGATAACTGATGGAATTCCTAAAACTGCAAAGGCATGCATTAGGTGGTTCTGAGCATCTGCTGCCTTTTCCCCAGCATGGGATGAGGCGAAGACTGCCCCCTGAGAAGGTATCCACGGATACATGGACGTATTTGAACCATCCAAACTCTGGCACATGTGTGACATCAGTTTGCCACACCTCGCAACTGCAGAGCCCCCTAGGGTTCACCCCAGAACCCAATGATGGTAAAGCTGTCTTCTGACAGTTGGGGCATGTGTCCACAATTGCTTTGGCTTGGTCACGCCGAAGATGAAATTGGCGGACCAGCCCTGGGGCATTTTGATGGAACTGCTGGTGGCTTAATTTGGCCTGCAGGAAGATATTAGGAAGGCCAGCCAGGTGCATAGATACAGCTAGGGCATCTGCCCTGCGGTTTCCCTCGGCAATGAACCCAGGGAGGTGGGTGTGTGATCTCACATGCATCACAAAAAAGGGTTGCTACCGGTGGGAAACCAGGTATAATAAACTCGAGAGCAAGCTAAAGATGACAGGATTAGAGACCTCTTTGAGTACTGCATGTTCTGCTTGGGACACTACACCTGCTACATAAGCCGAATCAGTTACCAAATTAAAAGGTTCTGAAAATTTCTCAAAGGCTCGGACAACTGCATCCAGCTCAGCAACTTGTGGAGAACCCTCCACAATCTTCACATCGGCCTCCCACAACTGAGTTCGAGGATCCTTCCAGGTTATTACTGACTCATGTGGATCCTCCAGATCCATCTGTGAAAACTGTCAGGGCTTTGAGTGGGTGACGACTTTGGATTTCTTTTAGGATCAGATTAAATTCGGTGTTAAATAATTTGTGAGCCGGATGGTTGATTGAAATTTGTCTAGTGTAGATATCTAAGGAGAACTGCAGAATCTCATTGTGACGGAGCAAATGCTCCCAGGTATCATAATCCATTTTTCCTGTGGATGTTTGAATGGGGAGGTAGATACATGCGAAATCACACCCTGCCAACACGCACAAGCGAGCCCTAGCCCTTATGATCAGCTGGGCCAGCAGTTCTTGTGGCTTGGTGATGCTTTTGGACAACTGGTGACTGAGGAACACCCACTCTATGATTAAGAGGGGTCCCTCTGGTCCGTGTCCCATTGAAAAATCAACCCGTGCAGATGTGGTAACCTACCCAGGATTATGAAATTGAAGGGCAGATCCTCCCAGCATGGGTGGGCTTGCCGGCTTGCCATGGTGGACTGGACCTTCTCGAGTGCAGCCCTGGCCTCCTGAGTCAAGGACCTTGGGGAATCCAGACTCTTCCCCCCTTTTAGAAGTCGAAAAGAGGGGACAACTCCCTCGTGGTAAGCCCCAGACAGAGCCTGATCCAGTTTAATGAACCACAAAGTTGGTGCAGGTCTCTTAGGGTTTTGGGGTTGTCATTAATTAGGATTCTTTGGGGTGTGATGGTGCATTTTGTGATTTCAAGGCCCAGATACCTCCAAGGCAGCAGGCTTTGGACTTTCTCTTCCTGCAGCTCAAATCCTGCCCCTGTTAAGGCTGTAATAGCATCCTCTAAGGCACGTGCAAGCATGTCGTTGTCAGGGGCACAAATAAGAATGTCATCCATATAGTGATATATTATGCATTTTTTCTCCCTTTTGCACACTGGGGAAAGAACCCCCCCGACATACCACTGGCAGATACAGGACTGTTTTTCATCCCTTGTGGAAGAACTGTCCAATGGTAGCACTTCATGGGAGCCCCTCTGTTGATGGAGGGCACAGAGAACGCAAATTTGGGTGCGTCTGCTGGGTGAAGGGGAATGTGAAAAAAAGTCTTTTATTTCAATGACTGCCAATTTCCAATTTTGTGGGAGCATAGATGGGGAAGGCATCCCTGGTTGGAGACATCCCATGTCTTTGATGACATCATTTATTTTTCTCAGATTGTGGAGGAGACACCACCTGTCACCTCCATGCTTTCTGATAACAAAAACAGGAGAGTTCCAGGGGCTGTTGGTTTCCTCTATATGGCCCATGGCCAGTTTTATTTCCACAATTTGGGTGAGTGCCTTTAATTTCTGTTTGTTGAGTGGCCACTGACCTACCTGGACTGGTTTATCAGTAAGCCACTTCAGCTTCAAGGTAGGGCGCCCCGCAGTGGCCGCACCTAAAAAGGCTGAGGAGCAGGCAAGTCCAATTTTGCCCTCCACTGTGACATGGCATCTCTCCCCCACAGGGTAAATGTGGAATTCAAAATGAATGGGCGGATAGATGCTAATTGCCCATTCGGCCCCATAATTTGTACTTGGCTCTTAGATCTTCAGGCTGATTGAAGACCCCCAATCCCCTTAACTATGTGATTCACATCTTGCAACTCCCATTGTGGCTGCCATTTGTGTGGGGGAATGACTGTCACATCTGCCCCCGTGTCCATCATCCCCTGAAGCTGGATAGAATGCCCCCCGCTCTTAAGGCCACACTACACCAGAGGCTTTTCTTTCCTAGCACCTCAGTGTAAAAAACCAGAAAGGTCCAGGTCATCACACATAAAAAGACATATTGAGATTGCTTGTGCAATAATCTGGCCTTCTGACAGGGAGGGGGGGGGGGTGGACAAGGCGTGTCATGAGGGGGAAGCGTTCCAGGTTATGGGTAAGGACTGCAGGAGCGACTTCAACCCCCAAGGGAGTGTGTTTTGTGTCCCCGACAAGGTACTTGCAATTCAGTGATGGAATGTGCCTGTAAGTCTCCGCCTGCTGAATGTGTGGGAGAAGTTCTGGCTCTGCACCAATCTTGTACCAGTCCTGATTGGAATAAAGGATAGGGTTACTTACTTTGAGTCTGAATGGTTCACAAATGTCCGATGTGGTTAATTGGCAATTATTTTTAGAAGTGACTGGCCCCCTGCAAATTTCCCTATTTATGTCCCTGTGTGGGGCTTGCTCGAGCTAAATGCTCAGTTTTTTTGAGTGTGGTGACTTGAAACTTGATCACCTTTTTCTCCCCTAACATCTACACCCACACTTCGGGGAGCCCTCCCTAGAAAAGGACAGCTATGAATGAAATTATCATCCCGGCCGCAATGAAAACAAGAATGCCCCCGCGGCCCCGGTAATCTTGGAGGTCTTGTGGGGAAGGTGGGTCTTGCTGGGGCTGAGAAAGCTGCTGCCATCGTCTGTTCTGATGTCGAGCTGGATCTAATTAAGTCCTCTATGACGAGCATGGCTTTGCATGTGCATTCCTTGATCAGCTGATCGAGGGTCGGCGGTGGAGACGCAGGAAGAGCTAGGATGACTCTGCGACACATCTCATTAGCATTGGTGGTTACAATGTCTAAAATCAGCTGCTCTTGTAGCTGGGGGTTATCCAACTTTCTCTCAACCGCAGCTCTGACCCTGTCAACGAAATCTACGAATGGTTCAGAAAGGGTTTGTTTAATTGCAATGTAAGGCACCACAGGTTCTTTGGAAGGCATCCCAAAGAATGCTCTTTCAGCTGTCGATGTAATCAAATTTAAGACTTCTCTAGGTATCACTGCTGCTTGCTTTTGTGGCAAGCTCCAATAACCCTCACCAATAAGATGGTCTATTGTGATCGGGTGGCCCTCAGCATCTGCGGCACACTCTTTTGGATCTCTGGGAGGAGGTCCTCTGTTAACCTTTTCCAAGTCCTTTCCCACAATTTATACTCTGATGGGGGGAGCAAACAACTAAAGAAACGTTTAATATCATCAGGGACTAATGTTTTCGAAAACGTAGATCTTAAAATGCTCCGAAAAAATTCACTTTTTGGGCCAAATTCTCTTTTGGATTTGCAGAGATCTCGGATAATATAATATGAAAGTGGCTCATAGCACGGATGCTGCCTGTTCCTATTGTACACAACAGGAGCTAAAAACAAAGGCTCCATATTACTCACTGCCTCCTGCCTCACTGCTTCCCCACTGCTGGCTGCTGCATCACCGTGGGAACCAGAGGGTGGGGCGTGGGAAAAAGGAAGAGGGAGGGCAGCACCCTGAGAGTGAGGGGAAGAACCCTAGGTGGAGGAAGGGTGGGGCAGGGGTGGAGCCGATGGTACTGCTGTGGGAGGAGGGGAGGGGTCAGGTGACATGGGAGGAGTTGCGCAATCATATTTGGGAGGAGACAGCAATGCAGACGTCACAGGGGAAGAGGAGGGGGGTAAGGCTAGGTCTGGGGCTGGGGGGGGGAGGAGGAAGGGATTCTGGGAAGGAGAAGAGTCTGCCATGAGGTAGCAGCCATTTTGCAGCATGGGAACGGTCGCCACGTGGCGGCAGCCATTTTGAGACATCGGGGTAGCTGCCAGGAGGCAGCAGCCATTTTGAGGCACCTCTTTGGAGTGTGCAAGAATGGGTTTCAGGAACCAAAGCGACTTTTAACATTTACAGAGTTATCTACGGGGATAAAGGGATTGGAAAGAGGTTTAGGAATAGATTACCCGACGGTGTGGCCATCACCGCCGTGGCAAGGTTACAGAGAAGAGCGGGGGGAGCCAGGGAGACGACAGCAGCCCTGTGTCTGCTTTCAACGGTCTGCTCCCTCTGTTCTCCTCAGTGTAGGGGAAGTGGGGTTAGGAAAAGCAGGCAGGCAAGAGGGTTTAGGGAGAACTGGGGAACTGGGACATTTTTTACTTTCCCGCTTCTGATTCGTAGCTCTATCCTTCACAATATCAAATACTAAAAGAAACAACCTCATAAATCCCTCCTTTACAGCAGGGTCCCTCTTTTTTATGCTTTCTGATAGTACACAACCCACGGCTTTCCAAAACTTCTCATTCTTAACCTCTTCAGCCGTAATGTGTGGGAACTTAAGAAACATCCACCGAATAAAACCCTTAACTAAACTTCTAGAATACTTTTCTTTCCCCCCCCTCCAGGATACCCACAACTTGGGAATAAACTCCTCTCTGCTGGGTAGACAGCAGTATTCCCATGCTGCCAACCTAGCAAACTTTCACCCACTCAACTGCTGCAAATAGGGAAAAAAACTTAAAGCCGACAGCGGCAAACCTCTCTCGCCGCCCCCCACGCGTCCCCTCACTCCCGGGAATGGGGCTGACACACGGAGCCGGGACTCACCAACCGTCAGCCTCAGGGGAAAAACACAGCAGTGAATAGTCCTTGGTCCAGAAGGCGTCTCTTTTTGCTGCAAAAAGAGGTTGTGCCTTCTTCCCCTCGGGAGCACCACCGGACAAAAATCGGTATGCTCACTCGAGGGTGCTGGAGCTACCAGGAACCAAATACAATCCAAAAAAGCTGAAGCTTCAGGAAGGGTTCAACTCCAATCGGCGGGTTCTGCGTGGCGAGGTCTGGCGCTGCAACTTTGGAAAACTGCGCCGTGCCACCGACGCTGCGAGTTGCGGCACCACCAGCGGTTGAAAATTTGGAAAAATGCCGCCCTACGGTGGTGCGCCAAATGTAGCCTCTTCCCCGTGGCCTCAGGGGCTGGACGGGTGCCCGGCTGGGTGCCCCCGGATGCGGCCGAAGGTGGCCACACGATGTGCCACTCCCGGATTCCCTCTGGAACTCTGTGCATATGCTCAACATACTTATATGGGTGTTATACCTAGCTCTATATTTTTCTGCACATGGGGAATAATCTGCCAATTGTAATGCTCCTGTGTAGACCAGCGTATGGTATAAAAATTGCTTTATTGGTATATTATGTATTGCATGATAACCTCCGAGGCAATGAACATAATTCGGAATATGTACTCAATTTTGTTTGCTTGTCCTAATCTAGGCTGCTGCGTCTGGGGCCTCAATAGCACCCAGCCCCTAGGGGGAGGGGTAAATAAATATTTTTTTCAGCCTTTCAGGCTTGACACAGCAGTTTTTGAAAATTTTGAGTTCTTTCTGGATGCCAAGGACAGCATAGTGTTGTTAGTTCTGCTTTGTCTTCTCTGCACAACATGCAACATGCTTAGAAAAAAAACACTACATGGTGTGGTGCAGCATCTTCTTGATGAAGAGGAAAAGAGAAGCAAAGCAACAGTGTCCATGTCTGCACAGAATGCCACAGAGGAGGAAAGAACCAAATGCCAAAAAACAGCATCTGTGTCTAGGCAGACTGTCACAGAGGAGGAAGAAACCAAAAGCACCATCAGCATCTCCACACAAACTGTCGCCGAACCAGAACAGCCTGAACCAGTAGCAGTTGCCCCAGTTCAGAAGAAGAAATCAAAGAACAAATCAGTCCGCATAGTAACTGACAAGGATGTGGCAGGAACTTGACATTCAGCAGAAGACACAGAGCCAGAAATCATCACTCGCTCTCTATCCCTGGGTGAGATGTGTGACCTGCGGAGGGAATTCACCCATCAGATGAATGAGTTCATCCTGACCTGGCTGCTCCGCATCTGGGATGTTGCAACCAATGACACCATTTTGGATGGAAGCCAGGCCAGGCAACTGGGATCGCTGTCCTGGAATGTGGTCAGTGACCAAGGGATCTGGAGAACCCAAGAAACTCTCAGCCTCTGGTGGCAACTGATGACGAGTAGGAGGGACAGATATCTTTGTAAAGAAGACCTCTGGGTGCACCAAGGAAATGGAGCACAATGGAACAAAGTATCCAATGCTTGAGGGAATTGGCTGTGCTGGAGATCATTTTCTCAGAAGACGAGAGATTTCCTAAGAGCCCAGATTGTGTCCAGTGCACATTGCAAATGTGGTTTAGATTTGCATGGCTTGGACCAGAGATGTACTCCCGTTACCTGCTGTAAGAGATGGTCTGAAGTTTCCCTCATTTGCCTCATGACCATCGCAAAGACAGAGACCAAGACCCTGAAGACCCTGACTGGACTTCTGGCCTGGTTGAGGTGGATGCTCGTTAAATGATTGTTTGCAGCTGTGTTAGCAGTGCCACCATGGTACACTGCTTCGAGCAGGGCCTGGCAAGGAGCGGCTTGCTCTATACACTTACACCTGCTTCACAATACCCCCTCATCACAATAGCCCATGAATTTCCCCACCTCTTGGCCAAATTAACTTTTTGGGGTAACTTTGGTAGTCCCCCATGGAAAATCCCTTATCTGCCTCACGACCACTGTGACGGATGGAGATTGAAGATCCCTCCCTTGGACCGAAACTGAGACCCTTACAATTCTGATACAGGGGCGCTGAAGTGAGATGTCTGCCAAGTGTTGCCTGCAGATGTGTTCACTGGACCAAGACTGGTTTCCAATAGAAATCAGTCCTGAAACAATGGGTCCCACTCACTGCTGAGATTGACTTATCCTGTTTTAGAACATGGACTGTCTGTACCTGTTTTCAATAAGCTTATTCTTCATTGTACCTTATCCCGCCTCAGCGGAGGACTATAATAGACCCCTGAGTTAACCAAGACTTTGAGATTGCCCCTGACATGACAAGACAGATCTATTGCCTGGACCACGAGAATTTCATCTCTCTGTTGGTAGCTATATTCCCCCCCTTTTCTTTCTCTCTCTTTCTATCCTTTATCTACTTTCTAACCCTTCTATCACATTTGCTGTGGGCACTCAATAAAAGGTGCATTCGTTTTGATTAATACTGAAATGCCCTCTGTGTTGTTTTTTGCACTCTGAGATCAGTTAATGAACCATCACAACCCCTGCTTGTACTAGCGGATCGTGACACCTGCAAACACTGCAATGGACAGAAGGCAAGGACAGGGTGGGAATCTTGTTCAATAAACTAAGAATTTACGAGGACACTGTCACTGCCCCATTTCGTACCCATGTCTCATCTGTGGAAACAAGGTGGGCTGAGCAAGTCCAGAGCTTGATTGAAGAGGGCCATCAGAAACTAAAAAAGGAACTTAAGGAAAAAGTCTACCACATCTCACCAGAACCAACAAGAGTCTCGGCCATTAGGAGCCAGTGTCCCCCAGCCAAAAAGAGAAGATACACTCCACAAAGTAACCTGTAGTTTTTCCTTCAAGAACATAGAGAAGAAATGAAGAAGTAGGATAGAAAACCCACCTCCTCCGTAGCAGCCCAAGTACGTCAACTGAAAAGGGAAACACCTAACACAAAAAGCTCATCTAGAGTGAATGGTGCTCCAGTCTCTCTCACACAGAGTTCCAGACAATATAGGAATGATGATAAGACTGATACACTTGAAGGAACCTCAGGAACCTATTTACAGGAAGAGAGCAATGTGTGCCACAACCAGGAATAGAGGGGCCCTGCCTCTAGCCAGGTAGAGGACAGAGACAATCAAATCTATTGGACTGTGTGGATCCAATGGCCTGGCACATTTGACCCACAAAAATATGCAGCTTTGGTTGACACCAGTGCCCAATGTACCCTGATGCCATCAAGGTAGGTAGGAGCTGAATCCATTTCTATTTCTGGGGTAACAGGAGGATCCTAGCAGCTGACTGTATTGGAGGCCGAAGTGAGTTTAACTGGGAACAGGTGGCAGAAACACCCCATCATGACTGTCCCAGAGGCCCCATGCATCCTCGGCATAGACTGTTTCAGAAATAGATATTTCAAAGACCCGAAAGGACATTGTTGGGGTTTCAGGATAGGTGCTTGTCCTAGGGTGATGTTATGATGCTTGTATCCCCAGCCGCTGTTCTGTTGATGCTGGAAATTATGTTCTGTGCCTTCAAGACTGGCTCTGAAAAGTGAATGTTTTGTTTTGTTTTGCTATTAGCTGCTCCCCCACGGCTGGCGGGATCACACAGACGGGGCAGTACATAGCGCGGTTTTTGCTTTTTGCTTTGCTTTCGCTTTGGTCTTGCTTCTGCTTTGCTCCTTCTTTGCTCTTGCTTTTGCTTCTGTTTGATAGTTTAGCTAAGCAGTCCTATTTTTCCCTCGACTGTTTTTCTTTCCCTTTCTTGTAACCACTCAAACCTGCTCCAGACTGGGACCTGGGAAACACCAAGAGTTTGCACTTTTTGGCCTGCAGCAGCCATTCCCACTGCTGGAAGGACTGATAACAGAGCGACCACTCCCAAGAGAGACTTTCTGAATTTGTCATCTTTTTCAGAGCAGTGAAAGAGTGCTGTGCCTGTTAAATAAACAGGTTCATTCCACTTCTCTCTGAAGAATCCTTCCCGAACCAGTTGGGGGAAGGGGGCGTGTGGGTTTACTTTCTGTAGGGGCCCCCTTTGAGGGTTTTCACCCAAATTTGCCCTAAACCACGACACTGCTGTAGAGACCGAAGACATCAGAAAACTGAATACCTTGCCTGGTCTCTCAGACAACCCCTCTGCTGTGGGACTGCTGAGAGTAGAAGAACAACAGCTACCAATCGCCACAGCAACAGTCCACCATTGGCAATATGGTAACAACAGAGCCTCTGTGATTCCCATCCACAAGATGATTCGTAAACTGGAGAGCCAATGGGTGGTCAGCAAGGCTTGTTCACCTTTCAACAGCCCTATATGGCCAGTGTGTAAGTCTGAAGGAGAATGGAGACTGACAGTGGATTACCAGTGGTGGCCTGAATGAGGTCACACCCCCACTGAGCGCTGCCGTGCCAGACATGTTGGACTTCCAGTATGAGCTGGAGTCCAAGGCAGCAAAGTGGTAAGCGACCATTGATATTGCCAACACCTTCTTCTCCATTCCTCTGGCAGCAGAATGCGGGCCTCAGTTTGCCTTCACCTGGAGGGGCATGCAGTACACCTGGAACCGACTGCCCCAGGGGTGGAAGCACAGTCCCACCATCTGCCATGGACTGATCCACACCACACTGGAAAAGGGTGAGGCTCCCGAACATCTACAGTATATCGAAGACATCATTGTATGGGGGAGCACTGCAGGGGAAGTCTTTAAAAAAGGAGAGAAGATTATCCACATTTTTCTGAAAGCTGGTTTTGCCATTAAGCAAATTAAGTTTAAGGGAACAGCTCAAGAAATTCAGTTTCTAGGTGTCAAGTGGCAAGATGGACATCGTCAGATCCTGACAGACGTAATCAACAAGATCACCACTATGTCTCCACCTATGAACAAGAAGGAAACACAAGCTTTCCTAGGTGCCATAGGCTTTTGGAGAATGTTCATTCCTGAGGACAGCCAGATCGTGAGCCCTCTCTACCTGGTCACCCACAAGAAGAACGATTTCCACTGGGGCCTTGAGCAACAACAAGTCTTCACCCAGATCAGGCAGGAAATCACTCATGCAGTAGTCCTTGGTCCAGCCAGGACAGGACCAGAGGTGAAGAACATGCTCTGCTCTGCAGCTGGGGACCATGGTCTGTCCTGGAGCCTTTGGCAGAAGGTGCCTGGTGAGACTCGGTGTCTACCACTAGGATTCTGGAGCTGAAGTTACAAAGGCTCTGAAGCAAACTGCATTCCTACAGAGAAGGAAATCTTAGCTGCCTATGAAGGAGTTCAAGCTGCCTCAGAAGTAATTGGCACCGAAACACTGCTGCTTCTGGCACCTCGGTTACCAGTGCTGGGGTGGATGTTTAAAGGCAAGGTTCCTTCCAGACATCACGCCACTGACACCACATGGAGCAAATGGATTGCCCTCATCACACAGCGTGCCCGTATTGGAAATCTGAATCGCCCTGGGATTTTGGAAATTATAACAAACTGGCCTGAAGGGGAGACTTTTGGATTATCCTCTGAAGAAGAAGAGGAACAAGTGGCATGTGACGAGGAAGCCCCACCATATAATGAGCTACCGGAGACAGAAAGACGATATGCCCTCTTCCCTGATGGTTCCTGCCGAATCGTAGGCACTAACCAGAAATGGAAAGCTGCAGTACGGAGCCCCACACAACGAGTTGCGCAAGCTACTGAGGGAAAAGATGGACCAAGTCAGGTTGCAGAGCTTAAAGCCAACAAGCTGGCTTTGGATATTGCCGAATGAGAAAAGTGGCTGAGGCTCTATCTCTACACCGACTCATGGATGGCAGCTAATGCTTTGTGGGGATGGCTGGATTGCTGGAAAAAGGCCAACTGGCAGCCCAGAGGGAAACTCATCTGGGCCATCGAGAGTTGGTAAGACATTGCCACCTGAATAGAGAGGTTGACCATTAAGATTCAACATGTGGATGCACACATACCCAAGAGTCAGGCTAATGAAGAGCATCACAACAATGAGCAGGTGGACTGAGCTGCCAAGGTGAAAGTATCACAGGCTGATCTAGACTGGCAGCACAAGAGAGAATCATTCCTAGCTCATTGGGCCCATGACGCTTCTTGTCATCAGGGGAGAGATGCAACATACCGATGGGTCCATGACCGAGGAGTGGACCTTACTATTGACAACATCTCACAGATCATCCACAACTGCAAGACGTGCCCTGCAATCAAACAGGCCAAGCGGGTAAAGCCTCTGTGGTACGGTGGGCGATGGTTGAAGTACAGGTATGGGTGATAGTATGGGGATAAAGTGTTACTAAAATCATGGGATATTCAGGGCAGTTGGAAAAAAAGGTTGGGCCTGGTAGGCCCTGGAAAAATGTTAGGCTTTACTGGATCATGCAAAACTGCACCTGTACAATCATTTAATGACTATGATAAATGATATGATTGTTATATGATAAATTATATGATTGTTAAATGTGATGATTGTTTGGTAATTGGATATAATTATTGTTTAATCGTAACAAGAATCAGGAGAAATGATGTTTGGGAGGTTTGATGGAAATTACATTCATGCTTGGATGAAATCAATGTATAGAATAGAACAATATAAGTTTAATAATTAATATGTAGTTATATAATGATAAGGGTATAAAAACGTGTTCATCCTGAACCCATGTTGGAGTCAGATTTGGGTCTGTACCCCTGACACCCAGAGCTCTTTAATAAAAGCACCTGCATATAATCATTCTGTGATTATGTGTTTCTGTACATTAACATTTTTGGTGACCCCAGATGGGACCCTGTGAGGGCTGCTGAGGACCCCGCAATCCGATCATGCTCCAGCCAGCACCAAGGGATTCTCAGGGAGCCTATCGGTGCCACTACCTCCCACCGCTCACAACGTCCGCTGGAAAGGTAAGGTCCTTTTCACTCTGGTCTGGTTGCCTGCCAAGAAGATGCAGTGAAAGCTATGCGTGGTTGGGCTAAGGAATTCCTGGTATTTCCTAGGCGCCATCCATTAGATAACCACAAAAGCGTTGCAGGTTCGGCATCTGTGGTGTATTGTAGCTGTAATATGGAGAAGCTTAAAGGAATTTTGGGTGGCAATGTGCCCATACCGCATACTTCTCCTTTGGGGTGCTTATTAGCACATTGGAAACAGGGTAACTTTGGGGAAGAGTTATGTAAGACTAAGTTGATTGAATATTGTAATACATGGTGGCCAGAATATGTCCTGGAGAGTGGGGAAAAGTGGCCAAAGAACAAGTCTTTGCAATATAACATCATTTTATAGTTGATGTTGTTTTGTAAGTGAGAGGGAAAATGGGATGAGGTTCCATATGTTGATTTGTTTTTCCATTTGTGAGAAAAGCCAGAATGGCAGACTGAGTGTGGATTGATAGTGGTCAAGGCATTTGGGAGTGATAAGTGCAAGGTCTGTGTAAAAGGGAAGCATTGTTTAGAACACCTGGCGTTGAAAGAAAGTTTATGTCGGGGGAATGATATGGATGTTGGTTTACAAATGGTTCCAACAGGACCAAGAGAACCTAGCCCTATTCTGCCTGCCCCTACTTCACCCAACCCTACTTCACCTAACCCTATTTCACCTAATCCTACTTCACCCTTCCCTCTCTACCCTCCTCTCCTGCCTTAACCTGATCCTTCTTTCCCAGGAGATGATAAAAATCTAACTATGATACAAGGAAATGGGAGAAATGTGAGTGAGGAAGATAGCAGCAGTGGGAGTGATGATAACGAATCAGCGACACCGGTATCTCATCAGATTCAGTCAAAGCTCGATTTGTCTAAAACAGGAAAAGACTTGGGGAGACAAAAGCAGACTGTGATTGCCTCCTTGAGGCAAGGAGTAGGAGTGAAGGAGCTGGTGTTTGTAAAGGTACCTTTCTCTCCTGTGGACTTGGTAATTTGGAAACAATCAGCTGGGACTTATAGGGAAAATCCTGATAAAGTGGCCAGGGTGATAAAAATGATCATGAAAACTCAGAATCCGGACTGGGATGATATACAAGTAATATTAGATACTTTAATGGATTCTACTGAGAAAGAGATGGTGCTTAGGGCAGCTAAGGAAAAAGCGAGCTAAGATATCAGAAACAGGCTGGTGACGAGGACTCTATATAATAATTTTCCAACCGAGGGTCCAGGGTGAAATCCTAATACACTCGGTGGTATGCAAAGGCTACAGAAATATCAGGAGTGGGTCCAGACGGGGGTTCAGAATGCTATACCTAAGACTATGAATTGGTCTAAATTGTGTGAGGTAAAGCAGGAAAAGAAAAAATCCCCTACTGCATTTTTGGAAAGGCTTAAGGAAGCAGCGAGAAAATATATGGATCTCCAAATAGACGCAGAGCAAGCAAAGGTTTAGCTTGCCCTCATTTTCCTGGGGCAGTTGCAGGATGATATAAGGAGAAAATTGCAAAAGTTAGAAGGGGAGGAATTAAGGAATTTGGATAAACTACTTGAGGTAGCCTGGAAGGTATGCAATAATAAAAAAAAGGAGGCTAGTAAAAGGCAGCAGCAGTCTTTTGGCAGTAATACAAGGAAAAGGGAATCCAGGTTTCAGAGGACGCAGCAGAGGTGGTCATGGACTGGGTAGGGGTGGGCTTGGCCAAGGACACGGGGGAACGGTTATGTCAAGATTAGGCTTAAATCGGTGTGCGTATTGCAAGCAGGAGGAACATTGGAAGAGAGAGTGCCCAAACCATTTTATCCAGAGCAATCAGTCCCAGCAGGAAGATGTTGCCAAGGTGATGGTGTTGGGACAATAGAGCAGCTGACTAGAATCGGAACAAAAATCAATACAGGAACCTGTAGTAACTATACAATTGGGGGATAAAGAAGTAAAATTCCTGGTGGATACGGGGCCCACGTATTCTGTACTAAATTATTTGAAAGGGCAAACTGGGGAAAAACAAACAACAATGGTTGGAGCCACAGGAAAGGAGGAAAATTGGCCATTATTGCAACCCCTGGATTTGTGTTTTGGGAACAAGGTTTTAACACAAGAATTCTTATATGCGCCTGAGTGCCCAATTCTACTTTTAGGGAGCGATTTATTGGCAAAACTTGATGCGGTAATAACCTTTGAGAGTGGGGAACTTTTAATGAAAATACCAGAGTCAAAGACAGAACAAATTCTAATGCTAAAAAAAAAAACCAGTTCCTACCATCCCTAGGGAAGTAGAAGATGCAGTAATTCCCTCTGTATGGGAAACAAATATATCTGGAAAATCTAAATTTGCACAACCAGTACATGTGGAATTAAAAGAAGGGGCAAGGGCTGTACAGGACAAACAGTATCCCATAAAACCAGAAGCACGACAAGGAATAGTAAAGATCATTGATAAATTCTTGAAATACAAAATTCTAGAAGAATGTGAATCAGCATATAATACACCAATATTTCCAGTAAAGAAACCAAACAGTGAGTATAGACTAGTGCAGGATTTGAGAGCAGTAAATGAAATAACTAAACGCATTTATCCAGTGGTTGCCAATCCCTACATGTTGTTGACATCTGTAAAAGAGATATATAAATGGTTTACTGTAATTGATCTAAAAGATGCCTTTTTCTGCATACCCCTTGACAAAGAAAGTAGGAAACTGTTTGCCTTTGAGTGGGAAAATCCAGGCAATGGAAGAAAAACCCAGCTCACCTGGACACGGCTTCCACAAGGATACAAGAACAGCCTGACCTTGTTCGGAAACCAACTGGTGAAGGAGCTGGAGATTTGGACTGAGAATGGGCAAGTACCAAGAGACCAGGACCTGTTTCTGCAGTATGTTAATGATATACTGATAGCTACAGAAGAAAAAGCAATCTGCATAAAGGTAACGATCAAGATTTTAAATTCACTAGGAATGGGAGGATTTAAAGTATCCAGAGAAAAGGCGCAACTTGCCCGACAGACTGTGATCTACCTGGGATTTGAAATTTCACAAGGGCAGCAAAAACTAGGTACTAACTGTATTCAAGCTATCTGTGCTATTCCAGAGCCCCAGAACCTACACGAGCTGCGAGTCTTCCTTGGGATGGCAGGGGGGTGTCACCTGTGGATCATGGACTATGGACTAATCGTGAAAGCCCTGTACGAAGCCCAGAAGATGCAGCCATTCACCTGGGGCAAGTCACAGAAAGAAGCCTTCCTAAAATTAAAAGAAGCACTGACTGCTCCAGCATTAGGGTTACCTGATCTGTCTAAAGATTTTCAGCTGTTTGTACATGAAAATCTGCACCGAGCACTGGGAGTCCTGACCCAGCATTTCGGAAGCTGGAAAAGGCCGGTGGGCGATTTTTCCAAACAACTTGACAACGTAAGTGCCAGATGGCCTTCATGTCTGTGAGCAGCCGCAGCCACTGTGATACTGATACAAGAAGCCAGGAAGCTTACTATGGGAAGACACATAGATGTCTATGTACCACACATGGTAACCACTGTGTTAGAGCAGAAAGGGGGCCATTGGCTATCTCCAAGCAGGATGATAAAATTCCAGGTAATCCTGACCGAGAAGGATGATGTCACATTAAAGACAACTAACCTTTTGAATCCAGCTTTGTTTCTAGGTACCACAACTGAAGAAGGCCCATTAGAGCATGACTGTGTAGAAGTAATAGAGTACACCTATTCAGCAAGAGAAGACTTGAAAGACGTCCCGCTAGAGCAGCCAGAGTGGGAGTTATTCACAGATGGAAGCAGCTTTGTGGAGAATAGAACCAGATACACTGGATATGCGGAAACAACAATCAGTACAGTAGTGAAGGCAAAAGCATTACCACCAAATACATCTGCCCAGAGGGCAGAACTGGTTGCCTTAACCAGAGCACTAGAATTGAGTGAAGGGAAAAAGATAAACATATGGACTGACTCAAAATATGCTTTTCGAATGGTGCATGTACACGGAGCACTGTGGAAAGAAAGAGGACTACTGTCTTCTCAAGGTACACACATTAAACATCAAGATGCAGTCCTGAAATTAATAAAAGCAGTACAAAAACCTGAACAAGTGGCAATTATACACTGTAAAGCACACCAATCAGGAAGCTCCAAAATTTGTGAGGGAAATCGAAAGGCAGACTGGGCAGCCCAACAGGTTGCTCGAGAAGCGCAAAAACAATGGCATTGATACCTTTAAAACTTAATGTATCTCAATTCAATTTGCCTCCAAAACTGAAATATTCAGTAGAAGATGAGAGATTGGGAAGTTTTCTAAATGCACAAAAGAATTCAGAAGGGTGGTATGTAACTACACAAGGGCAAATAGTGGTACCCCCCCTTGATAATGAGAGAAGTTCTACAAATTAAACATAATGAATGTCATTGGGGTACAGAAGCATTGGTAAAATTGCTAAAGCGAAATTTAATCTCTGTATGGATGTTAACAATGGCAAAATCAGTAATATCAAAATGTGAGATCTGCTTGAAGAACAACCCAGTGGCTAGACAACAGGCACAGCATGTTGCCAACATATTTTATGAAAAATCCTTTACTTGGGATTTTTCCTTCTTGGGAGCTGAGAAGCCTCAGAACAAACTAAACAATTCTTATCTGCTGCTGTGGAATGCCACGGGAAAATCTGTGATTGGCCCCGTCAGACTGTTTCTAATTAAGAGCCTATCACAATTCACCTATTCGGCCCGTCTCGGGCTGAGAAGACTTCGGTTTACACATTCCTATGCTATTCTTAGCTTAACCTTGTAGTGAAACCTTTCTCTTTACTCTTTTAGTATAGTTTCTATATCTTATATATCATATCATAATAAATCAAAGCCTTCTGATACATGGAGTCAACTGTCTCGTCTCTTCCCTCATCCTGGGACCCCAAGAAAACCCTGTAACAACAGCTAGGAAGGATTCAGGTAGGAATAGAACCAGGAGACTATTGGCAGGTGGATTTTGTAGAATTGCCTAGAATTCGAGGCTACAAATATCTGTTAGTGGGTGTCATGGTTTGACTCTGGCTCAATGCCAGTGCCCCCATGAAAATATATTCTCCCTAATGTCTGCTGTGAGATGTGACCAGAAATAGAGCAAAGCAGGCTCCAACTTAAGAATAAAGGGAAAAAAAACTTTATTAACTTACAATATGAAAAAGAAACACACACAGAACTCAGAATGAAAACCTTCCAAAACATTCCTCCTCCTCCCCCCACCAGATTTTCAACACAGCACAGTGAGACAAAACCTTAGATTCTCAATCAAGTTACCACCCCTCAGATAATCAACCCTCAGTTCATCACCACCCTACAGATAATCAATTCTCAGTTCATCAAGGGGAGAGGAGTCCCTCTTGTACCATAGGCTTCCCCAGGAAACTCAGTTGAAACCTCTTGTATTTCCATGTCACAAGTGGCACCGCCTGGAGAACATTTGCCATCATGGTATCTTCTTTCCATGTACAGTGCTCTCACTACTGCACATGGACCAGGGCTGCTTCTAGGGTTCCCCTTTTAAGGATGCTTTGCCCAGTTCCAAAAAAGCAACAGTCTCTCACTTTCAGGACAACAGTCCCCCCAAAATTCACCCCCTGGGGCCGAAGGGTCTTGAGAGCAGAGATCTTCTTCTTCACTGAAGATCAAGGGCACCACCACCCTCCTCACCTGTTGTCTCTGTTCACACCACTCCACATAACATTACTGCACTCTCTTGGCTCCAAGCCATTGCCTCCCCCTAAATGCAGTCTCTGTGTCACAGGAAAAATGGTTCTGTTCATGGCTATACAAGAAAAGTCCAGCCAAGAAGGCCACTCCATCATCTCCTCCCACCTAGGATTCCTGTCAACTTCTCTTGGACATCTTTCACTTGCACAGACTTTCATCACACTTGCCCATTTCCTGCTATTTCATCTCTATCTCTCTTCTTATTCAGATCCAGGAGGATCAGTATTTGTAAGGTTTCCATCATCCAAGAAAAGGGTTAAAATCTCGGGCTCTGCCTGCCCAGAACTCCCACAGCTGGGCACCTTCTTGCTGCACACCCCCCTTTTCCTTCTTGGCCAGCAGTGCTGGCAGCACATGATATCAAATTTCAAGGTGGCACAAGCACAGGCACAGGCTCTCTCTCTCTCTCCCGGGGAGGGGGGCTCTGCCTGATACCTCTCAGTGCTCCTCCACCCTTCCATCCTGCAGGGGCCTTCACGTCCCTTCTCTGTCCAAGGCTAGGGCCCGGCTGCATGGCTTCCCCTCCCCCACACAGCCTGTGGGCTGGGCAGAGGAGGTCCGATCTCTTTCACGGACCGGAACCAAGAGAAAGTTCCCCTGGGAGTTCTCTGCTTTTAACCCCCTGTGTTCTCAGAGGCATATCCATGTCCTCAATGGCCACACCAGGTGTCTGTTGTATTGCACTAAATAGTTTATTTAGTTGTTGCTGCACTGGGTGATGGGAAATTTTTACTGAGCATGTTAGGTCACATGGATGGGTTTTTTCCCCCTCCCTCATCACATGGTCCCCCCCCATACACCTCCCCTGTTATACACACCTGGTGGTCTGTCTCATGGGTACCCCTTCCCAATGGCCACGGTCCTCTCTCCCCTGCCCCCATCCCCTTGGGTATAAAACTTCCTTGTGAGAGTGCCACGTTCTCTATTCTACGTGGGTGGTCGCCATCACCAGAGTATTTTGCCACCAAGCCAATAAACAAGATACTTGTTTCCACGTGGAGAAGAGCGCTTCTTGTATTTTGCCTTTGTCTATGCAAGTCCGTGTGGGCTAGAGTCTGAGCTAGCTGGATTTGCACTCATATAAGGCCCAGGAAAACCACGGAATATTGCAGGTGCCCATATTCAAATCTGAGCACCCATTGGTTTGACCACAGCCTCCCAAAAAACTCACTTCCTTTTCAAACCACGACAGTGGGGGTTGGCACATTTTCTGGATGGCCAGAAGCCCTTCCCTGTTGCACAAACCAAGCAAAAGAAATAGTTAAGTGGTTACTACAAGAGATCATTCCCAGATTTGGAGTGCCTCTAGGGATATCATCAGATAGGGGCCCACATTTTATAGCCACAGTAGTAAGAGAAGTAAGTAGATCACTGGGAATAACTTGGGACCTCCATACACCATGGAGACCCCAGTCAAGTGGACAGGTAGAGAGGATGAATCAGACATTAAAGAGGCAAATCAGTAAAATATGCCAAGAAGCCAAACTGCAGTGGCCCCAGGCTTTACCAATAGCACTGCTGAGGATTTAGATAAAACCTAGGAGTGGGATGCCAGTCAGTCCTTATGAGATATTGTACGAGAAACCATAGGAATCTCCTGAACTTAATCCAAATGTACATGTCACAGGAAAGCAAAAAGTATATAATTATGTTCTGTCTCCTGGGAAAACTTTAGCTTGGCTTCCGAGCGCCCTCGTGTGGAATAGGCTGCTGACTCTAGTCCTAGAATCCAGTACATGACATACCCAGGAGATGAAGTTTACATTAAGACTTGGAACAAAGAACCATTAAAAGAGAGGTGGAGTGGACCCTATCAGGTACTGTTGACCACTTTTACAGTGGTCAAAGTGGCTGGAGTGGATCCCTGGACACACTGCACCCAACTGAAGAAAGTCTGTCCTGGACAGTGGACTGCACAAACTGTAGGACCAAAAATGCTGCAGATATAGATGTGTTTAACTGTTCCAAATGTTATTGTAGTTGTGCCAATGCTCATTTTATGGTTATTAATGTCTCTGGGATGTTGTTACGAGCCGTACCTATGGGCAGGCTTCATAGAGGTTCTTTTAGATTGATTTCAGGGTGCAAAAAACCGACACGGTACAAAGGGGTTTGCAAATTAATCAACACAATGGACTTCATTGAAACAACCACAGTAAAAATGCGTTGGGGAGAAATTAGGGAAAAAAGGGAAAAATAAGGAAGGGAAAAAAAAAGGGGGGGTTATAGCTACCAAAACGTGAGAATGGTGGAGGTCCTTCAGAGTCCAGCCGAAGAGGTTCACCAGTTCACGTCCCGGGGAGATCTCAAAGATGCAGTCCATCTGGACTCCAATTATACACTTTTCGATGAGGGGGAAGGGAATTATTTCGAAACCAAATCTATTGTATAGTATGATATTTGAAAAGGGGGTACACACAGTCCACCTTGCAACGAACGAAGGCCGTTGTCTTCGTGGTTCAGTGCCTGCACCTGCAGTCATCCATCTTGCTTTGGTCAGCTCGCCTCCCCCCGTGCACCTCCCCTGGGCTGGGGGCTCCATTCCTTGGCAAGTGTGAGGGAGGCCTTTTCTCACATGGGGATTTCTCGGGGTCTTCTCTGGTGGAGAGGCTTCTGTTATCTCAGCTTGTCTGTCGCGGTGGTTGTAGATGAACAAGAGGGGTCTTCTGTAGGAGACCACCCAAAAACTCAGGGAGGAAAAGTCCAGCCCGGCCAAGAGGTGGGACAGTTTCCAAGATCATTGTTGTAAAAAGGACACAGTGCCTCAATGTGCTCAGTGTGGCATGCAGGGAACTGCAGCTGTGGATACAGCAACTTAGCAACACTTTCAGGTCATGAAACCCCCTGGCTTGGCGTGTCCACTGTGGCTAGGAAAGGGACAAAGGGGTCTTCTGAGTGGTCTCTCAATGACAGTTGTGAGGCAGATGAGGGATATTTCGGACAGACTCTCACAGATGTGGAATGCAAAAAGATCAACTAACCACTCTTCATTCTAGAATGAAGAGGGAGGTGCAGGCAGAAACACAGGTGATAAAGGTTTCCAATGCAATTTAGGCTGAGAATGTAATGACTGGATTAGTCAAAGACTTTGCCAAAATGCAAAACACCAGCAGGATAACTGCCTGTCTGCCAATACCGAAGGCAGCGGGCGACCCAACAAGTTGGGGAATCAATGTCAAAATTACCTGAAATACAAAAGAACAAAACAATTACATGTAAACAGGTACTGGAGTCGAGGCAAGTAGTTAGAGAAACCTGGAAGGTAACAGGGCAGTGGATGAGGCCTCTGGGGAAACAAGACTGTATTTTAAGTCATGGCACGGTAGGACAAATCATAGAGTGGTGAGTTAAAGATCAAGACATCGCAAATTTGGAATGCTTCTTGCCATACTATAAAAAGATTAGAGAGAATATCACAGAGACCCCTCTGGTGTGGAAGTGCAAGGAAAAAGATTGGAATGTTCAAATGGAGCTCTGGGACAGTGTGTGGTCCATGAGTATACTTCAAAAATTCCAACACATGGCAAACATCCCTTGGTGCATTAAACGGGAATGCTCTGAGAATGAAACAGATCCAGCAGTAGTGAACACTGCCACTAGTAGTAGAATGAAGGCAGACAAAGTAAGTTGGTAGGCATGTAATAAAACTTAAGATTGCACTTCTGATGATGTAGAGATAAAACAAATGCCACCACTGGCAGTAGCTTTACAAATTGGTTGTGCCCGCAGAGGTATCAAACACAAACAAGGTAAAGTAAATGGTAAGATAATAGTGGGATGTGGTAAAAGTACAATCCGAAGTCCAGGACAATTTGTATGGGCAACAAGTGATGGTACCTGGACAACACATCTGCCTGTAGATGGGAAAGTAAAAGAAATTACTTTGGGCATCCCTACTTTATGTCCAATTTGGAAAAAGTCCCCATTTAATGGAAAACACAAACTTGTGCAGATAAGAACAAGATGAGAAGTTCTAGATAGTGAAAATCAAGATGAAACTTGGCAAGAACCCTCTCGTGGAGTGAAATTTAGGTGGGCCTTAGAGTCTTTGTTCTGTCCTATAGCAAACTATCAGAATAGAGAAATGTTGTACAAACTTACAGGTCAAGTAGATAGACTGACAAGAGTCACCCGGGAAGGATTTAAAGACCTAAGCATGCAATTAGAAGCCACCACAAAAATGACTTTACAAAATTGATTGGCCTTAGATTTGTTACTCCTGAAAGAGCATGGAGTGTGTGGATTTTTAAAGGATCATTACTGCATCCACATCCCAAATGCAACTGCAGATGTACAATATGATATAAATCAATTGAAACAAATAGAGCGTGAGGCACAAGAAGAACAAAAGGACTTGACTACGAGCTGGTTAGACAAAATCTTCAAAGGGTTAAGGTGGAATATGAGTTCATGGATTAAGTCTATCACTGAGAGTTTGATAATCTTACTGATCATGTTCTCTGCAATTTGGTTAGTTTACAGCATCCTAAAAGGGGAAATACAGAAAGAGGCATCCTGGAACAGAAAGATAATGAAGGCACTGACACAGGACAAGAATCCACATCCATCATCTTCAGGTCCTCCAGTTCATGACAGTATCCATGACAACATATATAACAACCACAGATTTGAAGATGAACATCAAGTATAAACTCAGAAGCCAAAGGACTGTATCAAGTGAAAGCATTTACACTTATTATAGTGAAGTGAAAATACTTTCAAAGGGGGGAATGATAGTATAGGGATACAATGTTACTAAAATCATGGGATATTCAGGGCAGTTGGAAAGAGAGGTTGGGCCTGGTAGGCCCTGGAAAAATGTTAGGGTAGGCCCTGGGAAAATGTTAGGCTTTACTAGATCATGCAAAACTGCACCTGTACAATCATTTAATGACTATGATAAATGATATGATTGTTATATGATAAATTATATGATTGTTAAATGTGATGATTGTTTGGTAATTGGATATAATTATTGTTTAATCGTAACAAGAATCAGGAGAAATGATGTTTGGGAGGTTTGATGGAAATTACATTCATGCTTGGATGAAATCAATGTATAGAATAGAACAAGATAAGTTTAATAATTAATATGTAGTTATATAATGATAAGGGTATAAAAACGTGTTCATCCTGAACCCATGTTGGAGTCAGATTTGGGTCTGTACCCCTGACACCCAGAGCTCTTTAATAAAAGCACCTGCATATAATCACTCCCTGATTATGTATTTCTGAACATTAACATGGGGAAGTCTGGCAAATTGACTACATCACACTTCCCCAAACCCGCAGAGGCAAGCACTACATGTTGACCATGGTGGAAGCAACCACAGGATGGGTGGAAACCTACACCGTGCCTCATGCTATGTCCCGGAACACCATCTTGGGCCTAGAAAAGCAAGTCCGGTGGAGACAAGACACCCCTGAGAGAATTAAGTCAGACAATGGAACCCATTTCAAGAATGGCCTTATAAACACTTGGGCTACAGAACATGGTATTGAATATATATATCATATCCCCTATCATGCACCAGCTGCTGGGAAAGTTGAACGATGCAACGGACTGCTGTAGACTACCCTGAAGGCACCTTCAGAAACTGGGAACTGAACTTAGCAAATGCCACCTGGATGGTCAACACCCGAGGATCCATGAATCGAGCTGGTCCTGCCCAGTCTGAACCCCTGCACACATGTCGGGGGACGATCTTGGGCAGTGGGACAGGTTTACAGTAAGCTTTAGGGACGTCCTCTCCTTGAACCTAAGTATGAGGAGGTGATAAGCAAGAAGCTGGCAAGCAAGAGATGTAAAACAGGATGCTGAAAACCGCAAGGCAAAAACAAAATGCTTAAGCTGCGCAGATGTAACTAGCCAATTAGAAATTGATAAGGACGCGTGCATGCCTCGTGCACAAAGCGGACCCTCCAATTATATTTTGCGTGATCGCGTGTACGGAAGAGGAAAACATTATAAGAATACGAGCTTTGTAAACAATAAACGGAGCTTTTTGGAATTCTACATCGTGTCGGTGTGTGCTCCCCTCTACCTGGCCGTGACACACACAGTAGATGGAAACAAAGTTCCTGTGATACACATGAAAGGTATTTTAGGAAAGACTGGATTAATCCCACTGCAGGCAGGGTCAAACCCATCTGTGGGATTGTTTTTGCTCAAGGACCTGGTTACATTTGGTGGGTAATGCAGAAGGACGGGGAAACCCCTTGTGTACCACAAGAAGACCTAATTTTAAGTGAGAACTGTGTGTAAAGTTTCATTCTGTATTTTATATATTTTTTATATATCTGTAAAAGGGTATTGATTAGGGTATGATGTAGATGGTAACAGAATAAGGGGTTGATTATGTCCCAAGTTACAATATAAAGATGTATTCTATCCCCATCTTCAAGAGCTGTTGAAACCAGGAGGAGCATTGTTTTTCCTTATCTCCTGTTAATGGACCTATCAATGCCTGGCTGAATGACTCAGAGATAACTCCCTCTGGGAGACATTTCTGTTTAATGGGCAATCAAGGACCTACCGCATGACTCATGGAATGATATCCTCCCATTGTGAGATGCTCCGCCCGGGGGGGAGGAGCTAGGCATCCCCACCTGCATATAATCTGGGGTTTGGGACAGAACAAGGGGCCCTTACCCACTGCTTTCCAGAGGATAAGAGCTACCAGATATTTTCTATGGGATCACCACTTCGACAAGATCATTTCATCTGGACTGCTACCACCACCCTAACTATCAGGGTGTCAGGTTGTATTCTGACTCTGTCAGTGGTTTTTCTTTTGTATTATTGCATGTATTTTGGGGTTTTTTTTCTTTTCCTAATAAATTGTATTTCTGACTTGGAGTCTCTCACTGGTTTTGCTTTCAAACCAGAACAGTAATACACATTTAATCACATTCCATCCTCCCAGGTTTCCTAGCAGAAGGTGATGCCATGGCTGATTTTTTAGGCATGTCAATACAGAATACACTTCCCAATGTTATTGAACAAGCCAGAATGAGCCATGCCTTCTATCCTCAAAATGTACCTGCCTCAGTAAGAATGTTTTACATCTCTCAGAACCAGGCTAAAGCAATTGTTCAATCATGTCCAGATTGCCAAAAATTAACCATACCAGCAATAGCAACAGGGGTTAATCCCCGAGGCTTAAATAGCCTGCAGATATGGAAAACTGACATAACTCAATATCAATCATTTGCACGGTTCAAACATATACGCTTATCAATAGATACGTTCTCAGGAGCAATTTTCACTTTCACACATCAAGGAGAAAAAAGTAGAGATGTAATTACACATTTCTTACAAGCATTTGCATCGCTAGGCATTCCTCAAGAAGTTAAAATGGACAATGGACCAGCCTACTTTTCTAACAAACTGCAGGAGTTTTTCAAAATCTGGGGTATCAAACACACCACAGGTATTCCACATTCCTCCACAAGCCAATCTATTGCAGAAAGAGCACACAGATCTCTGAAAATCTTGATCCTTGAAAGGCAAAAGGGAGAGACAGAAGTGCTGTCTACCATAGAGAGGCTGAATAAAGCTATATATGTTTTTAATTTCTTAAATAATTCTTTTATGGAGCAGGTACCACCAATTTTCAGACATTTCAGCAATACCAGTCAAGTGAAACTCAAGGAAAAGCCACCAGTCTTCATAAAGGATCCAGAGACAGGACAAATTTCAGCACCACATCCTCTTGAGGCATGGGGGAGGGGGTTTGCAGGCATTTCTACAAATGCAGGTCTTTGATGGGTCCCTGCAAAAAATGTCAAACCACAGGTACAGCCGATCCAAGAGCAGCAGAAGACGTCAGAAGAACATGAAAATAACTGAACAACAGCTGGAAGCAGAGACTGTGTTTTCGAAGTTTGCACTTGTTAAAATTGTTTTTAAAAGAGTTTTGCACCGAAAAGGTTCTGTAAGTTTTTGCCGTTGTGTTAAAAAGTCATTAACCTACCTCTGAATCATATGTTAAAAATGCTTTGAAGTTCTATATGTTCAAATCGTATATAGCCAGAAACTTGAGGCTTGTCTGAGAAAACACTTCACCAAAGTTGACAGAAGAATAATTTACAAGCAATAAAAATTATAACCAAATTTAAAAATTATTACCATAACTACAAATTGTCAACAAGGGTGAAACTTTTTCAGATCATGTTCCTTTCTCCTCTTTCCTTTCTTATATATATAGAAAGGGTGAGATATAAGAATGTGTTCCCTGTTGACAAAGTGGCCAAATTATCCTTTGTCTCCTTAAAAAGGAAAAAAGCCCAGAAGTTTCTCTCCTCAATTTGGTAAAAAGAAACTTCATAGGACCTTTGGGACTCCACCTCAAACCTAAGGGTGGCCAATTGGACAGAGGCCAAAAAGGTCCCACCTAAGTAATTTACTAGGAAAAGAAGAGAACAAAGGAAATAATCGCTTTTGTGGGGTGCTTTAGCAGGAGCAAGAACTTCTTGCCCCTGGCTTGGTTTTTCTCTGCAAGAGCCTTGTTATTTTGCCTTTTAGTAAAATCTTTTCTGTTTCCAACACTACCTCAGAAGCCATCCTGCTAATTTTATGCCATTTGAGGTAGCTGGGCTATCTCGGGTGTGATAGGTCCTCTGAGATCTCATAAGACCTGGCTCAAAGAGAAAACCCATCATAGCTCTAGGAGTGCCAGGAAGTATGGAGGTTCCATTGTATTCCCAAAGCAGTCATAACCCCTTGAAGTATTTTTCCTGTAATATAAGTTCCCCTGAGTTTATTGCTTCCACAATCCCATATCTTGGAATTATTTGTTCCAAAAATACTTTAATAACTGATCCTGTAGTTGCTGAAACAGTTGGAAATGTTTCTGGTCACCCTGTTAGCTGACATACTATTACCAGAAGATATTTAAACCTTGCCACTCAGGGTATTGCGATAAAATCCATCTGGCATTTTTGGAAGGGACGTACAGCCCAAGGCCTCCCTCCCCTGTCAATTTTCTTTGTAACTGTGTTATTGGTTTTAGCACAAATCAAACAATCTTCAATAGCTCGCTTTGAAGAGTAAAAAGACCCACAGTAGCATACATTTTGAGGAAGGCTTTTGCCAGTCCTTGAGAGTCCAAATGGCTTCCTTTATGGAGTTTTTTAGTATCTGTAAGGCCAGAGCTTTTGGTATTCACTCCTTACCATCCCTTGAAAACCAATGTCCTGGTTCAGGGCAAATTTGGGAGAGAACCCCCAAAGGGCTCCTCTAGGAAATCGGATTCTATCGCCCCTCCCCCAACCGGTCCGGGAGAAAATACCTTCTTGGAGAAAAGTGGAAAAAAACTGTTTATTCAACAAGAAAACCTAAACAATATTAAACAATAAAACCCCTTGCTGCTCCAAAAGAGATGACAAACCCAGAAAGTTCCCTCCCCAGATTCCAGTTCAGCTCACTCAGTCCCTTATCAGTCCCTCCGGCGCTGGAAATGCCATGGCCCAATCCCCGGCCCGGTGGCCACCGATGCGAGCTGCTGGTGCTCTTATGGTTGTAGCACAGTCCAGGGAACTTCTTTGCCTCAGCTAGCTAAACTAACTGAAAGAAAAAAAAAAACCAAAACAAAAAAACAAAAAAAACAAAAAAACAAACAAACAAAAAAACCCAAAAAAAACCCCAAAAAACCAAAGAAAGAGAGCCCTGTCCCGCCATCTGTTCATCCACAGACAACGCAGTCCAGGAGCAGGAATGTGTAGGAGTGAGTTCAGTGTCTGAAAACAAACTGCGCGCCTCCTCTCCCCCCCTCAATCTTTGAAGCAAGTCTTAAAGGTGTAAAACTTATTATTCAGCATAAATGGAACAAGACGATTTGGGATAAAAGCATCATATAGTCAACCTAGGGCACCAATTATCCCCTCTTTCCTCTGCCTCACTCTTTTTAATTATTTCAATCTCCTCTGGTGGAAAAGACAGTTTCTCGGGCAGCGGTAGGGTTACTGGGAGCAAAGGAAAGATATCAGAAATTTCTGTCAACAATGCAGCTTTCTGAGCTAGTCGATTACCTATTGCCTCCTCGGAGAACTCTGCCTGGTGTGCCCTAATGCGTATTATTGTCACCCCTTTTGGTGAATTCACCACCTCCAATAGACAAGAAATAAGGCTCTCATGAGCTAAAATTTTTCCCCTGCAGGTAAATAAACCTCTTTCTGCCCATAATTTCCCAAATGCATGTATCACCCCATATGCATATTTAAAAGCAGTAAAAACATTCACTGTCTTGTCCTTGTATAATGGTCTTAGGCGGCAAATGCAAGATGTGGCCAGGGATATGTATTCTATTGCCAGCTGTTAGAGGTGGGGCAGTTATCTTCTGTTAATTTGGCTACCTGTTAAAACCAGGTGGGCAGCTTTCTTTATCTCTTCCACCAATCCTCCCTCAAGGGAGATATCTTCTCTTAATGGACCATTGAGTCTCACTGTAGGACTGATAAAATTATATGAACCCATTGTGAGATGCTCCGCCCAGAGGGAAGAGTGTCCTGGTTCAGGGCAAATTTGGGAGAGAACCCCCAGAGGGGCTCCTCTAGAAAAGCAGATTTAATTGGGCCCTCCCCCCAACCGGTTTGGGAAAAAATACCTCCTTGGAGAAAAAAACCTGCTTATTAAACAATAAAACCTAAACAATATTAAACAATAAAACCTCTTTCTGCTCCAAAAAGAGATGACAAATTCAGAAAAGTCCCCTCCCTGGGTTGCAGCTTGGCTCAGTCTTTTATCAGTCCCTCCAGAGCCAGAAATGTCATGGCCCAGGTCCAGCCCGGTGGGCAACAGGTGCGAGCTGCCAGTGCTCTTCTGGGTGTTCAGTCAAGAGCAGGTTTAAACAGGCCTAAAGAAAAAGGAAAAAACCCCTACAGTTTAGGGAACTTCTTTGCCTCAACTAGCTAAAACTAAGTAAAACAAAGGAGAGCTCTGTCTTGCTGTTTGTCTATACACACACAACACAGTCTAGGAGCAGGAATGTGGAGGAGTGAGTGCAGTGTCTGAAAACAAACTGCGCACTTCTTCTGCCTCCCTTTCACTCTCTGGAACAAACCTTAAAGGTGCAAAACTTATTATTCAGCATAAACAAAGCAGACGATTGGAGTTAAAAACCTCATATAATCAACTCAAAACACCAACTTTTGTCCTTGCAGCACAGGTGCTGATGCTGACCCAAGGAGGGAAACACTAACTGAAGAAGTTCCACTAAACCGAAGGTAGCTTCAGCATTCCACAACCGAGCTGCCAGCTATGCTCTGTCAGATCCCCTTGAAAGAACCTCTAGTATGTATGCCCAGGAAAGAAATAATAACCAGGGCCACAGGGGCCCTGCCTCTAGCCAGGAAGAGGCACGGGAAAACCGGGTCATTTAGACAGTGTGGATCCGATGGCCTGGCACATCAGAGCCACAAAAATATGAAGCCTTAGTTGACACTGGTGTGCAGTGTACCCGAATGCCATTGGGACATGTGGAGATGTCACAATATGCTAGTACAAGTGGGGGTTGTGATGGTTTATTTTACTGGTCTCAGCGTGCAAAAGACACCCAGCAAGGGGACTTTCAGTATGAATGAAAACAAATGCACCTTTTATTGCGTGCCCACAGCAAATGCGATAGAAAGATTAGAAAGAAGATAAAGGATAGAGAGAGAAAAAGGCGGGGGGGAGGGAATAGCTACCAAGGGAGTGATGAAATCCTCATGGTCCAGCCAACAGATCCATCTTGTCACATTGGGGACAATCTCAGAATCTTTGGTTAACTCAGAGGTCTTTTATAGTCTTATGTTGAGGGAACAGGTACAAGACAATGGAGAATAAGTCCCTTGAGAACAAGTACAGACAGTCCAGTTTCAAACAGGGCAAGCCAGTCCCAGCAGTGAGCAGGAACCATTGTTTCAGGACTGGTTCCCATGGGAAACCAGTCTTGATCCAGTGAACACATCTGCAGGCAACACTTGGCAGACATCTCGCTTCAGTCCAGCCACTGCCCCTGTATCAGAATTATAAGGGTCTCAGTCTCAGTCCTTGGGGGGGGGAGGGGGGGGCTTCAATCTCTGTCCTTGACAGCAGTCATGAGGCAGATGAGGGTTCTTCCGTGAGGGATCACCAAAGTTACCTCAGAAAGTGAGTCTTTCTCTAAAGCAGGTGGCATCTGGCCAAGAGGTGGGGAAATTATTGGGCTATTGTGATGAACGGGGATTGTGAAGCAGGTGTAAGCGTATAGAGCAAGCCACTCCTTGCCAGTCCCTGCTCGAACCAGTGTTTCCCATGGGAAACCAGTCTTGACACAGCAAGCACACCTGCAAACAATCATTTGGTGAGCATCCATCTCAACCAGGCCAGAACTCCAATCGGGGTCTTCAGGGTCTTAGTCTCTGTTCTTTTGACGGTCGTGAGGCAAATGAGGGAAACTTCGGATTGTCTCGTACAGGGGGCAGAACCTGTTTCCATTGCCGGGGTTATGGGGGGATCACAGCAATTGACCCTTTTGGAAACCAAGGTGAGCCTGACTAGGAAGAAGTGGCAGAAACATCCTATTGTGACCAGCCCAGTGGCCCCGTGTGTTCTAAGCATAGACTTCCTTCAGAACAGCTATTGCAGAGACCCAAAGGGAGTCAGGTGGGCTTTTGAAATAGCTGCTGTAGAGGCAGAAGACATTAGGCAATTGAACATCTTGCCTAAACTATCAGAAAACACATCTGCAGTAGAACTCCTGAAGGTAGAAGAGGAATGAGTGCCAATTGCCGCTTCCACAGTGCACTGCCGGCAGTATCAGACAAATCGAGATGCCGTGATCCCCATCCACAAAATGATCCATGAACTGGAGAGCCAAGGGCTGGTCACTAAGGCCCACTCACCCTTCAACAGTCCCATTTAGCCTGTGTGCACGCCTGACAGACAATGGAGATTGACTGTGGACTATCATGGTTTGAATGAAGTGACTCCACCGCTGAGCACTGCTGTGTGGGACATGCTGGAGTCCAAGGCAGCAAAGTGGTACGCCACTATTGACATTGCTAACGTGTTTTTCTCCATTCCTCTGGCAGCAGAATGCAAACGTGTTTGCTTTCACCTAGAGGGGCATGCAGTGCACTTGGAACCAACTGCCCCAGGAATGGAAACACAGCCCCACTATCTGCCATAGACTGATCCAGGCTACACTGGAAAAGGGTAAAACTTCAAAACACCTGAAGTATATGGATGACATCATTGTGTGGGAGTGATTTGCCGAAACAAAAAAATTCCACAACTTTTGTGAAAGTTGTAAAGCCGGTATGTTTATTACAGCACTGGACACATGTGGGAAATGTTCCCCTTAATAGGACATGCATGCCTCTGGGAACTCCAGGTCCTTTTTTATCTCCCTCTCAAATGCATATGCATGCAATTTCACAATAGGTTAGTACATCTTCATTCTACTGATTTTGCGTGATATTTGCCACTAATTTTTTCTTTATCAGAAAGAATTCTTGGGTCATTTTGACCCTGCTTTCCATAGCAGTCTCTGTTTCAGAGTTCAAGGGGCCCCTCCCTTATCTCTGTCCTTCATCTGAAGCAGTTTCTTCGAGCATAGGCTTTTTGTGAGAACAGGCAGTCAGACTTAACAGCTATGTTTGCAAGCTACAGACTTAATTCAAAGATGTACATTTCACCTAAATCAAAATGGATTTATACTCTGGAAATTTTCCACTCTGTCTCAGGAGAACATATTACAGTGGTTTTCTGGGGGTCCCAGGAGGAGGGAATTGACGAGACAGTAGACTCCATGCATCAGAAGGCTTGATTTATTATTACATGATATATAAGATATAAAAACTATACTAAAAGAATAAAGAGAAGGATTTCACTACAAGGCTAAGCTAAGAATAGAAAAGAATATGTAAACTGAAGTCTTCTCAGCCCGAGACGGGCCGAACAGGTGAATTGTGATAGGCTCTTAATTGCAAACAGTCTGACGGGGCCAATCACAGATTTCTCCCCGTTGCATTCCACAGCAGCAGATAAGAATTGTTTACAGTCCGTTCCTGAGGCTTCTCAGCTCTCAGGAGAGGAAAATTCCTAAGTAAAGGCTTTTTCATAAGCTATGTCGGTGACATCTCACCCTTCTAATTACAGTAAATTAAAAAGAAAATGCAATCAAAAGATCAATCAAATGCTGGTGTGGAACCATCAGGGAAACCCTTCACCTGCAGAACACCAAATTCCCATCACATCACCAAAACAATCTTAAAATAGAAGAAAATGCAAAAACAGTTCAAGGAAAGTTCATTGCTTCAAGTCCAAACAGCTGAGTTTCAGGAAAAAGTCCAAACTGAAGATGTTCTTCTTTGACAGTGCTGAAAAGTCCCTTTTGGTCCTGAAACAGGCTTGCAAAATTTCTGAGCTGCCAGCTCTTTCAACCCTTTTTATTTAATTTTTTTTTTTTTTTTTTTTTTTTTTTTTTTTGAAAGAGCAGTAGCAGACAATGGCCCACTGAGGCCCCAAACAGGCTGGTCCACCAGTCACCGTTTGCGGAGGCCCCGGCCCCCGTGGAGGGAACAGGGACCCCAAACCCGGCTCACAGAACGGTGGGCCAGGTCCAGGCAGAGGGAAGAAAGCCCCCAAACCCAACAGGTGCTGGCAGGGAGGCCCTGGCCCAGGGAACCGAGCCAAACAGCCCAGACCCGGCCCACGGAGCGGGCTCTGTGTTCTATCAATCCGGCACACAGCTGCCGATATCTGGGCAGCATGAGCGACCGAACGCTTCAGCCCCGCTGAACTGGTGCAGACCAGCAGCTGGGGAAGAAAAGCTTTCCCAGGGAACAACACCCCATATCTGGGGGTGCTTTGTCCCCACAGCAGATGAGCGATGCTCACTTTGCACTGTGTCTCCTGCCTCTGCATCGCAAATGCAAAGGACGTTCCCTCTGTCTGCCCCTCGGCACCACCCCCTGCGGGCTGGGGACCGGAGGAAGACGGCTCAGGAGCCCCCTCCCCCACGCCGCAAGGGCGCGCAGGGGGAGTCAGGCATTCCAACCCCCAGCGGGAAACCCCGAACCAGACCCGGGTCAGCCAGCGAAAAACACCGAGATCGAAAGCAAGCAGGTGGGCCGAGCCTGCGATCAGCTGCCTAGCCACACCCCCCCCACGGAGGGGCAAGCCTGAGTCCCCTTCCCCCGTCCCAGCTCCCCTCGCAGGGGCAGCCTCGGGACAGCCCGAAAAGCTCGGGGAAGGGTCCCGGCTGATCGCGGCGCCGCGGCGGCCGCCGCGGTCGGGTCCGATGACGGTTCAGCTGGGAGACTCTCAAGTTACGCTCCCTCCACCGGCACGCCAGCCGCGGGGGGCGGCAGGGGTGCGGTCGCCGTGGTCGGAACAACCCCCGCCGGAGGCGGGCCTGCGGGAGGGTCTGCAGGTCCCGACTCCGGGACGGGCTGCCGTCGATTGTCGCTGCTGTTGAGTGTGTCGCCTAGCAACGCAGGCGAAGCCGCGGAGGAGGGTGCTTTCGTCCCGGAACCGCGGACAAGCTCTGCTGGAAGCAAGGGGTCCACCCCCGCCGGGGGCGGGCCCACGGGAGAGGCTGCAGGGACCAGCCCCTCCTCTGGGGCGGGCAGGGGTGGGGCCCTTGGCCCCGGTTCAGGTGACAGAGCCAACCCACCTCCCCCCTGAGGGGGGGGGAGGCAGGTCCATCAGCTCCTGCTCCAAGGTCGCAGAAAAAAACTTCTCTTCTGCCGCGGGCAAAGCATCGCCCCCCCACCCCGAGTCGGGGGGGCTGGAGATTTCCAGGCAGCGGATTCGGACAGGTTTGCCTTTCTCCAGCTCCAGCGAGAAGGGAGACAAGCCCCGTGCATTTGCAATCCACTGATATGCTAAAGCTTTCCGTTTCAAAACCGGGAAGAGAGTTCTGAAATGCTGGTAGATCTGAGGAAAGCCGAATGCCCGGTAGGAAAGATCTCTGATAATGAATTCCATGCATTCCCAAACATATGAGTCAAAGGCATACAGCACATCAGAGAAAAAACCATGGTGTTTTGCCCACCGGAAAAACTCATAGAAATGTGTCGTTAGCATAGGAATGCTGTCCTCCCGACACCATCTCCTCCAGAGGCCGATAAGTTTCTCTTCTGAGGGAGAGAATGGAACCTCCGCCTCCGTAGGCACTCCCGTCCATAACCGAATCTGCCTCACACGAAGGGCAGCATTTTCAGGAAGGGAACTGTAAACAGTACCTTGCGACAGTGTCCTCTGGGCTTCAGCAGACTGCATTGTGCTGCGAAGACTCCCGGACGTCCTGTCTCGGAGACTTTTCAAAGGTTCTCTCTGTGGCCAGCCTTGGCTGTGAACTCTGCCCAATTTCAGGATCTTCAGTTCTTCAGCTTCTGGCTAGAAGCCACTTCTGTGGTGATGTCCCTTTATTCACTCGGGTTCACCATATATTACAGTGGTTTTCTGAGGTCCCAGGATGAGGGAATTGACAAGACAGTTGACTCCATGCATCAGAAGGCTTGATTTATTATAATATGATATATATAAGATATAAAAACTATACTAAAAGAATGAAGCTAGAGATTTCACTACCAAGGCTATCCTAAGAATAGAAAAGAATATGTAAACTGAAGTCTTCTCAGCCCAAGACGGGCCGAACAGGTGAATTGTGATAGGCTCTTAATTGCAAACAGTCTGACGGGGCCAATCACAGATTTCTCCCTGTTGCATTCCACAGCAGCAGATAAGAATTGTTTACAGTCCGTTCCTGAGGCTTCTCAGCTCTCAGGAGAGGAAAATTCCTAAGTAAAGGCTTTTTCATAAACTATGTCGGTGACAAGAACATGGCAATGAAAGTATTTCAGAAAAGAGAGAGGATCATCCAGATTCTGCTGGAAGCCGGCTTCGCCATCAAGAAGAGCAAAGTCAAAGGACCTACCCGAGACATCCAGGTCCTGGAGGTAAAGTGGTAAGACAGACGGCATCAGATTCCTACTGATGTCCTCAATAAGATCACCACAATATCTCCACCAACTAGCAAGAAGGAAACACAAGCTCTCCTAGGTGCCATAGGTTTTTGGAGAACGCATGTTCCTCAGTACAGCCAGATTGTGAGCCCTCTCTTGTAGGAATGTGCCCCCTGTTGATGGAGTGACCAAATTATCTGTTGTCTCCTTAAAAAGGAAAAAAGCCCAGAAGTTTCTTTCCTCAATTTGGTAAAAAGACACCTCATAGGACCTTTGGGACTTTACCTCAAACCTAAAGGTGGCCAATTGGACAGAGGCCAAAAAGGTCCCACCTAGGTAATTCACAAGAAAAAGAAGAGAACAAGGGAAATAATCGCTTTTGTGGGGTGCTTTAGCAGGAGCAAGAACTTCTTGCCCCTGGCTTGGTTTTTCTCTGCAAGAGCTTTGTTATTTTGCCTTTTAGTAAAAACTTTTTCTGTTTCCAACACTACCTCAGAAGCCATCCTGCTAATTTTATGCCATTCGAGGTAGCTGAGCTATCTCAGGTGTAATAGGTTCTCTGAGAGCTCATAAGACCTGGCTCAAGGAGAAACCCATCACTCTCTACCTGGTTACCCGCAAGAAGAGCGATTTCCACTAAAGCCCTGAACAGCAATAAGCATTCATCCAGATCAAGCAGGAAATCACTCATGCGGTAGCCCTTGGCTCAGTCAAAACAGGACCAAAGGTGAAGAATGTGCTTTACTCTGCCGCTGGGAACAATGGCTTTTCCTGGAGCCTGTGGCAGAAGGTCCCTGGGGAAACTTGAGGCCGACCACTAGGATTCTGGAGCTGAAGTTACAGAGGATCTGAAGCCAACTACACTCCCACAGAGAAGGAAATACTGGCTGCCTATGAAAGAGTTCAAGACACCTCAGAAGTGATTGGCACAGAAGCAAAACTCCTCCTGGCACCCCGATTACCAGTGCTGGGGTGGATGTATAAAGAAAAAGTTCCCTATACCCACCACATGACCGATGCCACATAGAGCAAATGGATTGCCCTCATCACACCGCGCCCGTATTAGAAATCCAAACTGCCCTGGGATTTTAGAAATAATACAAACTGGCCAGAAAGTGAAAACTTTAGTCTCACTGATGAAGAGAAGAAGGAACAAGTGACACAGGCTGAAGAAGCTCCACTGTATAACCATCTACCAGCATAAGAAACACGGTATGCTCTTTTCACTGACCGTTCCTGTCGCATCATAAGGATGAAACGAAAGTGTAAAGGAGCCATATGGAGCCCCACAAAATAGTTTGCAGAAGCTACTGAAGGAGAAGGTGGATCATGTCAACTTGCTGAACTCAAGGCAGTTCAGCTGGCCCTGGACATTGCTGAAAGAGAGAAGTGGCCAAAACTATACCTTTATACCTAATTCATGAATGGTAACCAATGCTGTGTGGGGCTGGCTGGAAAGGGGAAAATGGCCAACTGGCAGCATAGAGGGAAGCCAATCTAGGCTGCTGATGAGTGGAAAGACATTGCCACACAGGTAGAGAAGCTACCTGTGAAAGTCCGTCATGTAGATGCTCATGTCCCCAAAAGTCGGGCTAATGAGCAACACCGAAACAATGAGCGGGTAGATCAGGCTGCAAAGATAGAGGTGTCAAAGATAGACTTAGATTAGCAACATAAGGGGAAGTTGTTCCTAGCTCGATGAGCCCATGATGCCTGAGGTCATCAGGGCAGAGATGCCATCTATAATTGGGCACAATACTGAGGGGTGGATGTAACCATAGACAGCATTATTCAGGTTATGCATGACTGTGAGACATGTGCTGAGATCAAGCAAGCCAAGTGGGTGAAGCCTCTACAATATGGTGGGCAATGGTCCAAATATAAGTATGGGGAGGCCTGAAAGATTGACTACATCACCCTTCCCAAACCTGCCAAGGCAAGCACTTTTTGCTAACCATAGTGGAAGCCACCACCTACCCTGTGCCGCATGCTACTGCCCAGAACACCATCTTGGGCCTTGAAAAGCAAGTCCTGTGGAGACATGGCACCCCTGAGAGAATTGAGACGGACAATGGGATCCATTTCAAAAATGGCCTTATAATCACCTGGGCCAGAGAACATGGCATTGAATGCATATATCATATCCCTTATCATGCACCAGCTTCCAGGAAAGTTGAATGGTACAACAGACTAGTTAAGACTACCCTGAAGGCATTTGGTGGGGGAACCATCAGAAATTAGGAAATGAACTTAGCAAAAGCCATCTGGATGGTCAACACCCGAGGGTCCTTCAATTGAGCTGGTCCTGCCCAGTCTGAACCCTTGCACACAGTGGATAAAGTCCCTGTGGTACACATGAAAGGTGTTTTCGGAAAAACTGTTTGGATTAGTCCCACCTCAAGTTAAGGCAAATCCATCAGTGGGATTGCTTTTTGCTCAAAGACCAGGTTACACTTGGTGGGTAATGCAGAAAGATAGAGAAGCCCATTGTATACAACAAGGAAACCTAGTCTTAAGTGAGAACTGTGTGTAAAGTTTCATTGTGTAGAGTTTATTGATTTGGATATGATGCAGATAGTAATAGAATAAGGGGTAGATAATGCCTTAGATTGCAAATGCAAGATGTGGCTGGGGGTGTATATTCTATTGCCATCCGTTAGATGTGGGGCAGTGATCTTCTGTTAATTGGGCCACCTGTTAAAACCAGATGCAGCAGTTTTCTTTATCTCTTCCACGATCAGTCTTTCCTCTGGGGAATATCTTCTGTTAATGGGCCATTGAGTCTCACTGCATGACTGATAAAATTATAACATCCCATTGTGAGATGCTTCACCCAGGGGGAGGAGCCAAGCATTCCTACCTAGATATAATCTCAGATTTGGAACACCACAGGCAGCCTTTTCCCACTGGATTCCCAGAGGAAGACCAGACCCATCTACACCACCACTAGACCTTCCTAGGAAAACTACATGCTTCTACAAGATCACTGCTTCAACAGAACCACATCTGTCACTCCAGGAGGACTGCAGCCACCATTTAATTGGACTGCTACCAACACCCTGACCAACAGGGTGACAGGTCATATTTCACTTGTATTTTTAATTTTACTAGTAAAGAACTGTTATTCCTATTCCCATATCTTTATCTGAGAGCTTCTTAATTTCAAAATTATAGTAATTCATTGAGAGGGGGTTTACATTTTCCACTTCAACGGAGGCTCCTGCCTTCCTTAGCAGACACCTGTCTTTTCAAACCAAGACACTTCCATGCTGCTTTCCATGGCAATCTATAAATAGCCAACTCAATCGTTTGGGGAGTAACCACTGTCCCATCATCTATTTCAAGCCATGCCTCCAGTGGAGCCATTGTCACCAGGAAATGGCCACAGGGTACCAGCACTCAGTGCTGGGCCTTCCCAAAATGCAGAATACCCTTCATGGCTTCCCCAGTCCCTGACTTTTTCCTTAGCCATGGCATGGTTGTTCCCATATCCTGCCAGCTATGCCAAATGTGTAAGTCAACACAGGCAGGGAGCCCGAACAATCAGAAAATCACAGCTGAAGTGCAAAGAGTAAATTTATTTCATTACCTTGCTAACCAGAGGATCCCAAAGCAACACCCAGGCAGAGACATTCTGTAGTGGTTTTGGTTGGCCACTCTAAGCTTCCCAGCCAACGCACCAATTAATTTAGTGGGCCTAATGCTGGCCAAATGCCAGGGCACCCACTAGAATTATTTACTCATTTTCTGCTGTGAAATAAGGATTAGGAGGAGGAGGGCAAAACAGGCTCAAACTTTAAAAGGTATGAAGAAAACTATTAACAGAATTAAAAGAAAAATAATAAGAAAATCAGAATAAACCTTTGGAACATTTGTCCTCCCCCCACACCCTCGTTTCTTTCCCACTGACAACGTAAAGAGACAAAACCTGGGATTTTCAGTCAGTTTACCACCTCTAAAATAGTCCTTCTTCAGTTCTCTTAGGGAGAGGAGTCTATTTTGCCACGCCATGGAGACTTTTCCACAAGAAACAGTTTTCTCGTGGCTTTAATGTCACAGCGAATCTGCTGCCCAGGAAAGGAAAATCTGTTCACAGTGTGGAAGTCCGTCCCACGGTTTTGGAAGCTTTCCCACAACTACCACTGTGGGTCATTTCAGCTTATTGGGGTACAATTTTAAGGATGAACTGTTCTAATATAGAAAGAAAAGTTCTCTTATCTCTAGGAACAGAGGTTTTTTTCTATCCCTGGGGCAAGGTTTTTCATCTCTTTCTGTTCAAGGTACTTCAACATCTGCTTGCTTCAGCGTGGGTGCATCTGTTCATGGCTGTGATTAGAACACTACATCCCCCCAATGCATTCCATGAGTTACAGGGAAAAAGAGTCTGATATATCAATTATCTCTTCACCATAGTCTTACAAGAGAATTTCAGCCCAAAACTAAGGCATCTCTTCAATCTCTTCCCATCTAGAATGCGACTTCTTCTTCACTGACTTCAGTGCCCCATGTTGTTTTCTTTATGTGTCTTCACCCTTTCCTTTTTCCTGATTCAGGAGAGAATTAGTGTTAGTAAGCTCATTTGTTCTCAAGCTTTATTAATTGAAACAGTTTTTATAGAGTTCTGCAGCACTGCAAGGTTGATCTCAGCCAGGCCCTGCATTGGAGTAATTGCTCGCTCTGCCTCTCTGTTGGTCACGTGATCTCCGCCGACACCGTGTGAGTCTTGCTGGCAGCCAGTGCCACCCTCACACCTTCTCAAAAGAAAAGGAAAAGCTGCTGCCCTTGTTTTTGTCCTTCTGTTTGCAGCATGGCTGGCTAAAAGCAGGTGAGCAAACAAAGTTCATTGTGAGCTATGCCAAGATAGCCACATCCATGTGGCGCTGCCCCGGCTGCGCCCATTTCAGCCAAGCAGTCAAGGCCACATGGCCGCTCCCAGCCTCAGGGTCACCTCCAGTGCTGGCTGCGGGGCCACTACTGGTGCTGGTCCCAGCTGCATGGTTGCTCCTCGCATTGGGATGGTGCCCGGTAGCATGGCCCAGTGGCACCGCTGGACAAAAAAGGACTGGTGGGGTCTGCCAAAAATAGGCCAGGCCCCACTGGGAAGGGGCCTCAACCACCCTGCCAGGACAGGGCCCAGGGGGCCTTCCTGGGAAGAGGCCAGCCCAGCCAGTGCCTAGTTAGCTGTTCAAAGGCTGGAAGCAAGAGAGAGCTTCTTGGGGTTTGTTCGTTTCTACATGTGTCTTCACAGAGGCATCTTGCTTTCTTAGTGGTTTAACAATGTATCAAAATTCAAACCTAGCCAGCTGATTGGTTCTGTTAGGTCTGGAGGAAGCTGTTAGCAGTCCTCACAGAGAACCACTTCCATAACTGATGGATTTTTCTTATTAACTAAGAAACCAAGTTATGTTAAACCATGACACATGCGAGCAGGAATGCTGGCACTGTCAGGCTCAGTCCATGCTAGCAGGCAGCACAGTTGCTGTTTTCACCCATTTATCACAGGCCTGTGCATGCATATTTTATCACCATGCTGTGATCTCCTCTGTACTTTTTATGATCTCTGAGTTTTCATCTTCTCTTTCCCAAAACAGGGAGCTTAAGCATGTCTGTGAGAGGGCCTCCAAGTCTCCCCAAACACGTAGGTTATTTCTACACAGATTCTACTTCTCAAAACAGAGGGAAAAGGGCAGTAGGCCTAATATATGGGGCTTCCTGCCCTTTTATTCTCCAGACCTCAGCATTCCCAGTGGCAAGGCTACTTGAGCAAAATCCTTTCCTCCCAACAGAGCCATTGACAACAAGTCTCTGGCTGCATCCCTCCAGCCAATTCCTTATCCTCTGAATAGTACATACATCAAATCCATGTATCTCCAATTTGGAGGTAAGGATGTCATGTGAGACTGTATTGAAGGCCTTACAGAAGTCTAGATAAATAACATCTGTCGGTTTTCCCTTGTCATCTGTTGCAGTCAGTCCATCATAGAAGGCCACTAGACTGGTCAGTCACAATTTGCCCTTAATAAAGCCATGCTGGGTGCCTCGAATAACATCCTTGTCTTTTATGTGCTTTAGCATATCTTCTAGAAGGATTTGCTCTGTGATCTTCCCAGGCACAGAGGTGAGGCCCACCAGTCTGTAGTTCCCCATATCTTCCTTTCTTCCCTTTTTAAAAATGGGAGAGATGTTTCCCATTTTCCCAGTCACCAGGGGCTTCACCTGACTGCCATGACTTTTCAAATATAATGGAGAATGGCTTGGCAACAACATTAGGCAGTGTCCTGGTTTAGGGCAAATTTGTGAGAAAACCTCCAAAAGGGGCCCCCCCAGAAAGCAAACCCACATGGTCCCTTCCTCCAATCGGTTTGGGAAGAAAGAATTTCCTCAGAAAGAAGTGGAAAAAAACCTGTTTATTTAACAGGCAAAGCACTCCCCAGCACAAAAAAATTAACAATACCAGATGACAAAACTCATTTGAACAGATTACAAATTCAGAAAGTCTCTCCTGTGAGTGGTTGCTCTGTTATCAGTCCTTCCAGTGCTGGGAAAGGCTGCTGCCTAGAGTAGGCCCCGGTAGGCTACAGAGTGCGAGCTCTCGGTGTTTCCCCGGGTCCCAGTCTGGAGCAGGTTTGAAGAGTTCCAAAAAAAGGGAAAGAAAAAACAGTCCAGGGAACTTCTCTGCCTCATCTAGCTAAACTAACTAAAAACAATGGAGTGCTGTTTTCTGCCCCATCCGTGCCCAGACACCACAGTGGAGTTTTGTGTTCCAGCTGAATGTGGAGGAGTGAGGGCAGTCTGATAACAAACTCCGTGCTTCTTCTTCTCCCTGCCTTTGCTCTCAGAGCCAGTCTTGAAGGCACAGAATATAATACCCAGCATAAACAGAACAGACGATTGGGGATACAAGCATCATAATGTCACCCTAGGACAGACAGTTCCCTCAGAACCCTGGAATGCATGTCATCAGGCCCCATAGGCTTTTGGCTATTCAGCTTCATCAAGTGGTCCCAAACCTGCTCTTAGCTTACAGTGGGAGGCACTTTGCCCCTCAAACCCCACCTAGAGTTGCAGGGACTTGAGAGACATGGGAAACCTGACTTCTGGTGAAGACTGAGGCAAAGAACTCGTTGAGTCCCTCAGCCTTCTCCATATCAGTTGTTACCAGTTCTCCTTTCTCATTTATCTGGGGAGTGCACTCTCCTTTACATTTTTCTCACCTATGTACTTATAGAATCCCTCCTTGTTATTCTTCACATTCCTTGACATGTCCTGTCCCATCTGTGCCTTTGCTTTCCTTACCCTGTCCCTATATATTTGAACCGTATCCTTACACTCTTCCTAGCTGACCTGTCCTTGCTTCCACTGGCTGTGCATTTCTTTCTTATTCCTCAGTTTGAGGAGCAGATCCTTGCTCAGCCATGCTCTTTTCCAGCCTGCCTTGCTCAATTTCCTATGCACTGGGACAGAGAGCTCTTGTGTTTTATTGGTTTTGCATGGCCTGGTTTTTGGTAGTGGGGCGGGGGGGGGGGCACAGAGGTGACTTCTGTGAGAAGCTGCTAGAAGCTTCCACCATGTCCAGCAGAAGATGGACATGCTGCTGGCCAAGGCTGGGCCGATTGGAAATGGTGGTAATGCCTCTGTGATAACATACTTAAAGAGATCAAAACAAAGGTGGTGGTGCAGTTTCAATTCCAGACAGAATAGGTGTGAGAATATGTGAAGGAAACACCAATGGAGACACCAAGGGCAGTGGAGAAGGAGGGGGAGATGCTCCAGGCTCCCGAGCTGAGATTCCTCTGCAGGCCATGGTGAAAACTGTGGTGAAGCAGGCTGTCCCTCTGCAGTCCATGGAGGTCCATGGGGGATGCAGAGATCCACCCAGAGTGTGTCGAGGACAAGACCCACACCAGAGTGGGTGGATGTCAGGAGGAGGCTGTGATCCTGTGGGAGACCTGCAGAGAGAGGCCCCTGCTTCAAGGCTTGACCAGCCTGTCCTTCAAGAACTGCACTCTGTGGAAATATGACACACGCTGCAGCAGTTTGAGGGGTACTGCTGCCTGTAGAATGGAATCACATTGCAGCAGTTTTGGGAGGACTGCTGCTCATGAGATGGAGCCACATTAGAGAAGTTTGCAGCGAACTGTCTCCCATGAGAGGGACCCCATGGTGCAGCAGGGGAATGACTTCTCTCCCTGAGCAGTGAGAGAAACCTTGGGTGATGAACTGACCAAAATCCCCACTGCCTGTCTCCCTGCACTGTCAGTGGGAAAGGGCGGGGGGGGGGCTGTTGGTGTTAGGGGTTGTGGTGGTTTGGCATAGCTTGTTTTTTAATTAAGGGAGAAAACCATCAGCCATGAAGTGATTTTTCCCTGTAAGGAACACTACAACTTCCTTTGGGCCTGAAAGAACCAATAGCTAGCTAGCTCTGAAAATTGGCACAGAACTAATCCAATTAGGAAAGCTGAACACACCTCTATAAATATCATATTTAAGAAAGAAGAAACCTCGAAAAGCTCTTTCTTACTTCCTGGGACAGCAGAAGAGCCAAGTCCCTCTCTCCCTGCCCCCCTTCCCACTTAGGTTCAGGCTGGGCTGGGCCTGCCCAGGCCGCAGCCCTGTTCCAGCCGTGAGCCACTGAGCCGTCTTGTCGGGGGCTGTCTCAGCGCCATGGAGCACTGTGCGGCTGAGGCCAGTGGGCGGCTCTGCAGTCTGCAGTCTGTGGCCCCATGGCTGGAATTGAGAGCAGCCAGGGACAGAGAACAGCCATACAACCTGAGTAGTCACCACCATCCTGGCCCAGCCCTGAGATCCTGGCCACTCCTGCCACCACTGGGTTCTCGTACAGCCTCCAAGCGTGGCCGCTAAGATCATGCTGCTAAACAAGCTATCCTGGTGCCGTGAGTAAGTATGCACCCAAAATCAACACTGCAAGCAGCTCTACTCTCACTGCCTGGCAGAGATCACATGACCAACAGTGAGCAACAACTCCCTGATGCAGGGCCTGGGCAAGATTAACTCTTTCAGCACTGTAAACTTCCACTTAAGAACAGATAAACCTGCGGACACCAATCTTCTCCTGAGTCAGAGAAAAGGAAAGGTTAAGGCACGTGAGGAGAACAACATCAAGACACCAAGATCAGTGAAGAAGGTGGAGCCGAAACCCAGAGGGAGGAGAAAGAGGAGATGCTCAGAGCCTCGGAGCTGAAATTCTTTTCTAAGCCGTGGTGATGGAGTATAATACACCAGACTATTTTCCCTGTAATTCATTAAATGCGTGGGGGGATGTAGCATTCAAACCGCAGCCCATGAGCAAAAGCACCCATGCTGAAGCTAGTAGATGCTGAAGTACCTGTGATCTAATGAGAAGCTTGAACTGAGAGAGAAGAGAATCTTTGCCCCAGAGACAGAAAAGGACAGCCTCTCTTCCCAGAGATAGAAGAGGAGAACCTTTGCTTCTATACTAGAACAGCTTATCCTTAAAATTGCACCCCATAAGCTGAAATGGCCCAGGAAAAAGCAGTTGTGAGAAAGCTGCAAGCCATGGGAGGGACTTATATGAATGAGAACAGGTTTTTACCAGGCGGACTGTTAGGCTGTGAAATTAAAGCCTCAAGAAAACTGTTTCTTGTGGAAAAGTCTCAATGGCATGGCAGCAGAGACTCCTCTCCCTAAGAGAACTGAAGAAAATATTTATTTTTAGAAGTGGTAAACTGACTGAAAATCCCAGGTTTTGTCTCTTTACATTGTAGGTGAGAAAAGAAAGAGGGTCTGGGGGGAGGAAAAGTGTTCTAAAAGTTTATTTTGGTTCTTACTATTCCTTTTTTAATTATTTTAATAAAGCTTTCTTTATAGCCTTTAAAGTTTTGAGCCTCCTTTGCCCTTGTCCTAATCCTTACCTCACAGCACAAAATGAATAAATAATTTTAGTGGGTGCACTGGCATTTGGCCAGCCTCAACCCACTACAAGGATTTACTTTATGTCTCATTATCCTGCTCTGATTTTGTTAGTTATAAATTATCAAATTGACTTAGCATCTCTAAGCTGAGCCTGGTTTTCCCTTGATGATAATTGATGAGTGTTTTCTCCTGGTCCTTAACTCATGAACCTTTCATTATATTTTCTCTCCTCTGTCCAGCTGCAGAGGGGAGTGGCCGAGTGGCTTTGGTGGGTACCTGGCATCCAGCCAAGATCAAACCATGATGTGTGCTCCAAGAAAAGTGGCCTTAAAGAGTTCCCAGTTCTTGTCAGCTCCTTTGTCCCTAAGGACAGTGTCTTTGTTTGAAAAGATAGGTGTCCGCTAAGGTAGGCAGGAGTCTTCCCTGAAATGGAAAATGTAAACCCCCTCTAAACGAATTATTATATTTTGAAATTAAGAGGCTCTCAGTTAAAGATATGGAAACAGGAATAACAGTTCTTTAGTTGGAAAATTAAAAATACAAATGAAATAGTACAAATTAAACTACTGACAGAGTCAGAAAACGACCTGAGAGCCTCTTGGTCAGGGTGTGGGTAGCAGTCCAATTAAATGGTGGCTGCAGTCCTTCTGGAGTGACAGGTGTAGTTCTGTTGAAGCAGTGATCTTGTAGAATGGTGAAGTTTTCTTCTGAAGGTCTAGTGGTAGTGTAGATGGGCCTGGTCTTTCCTCTGGGAATCTAGTGGAAAGGAAAGCTGCTCCTCTGGGAATCCAGTGGGAAAAGGCTCCTTCTGCTGTTCTAAATCTCAGATTATATCCAGGAAGGAATGCTTGACTCGTCCCTTTGGGTGAATCATTATAATGGAATTATGTAATTTTATCAGTCATTTAGTGAGACTTAATGGTCTGATTTGCAAAAAAAAAAAAAACTTAAAAAAACCTAACTCCTCAACTTGTAAGAGTTGTAAAGCCGGTATCTTTATTACAGCTCCAGACGCATGTGGGGATCGTTCCCCCCAAAGGACATACACACCCCTGAGAATTCCTGAACCTTTTTATCCCCCTTGCTTGTACATATGCATAGAGTTTCGCAATAGGTTCATGCATATTCATTTTACTGATTTCGCATTACAACTTGCAATTAGTTCTTATCAGTCCTTGTACAGAGAGAGAACTCTCTGGTCATTCTGTCCATCTCTTACAGCCTCAGCTTTAGGCTTTTGTCTTTGTTTCAAAGGTCAAGGGGCCCCTCTTATATTTCTTTTAGCTTGGAAGTTCACATTCTTTTTCCTTGGCTGAGGCAGTTCTGTGAGAACAGGCAGTCTTGAGCACAGCAGAGTTAACAGACTAAACAAGTTAAAACAGCATATTTCAGCTATGCAAGCAAACTACAGACTAAGTAATTCAAAAAAGCACATTTCACCTAAATCCTAAATGCATTTCTACCCTGTTAAATTTCCACTCTGTTTCAGGTCCATTAACAGAAGATAACTCCACAGAGGGAGTATTGGTTGTGGAAGAGATAAAGTGAGCTGCTTAATTAACAGAAGATAACTGCCCTACCTCTAACAGATGGGAAATAGAATAAACACATATCTTACAACCCAGGACAGACAGTTTCCCAGGGGATCTCATTCACCAACTCCTTAAACATCTGGAAATTCCATCTTCCAAAGTTCAAGGTTCTGACTTCGCTCTTTGCTCAGCCCGTATTCCTCAACATCACTCCAGCACTGCATGGTCACTAGAGCCCAGATTGCCTCCAATCTTAATTCCTTTAATGAGCTCATCCACACTGATGAGCATCAGGTCCAGTAATGCCTCAAAATTGGTTGGTTTGTCTAATACCTGGACCAGGAAGTTGTCTTCAACACACCCCAGGAGTTTCCTGGATTGCTTACAGCCAGATGTATTGCTTTCCCAGCAGATGTCTGGGACCATATCTCATGGTCTGCATACCGGAAAGAACAAGTTATATAGCAATATTTTTCCTTGTTGATATAACAATGTATTTAAACTTCGTAATCAGAATAGAAGTGTAGTGCAATCAGATGTATTATTCATAAATAAAATTTAGTTAATTCCTTTATCCACTACAAGCATAATGTGTGACTTTGGACACATCACTTAATCTTTCTATGCCTCAGTTTACTAACTACATGGGCAAAAGTTTCTCCCTCTCCCAGACAAGTGCTAGGAAAGTAAAAAAATGGAAGCCTGAGTGTCGGAATTTAGGGTATGGGGAATATTTTTTTGTTTGTTTCGAGGGTTTTTGACTTTTAGAGAAGTACTCTTTTTAACTTCTGTTTATGGAGAAGGTTTTTAAGATTTTAAGATAAATTAGTTTATAAGTGTGTAAAATAGATAATAGAGAATAGTGTAGTATGTTATAGGGTGAGAAATTTAGAGTTTTAAGATTTTAGTATAGAAGTAAATAAAATATAAAAAAGGCTGTTTTACCAACTCTACTAAATATCTTTTCTGCTTTTTCTTACCATTTTGAAAATTCTTTGCTGATGGTTAGATGGGATCTTATGTGTTTTCTGGTATATTTTTAATAGCGGACTCTGAAATAAGATGCCAGCAATTACAAAAGTGTTTTGATAATATTTCATACTGTTGCTTGTGGCAGGATATAAACCCCCAAGAAATTCTTGATGAGATAGAAGGAAATTATAATACCAGACTTTTGCAACTCTTGCAAGTTAGACTACACCTATAACTTTCTTACAGTGATACAACACCTGTGATGATAAGATGTGAGGCCCTCGGGTGTGGGTGTGGGGAATCCCCAGGGTGGAAAACGATAGAAAAAAATGTTTCATAACATCTTTGGCCTTTTTTCCTGCATAGGACAATATGAATACAGCTCCAGAGAATGTATCTATAGACACATGAATGTATTTAAGTCTCCCAAAGGGAGCATAATGGGTAATGTCTGTTTGCCACAGCTGTAGACTCTTGAGGCCCCAGGGATTAACCCCAGTTCCTATAGATGGCGTAAGAAAGTCCTGGCAATTGGGGCAGGAGCCCACAATTGCTCTTGCCTGTTCCCTTGTGATTTTAAACATATGAACAAGGGCTGGCTCATTCTGGTAGAAAAACTGATGGCTCAACTTTTCCTGATTGAAGATGTCTGGCAGGGTGGTCTGCACTGCCATGGCCAAAGCATCTTCCCTCTGGTTGCCCTCTATAACTGGTCCTGGGAGGCTGGCGTGTGACCTCACATGCCTAATGTGATATGGTTGCTCTCGGTGGGAGAAGAGTAAGACTAGCTTCAGGAGTAAGCTATATAAATTTGGATTTGACACTTCTTTTAGTTAAGGAATGTTCTGCTCTTTCAGCTATTCCAGCAACATAGGCCAAATCAGTAACCAGATTCAAGGGTTGTTTGAATTTCTCAAAGGCTCTGACAACAGCTGCTAATTCTGCAATTTGTGGGGATCCCTGAAAAATCTGAACATCAAATTCCCACTCCTGAGTGTCAGGATTTTTCCAAGTCATAACTGACTTGTGGGATCTTCTGGAGCTATCAGTAAAAACAGTCAGTGCCTTAAAGGAGTTTGAATCTTTAATGATTTTGGGACCAAATTAAAACACGCATTAAATAGTTTATGTTTCAGTAGGTGAATAGAGATTTGACCTGGGTAGCTGTCAAGAGCAAACTGAAGGTGTTCATTGGTCTGGAGCAAAGGTTCCAGATCACCTGATGTCAATGGAAGGTAAATGCATGTGAACTCACACTCCGCTAGGGTCCTGAGGCAGGCTCTGGCTTTTATAATGAGCTGAGCCATCAGCTGCTGGGGTGTGGTAATAGTCTTATGTGGTTGGTGCAATTGGAACATCCAGTCTATGACTAAAAGCTGGTCCTTCAGAGTGGGATCCCACTGGAAAATGGAGACCATGAAGCTTGGGTGACTTACCCAAGATGACAAATTGGAAAGGCAGGGTAGGATCAGCATGGTGGGCTTGTCTCGTGGACAGTGCCTCTGATACCTTTTGGATCACTACCTGGGCCTCTGGTGTAATAGTTCATGGCAAGTCAAGGTCATTGCAGCCTCGCAGGAGGTTGAAAACGGGGTGCGAGGTCCTCGGTCGTGAATCCTAGCAGTGGACGAACCCAGTTTATGCTCCCACATAGCTGATGTAGGTCCCTCAGGGTTCTCGGGTTGTCCTTGATGGTGAGCTGCTGGGGTACCATGGTCCTTTCGCTGATCTGGAGTCCAAGGTAGGTACATGGGCAGGTGCACTGAATCTTTTCTGTAGCAATTTCAAATCCTGCTCCTTCAGTGGCTTGAATAGTCATTTTTAGAACAATCTCCAAATATTAGTCAGTCTCAGTGCATATTAAAATATCATCCATATAGTGAAAAATTGTAACATCGGGGAATTTTTTTCAGATGGGTGAGAGAATGCGAGAAACAAACAATTGGCAGATGGAGAATTTTTCATCCTTTGGGGAAGAACTTGCCATTGATACCTTTTGAGATGGGCCCGTCTATTAATTGATGGGATGGAAAATGCAAATCTTGGGCCATCTCTGGGATGGAGAGGGATGTTAAAAAAGCAGTCTCTGATATAAATGACTGTTAATTTCCAATCTCTGGGGAGCATTGAGGGTGAGGGTAGGACGGGCTGCAGAGGGCCTGTGTCCTCAGTGACCTCATTGATCTTCCTGAGGTCTTGAAGGAGCCTCCACCTATCTTTGCCTGGTTTATGAATGACAAAGACAGGGGTGTTCCAAGGGCTAGTGGATGGTACTATGTGGCCCTTGGACAACTGCTTCTGTACTAGGGATTTGAGAGCCTTTAACTGTACTTCTGAGAGAGGCCACTGATAAATCCACACTGGTTCATCAGTTTTCCATATGAGTGGTGTGATAGGGTGCTCCACAGTGGCCCCAGCTAGAAATCCAGTGGTGGTGAGGGGATTTCTAGCTTTGCTTCCCATTGAGACAATAGGTCCCTGCCCAATAAGGTGATAGGTGCCCTTACCACAAAAGGTCTTACTATGGCAACCAACCCTTAGGTCCTTGAATAAGGATTGTTCGTTTGCTCTGCATCGAGGTGACCGCTCCTCCAGTCCCAGAAATGACTCCATGTGCACCAGTTCCCAGCCCTGTGGCCACTTGGAGCAGGCAATGATGGTCACGTCTGCTCAGATATCTGCCACACTTGGAAGATAAAATTTGTCCTCTTTGTTAAACAAGCCATATTGTATAAGAGGTCTGTCTTGGCCCACAATGTCTGCCCAAAAAAACCAAAGGTTTTTCTGGCAACATGTCAGTCCAGGTGTGTATGAAAAAACCTTGGGCTATGCGTGTGCTCTTAGGCAAAAAAAAAGATGGGTTTATACGTAAAAGAGTCCCAGTAACAGTAATCTTATCCCCTGGTCCCACAGTTTGGACTTCCAGTTGTACTTGCACACTGTCCCGTTCATTAATAGAGTCTCCTATGATTAAAATGTCCCTTGGTCCATCAGAAGGTCCAAATTCATGAGTTGGATTTTGGTAGCTTGCCTCATCATCAAACTGGATGGAAAGGGCACTTTTCAGAGTGCTTCGTGTCCTTGCCTGAATGTATTGGTGGACCTCAGAGAGTCGGCGCTCCTTCTCATAGTAGGTGTCATCATAAATGATCTCTCAGTGCCTAGACTCTCTGAGATGGTGGGGGAAGAGGGATGGAACAGCTTGGCATTTGGTGTCATTGTGCAGGGCTGGCCTGTGCTTCCCTGGAAATTTCCCTGGTGCTGCTGCTAAGATGGATGATGCTGGACCTGCTGGTGATATTGAAACTGGGGCTAGTGTTTAAAGTGTTCCTTACAGTCATGCAGTGGAGGGACAACCAGTGGAAGGGTGTTTCTGCAAAAACTTATTATCACATTCCACCTTGAGGTGGCCCAGTTTACCGCACTTAGAGCATCTCATATTTTGTTTAGTCTGTGCCACAAAGGCTTCAGGCACTCCTTTGCTGACTGCCAGGGCTACCTGTTCCAGATTGCAAGGCAAGATGTATTCTATTACCATCTGTATGGCAGTTGTCTGGTGTCAAGTGGGCAATTCTCCTTATCTCTCTCTCTGAGTGATCATAATCACTCCTCCCTCCGCAGGGGACATCTGCTGATAACAGGCTATTGAATGTCACTGCATGACTGATAAGAACTATAACATCCCATTGTGAGATGCTCTGCCCAGAGGGAGGAGCCAAGCATTGCTACCCAGATATAATCTGGAGGTTCTGACACACCAGCACGGCTTTTCTCCCCTGGATTCCCCAGAGGAACAGCAGCTGCTTCTACTTCCATGGATCTGAGGAGCAAGAATACACCCTTTTTCTACAGGACCCCCCTGCTCCAACAGAACCACGCCTGACACTTCAGGAGGACTGCAGCCACTTTTCCAACTGGACTGCTACCAACACCCTGACCAACGGGGTGTCAGGCTGAGTTCTGACTCTGTCAGTGTTGTTCTAGTGTATTGCACTGTTTTATTTTATCCTTTTATTTTTTTTCCTTCCTTATTAAAGAACTGTTATTTCCTGCTCCCATATTTTTTTTTGCCTGAGACCCCTTTAATTTAAAATTCATAGCAATTCGGAGGGGTGGGGAGGGTTTGCATTCTCTATTTCAGGGGAGGCTCCTGCCTTCTTTAGCAGGTACCTGTCTTTCCAAACCAAAACACTACCATATGTTCTGTAGTTGTGAGATGGGTAAAGGCTTCCACCATTTGCTGAATGGTGGGTTCAGGGTCTGGAAGGAGTGCTCCTGTAATATTCTTGCATTCCGCATTCAGGTTAGACACTGCTAGTTTGCTGAGCAGCTCCTCTCTACCACTTGGGCAATCGATTTGCTTATCAGTAGTGTCTTTTAGTGTGTCTATGAATTTATTAAATGTCTCATCAACGCTCTGGTGAATGTCAGAGAAACTTTGTTGTGTGGTGGTGCCATCAAGTGTTTAGAATGAAGCATTCTGGGCAGCATTTTTAATGTCCTCTAGAATGGCCCTGGGGATATATTGTGCTCGCTCTTGTAGCTTTTTGAACTCCCCATACCCACTTACTTGCTCCAAAGTCAAATTGGCCTGTCCATCCTCACCTTTGTAATTATTTAATAATGCTTTTAGTTGTTTTTTCCAAATTGATTCCCACAGAAGAAGCTCTGTCAATGAGAGGAGGAGGGACATAACGTGCCAAAGATCATGTGGCACAAGGACATGGCCCGAAAAAGTTACCCGTAAAAGTTTTTTGAAATAGGGGTGATTTCCTCCCATAATTGTTACATGCTTTACATAATTCCTTAAGTTCCTTGTATGTAATTGACTCACACTCAGGGTTCCTCCCTCTCTTAAATATAACTGTTGCTGCTAGGATTTGCAGCTTTCTAGCTATATTCCAATCACCCTCCCAAGCTGCTTGCTTTCCTACCTCTGCCTAGTGATCTCCAGAATCACTATCTGAATCTGAGGACTCACTGACTTTCTCCAGAGAGGAGGGAGATGTGCTGGCATGCACACGAGAGCTCCAGCTGAGTGGCAAGCCTTGGTGCTTGGGGTCTTTGGTATCCAAGATGGCTACCTTCCAGTCAGCTTCACTTCCAGTTCCCACAGTGGAAGCGTGGAAACCGGGAGTGGCCATATCGGGGGGGGGGGGGCAGGGGCTGAGCAAGGGTGCGGCTTCCCGATGGAAGGGGAGGGTCCTGATGCAGGGGCAGAGCCAGATGCAGGGGCCGGGTCCGACGCAGGGAAAGGAGAGGGGAAGGGAGGAGGAGGATCACAGGCCCCATTTTGTGCACCTAGGGTGGGAAAATTTTATGCCAGATCATTCAAAATGACAGGTCCACCCATGAAGCCAGTGTCATTTTGAGCCATAGAACTGAATAGGGGAATTGGGTACATGGGCATAGGAAAGAAGCTTAGGTTGGAGCCCAGGGTAGCATGGCCAGTGCCATCCTGAGAAGGCGACAGGAGAGGACTAGAGATGGCAGAAGGCAGGTAGCTCTCCTGCGCCTTTAGGCAATTCCCATCTCCAAAACTGTCCTGAGGGGACAGGGGAACAGCGACACGGGGGAAGGAACACAACAACTGGGGTACTGAACTCAGCATTCCCCAAAGGCCCCACAAACCCTCAGTCATTTCATAAATAGAATGAAAAATTGGATAAAACTTTCCAACCCAAAAATTGCAAGATAGATAACTTTTTCCTAACTTTGTCCCAACTTTGTCCCAAAACTCAACCAACAAAACCGATTCTCGTATGATATCTGTAAAATACTTAAAAATTCAGCAAATAAAAGCCTTTAAATCCCTCTTAGAAAACCTAACACCATTTTTAACAAGGGTATCATAAACTTGGAAATAAACTTCCTGCTGCGAGAAAATGAATTTTGCTCCCATCTCACTTTTTGCTCCCATCTCACTCTTTCTCCCTCCCACAAGATAAAAATGTGAAAATAAAATAAAAATGTGACCTTCACGGCAACATACTTACCTCACCGGTTGGCCAAAAGAAAACTCTTGTGAACGTCTCGCTGATATGACTGATCCTTGACGATAGAGGGTTGCCAGCCACTTCCTCTGGAAAGTCTCCCAGAAAATTGGGGGTTTTTGCCTCGGGGAAACTGGAACACCCTAATGCGGCTTTTGTCCAGTGGCAGTGGCCACTGGAGATGCTTTCAAGGAGCCCACAGGAGGGCCTCACATTGGGCACCAATTGTAGCAGTGTGGTAAAAATGGATAGTGTTTTGCTGCTACTTCCCAAAAGCATCTTCTCAGAAAGCCACCCAGGCAAGTACAGTCACTCAATCCGCACTCACACCACAGATAAGTCAGCAAAGAAAGACGGAAAGTGTCTCTGTATAGAGTTCCAGTGAGGTTTATTGTAGAGACATGCTGAAGGAATCCAGGGACAAAGATGAGCAAACAGTGAGTGTCCTAGGTTAAGTATGGGGTCAGGGACCAATGATCTGCGGGCACAGGGGCAGTAAAAGGGCAGGGCAAAGGGCAATGACCTATAGGGAAAGGGCAGATTAACATAGTGCTGCAGAGCACCATGGGAGAAGCCCCTTTCATCTCACCCTAAGCATTGAGGCATCCTCTAAACCTGTGGCTGATTTTTCCAAGGCATCACCCCAGAAGTTCCCCTAAAGGGAACAGAGGAAAGGGTGAAAAGATAATAACAGTTCTTGCATAACCCATTTGTGTATTGTATATAGAAACCTCATTATACATCACCATGTGGTCCAGCTTACCCTGATTCAGTTGGCATATGATCATGGTTATGTTTTTTCCATTTGCAGGTAATTTTCTAAACATAGGCTCTACAACTAATGCCATTGTGACTGTTATCAAGTTTGTTGAATGAATCAATTCTGTGAGGAATTAAATTCTTGTAAACCTCTTTTGGAATGTGGGCACATGGCTATATAACTATCACAGCCTAAGTTCATATCCTTGGGGTTTCACTAATAATTGTACCTATTGTAGGGGAGAAATTCAGGGGTATGTTTTTTCCCAACCCTTCACCTACTTCTTTAGGCCTACCACAAGAGCTTTTGAAGGGTTGACATTTCCCCTTGATGCTAAAGATACCATATTCTTGCTGATGTTTTTGCTAAGTTTATTCAATATAGTCCATTCAGCACTTCGAGACAGGATGAGGTTGCCTTCGATAGCTACCCTGAAATCTGCTCCTGAGGCTAGGGATGCTGCCCAGAAACCTGCTGCAGGGGCCAGGGACATCGCCCAGCAGCACATCTGCATTCAAAGGGAAAGCTGGATAGCGCAGCAGTAGAGCCAACAGACATTACAACTGTTCAGGCTCCAGCCAAACCACAAGGGCAGCAACAGCCGGCAGCAGTTATACCCGTGCAAAGGAGAAAGTATAAAGCCAAATCAGTATGTCCATTTACCGACAATGAGGTACCAGGGCCCCCACAACTAGTGGAGGAACCAGAGCTCGTGATCATTACTGAATCCCTGTAGTTTGACAGTCTCTGCAGTCTGCAGAAAAACATTATATGACAGGTGGGCGAGGCCATATCAGCCTGGTTGATCCTAGTTTTGGACCTTATGGGTGAAGATCTGCAACTTGATGGTATGAAAGCAAGGTTTTTGGGATCCTTGGCCCAGGATGTGGGTATCAAGCAGGCATTCATGAGGAAGTCAGGACCCCTTTCTCTCTGGGAGTGGCTTATAACAAGTGTAAGAGAGAGGTTTGATTACAGACGCAACCTGCAAGAGCACCATCATACAAAGCCCTGGAAGACCATGGAGGAAATGATCCAACACCTGAGAGAAATGGTACTGTTGGTGGTAAGGGATGGGCAAACCAATAACCACCCTGACAAGGCTAGGTGCACATTGCAAATGTGGTGGAGCCTTGGACACCAGGGGCCATCTGAATACTCCAGTTTCATGTCAAAAATGCATTTTGAGGACAACCAAGAGACAGCGAGCTCTGTAGCAAGCAAACTCAGGATGTACAAGTGAACTGGAAAAAACAATTTTGAGTATTTCAGCATCAATTAAAATAATTGGAAACTGCAAGCACTCTATGGACAATGCAAAAAGAAGTACCAGAAATCAGGTGTTAAGGTCCAGATATTAAAATTTTTGGAGAGATGCCTCTACCCAAATTAAAGTGCAAACAAGATCATATGCCAAAGTCAATAGTATGGATTTTATTTAACAATAAATGAGAGCAAGAGGAAAAAAAAAATAGGAATAGAAAAGAGGTGGGGGGAGAGGAAGATAGTGACAGAGACAGATTAAGTAGAAAATAGCACCACTCCATGGATCCCAGTGGCATCTTGTTGATCCTTTCCATCTGGTCTTGTTGGTGGTGAGGGTCCCCCCAAAAACAGAGTTCAATGGATTAATATATGTTTGGGCCAAGTGGGAAAGACTAGGTACCTCCCCTGGGTGGGGAGGGGCAGATTTGTTGCTGTCTCTTGCAGCAGACTTGGGATCTGTTGTATCACTTTGCATCACGTGCAGTGGTCTGGTGCAAGGCCCCAGTAATGAGCCTGGGTGTTGGGAAGGATAAAAGTTTGACAAGAAAGTCTCACAGATATGTATGCTTGGCAGGAAGATTTTTGAATGCAGAATCTGAAGAAGGAATAGAAATGAAAGCAAGTTTTAATATAGAAGAAAAGAATTGCTGAGCCACTCTTACTGGATAACTAAGAAGGCAAAGGGTATGTTAGTTAGAAAGGGTTTTTATGGCTTGGAGCAAAGGATAAACCCACCTCAAACAAGAAGATGGTTTTACCAAGCAGAAAGATACCGTAGGCAAACAAACGTGCCGATGTTGCAAGTAGAAAAAAGGCCACAGAATTTTCCACTGCAAGAAAACTGAAAAACAATTTCTAGCTTAAACTGTAACGTACTAACTTTTAGTGATTGGAAAGTAGTAACATGAATATGGTAATTATAGTAGTTATGATAGGCTATAGGTAAAAGCTAAGGTATCGATTGGTTCTTCTGTATTAAGATGCTCAGCAAAAAAAATTATATAATGCATTGTAACCAAAATTAAAGGGTCTTCAGGCTTGTCTGCAGCTGGAGCTGACAGCTGTAGGCACAGTCTCTGTTGCCCACGACCCTGGACTGCTGTAACATCTTGTATACAATAAACTGCATTTTGAAGAGCCTCCTGGAGTCCCACATCTCTCATTACGGCTCTTGCATCTGGGGGCACTTTTGGGGTCTTTGATGGATTATGACAACTCCTTAGCTGCCTCTCAAGTAAATGTCCTGTGGGATGTGGCCTTCCCGGGGTGGGGGGTTTTACAGCTGAGCCAGTTTGCATAACAGGATGAGTGTTCATTGCCTCTGACCAGAGCCTACACCACGCACCCAAAGCTCTCCTCCTCCCTCCTTGATTGGGAGAGGAGTGTGTGCAAACATGGCCTCAGCAGATGAGCCTGTGGGCTATGGCTTCCCCCACCCCAAACCCAGCCAGGGATGATTTTCAAGATAACTGCTGGGTTTGGCTTTCTTGTGGATGCATACTTCTCCCTCAGCCTTGTTTACTTCTCCCTAGACCTGAGATAACTGGACAATAATGTGACCTTTATCTTATCTCAAGTTCCCTTAGGCAGCTTAACTCACAGTCCAAAGTTCCAGACAGAAGGCATATTCAAGGAGGGGTGGGCATTGGCAGTCACATCTTCTTTATACAGTTTTGCCATAATGGGCAATTGGTCCTTCATAACAGTATTTAAGCCATTAACCATAACATTTCAGTCTCTGACATCAGCAAGATATCAACTCAGAACTGAATGACTTTAGATATCATGTTGGCCTCACAAAGGGGAGTCTGTACCATAATAAACACTATTCACTGTGTATGTATTGATCAAACTCAGAAAGTAGTGACTAATTTGGAAACAATTGAGAACAAGTTAGCTTTACACGAAATACAAAAAGATAATACTTCCTAAGGATTTCAAGAGTTGTTGGAAAAGATCTTGTGTTAGGTTGCTCGTGGCAGGGGTGAGGGGCAAGGAGACAGAGATACTCACCCCCGATATTCGTGTGGCACAGAGACAGTTTATTCCCCCAACTACCCTTTATAAAGACTTTTGAAAGACCCAGTCTGGATATTTTCATTGGTCCAAATGCCACACTCCTTCGGGTCCTGGGCCACTGAAATGCCTGCAGTCTTATGAGAGATATGATTGGCCGACACCCTTGTCACTCCGCCCAGGGGCTGGTAATGTGACACCAACAATCTTGGTTTCTAGACCTATCTCAATGGGTCAAATGAATTATAGTAACTGTAATGATAGTGATTAGTCTTTTAGATTAGTATGCATTTATGTGATGCTGTATAATGATTCAATGTGTACCCTTAATCGCTAACTTTTGTACTAATGTTTGTAACCCAAAATATTATAAAGCTTTTAAGTGAGACTTGCTGAAAATTTCAACAGGTCTCAAAGGAGGGAGATATTGGGAAAATCTTTAATTTTAACATTAGTGTTTAAGTCTTGTGAATTCCATTAGCTTTAACAGACAGTTCTTAGTCCTGTATTCACACCTATCAGTAATTAATGTGTGCAAGTGGATATCTTAGCCTTGAAACTAAAGTCTGTGGGGCTGAGCAATGCTGATAAGAAGGTATATCTTGGCCAGGCCACATCGCTGGGATGCATTCAAGAAGAAGAAACTGGGTTTTTTGAGGATTGTTGTTGTAGTTGAGATAGTCATAGTTGAGACAGAGACAATACAAAACAACACACTCCATTTTCAGAAGGCTTCAAACTCCTTTTTATTCTAGCATGCATGCTTTTTATATATTCAAAAAACTCTTAAGTTTACACTTTACTCATTGGTCAGAAGAAACAAAGTGCTCATTGGAACAGACACTTGAAGGTTTCTCTTATTTATCCTTCTCTTTTTCCTGGTTTCAATGTGAATGACCCTGGCAGGAAACTCCTTCAAGGGTAAACATGGATCCTCCCATCAAACTTCTCTCTAGCTCAGAGAAGTCGCTGCAAAACCTCTTCCACGATTTCCCTTATTTTTGTATTTGAACCACAAACACAACCGCTAAGGACTTTTGCAGACCCCTTGCAAAAATCCAAGCAGACAGGGGAAACACAGAACAATGATGAAAACCACCAGCAAAATTAAGAGTCCACCTTCCAACAATACCCCAAACCATTCAGCAATATCCCAGCTTACAAAGAAACCACTCAACCATTTCCATCCTTCATTCACCTGCAAATTACTAGCTTCTTCCTTCAAAACTCCCATGAACTGATCCACTATGATCTAACAAGCCCATACAACACATATCCTCAAAATCCTGATGTTCATAAAAATGCACCAACAATAAAGATGCACCAACAAGGCACATAGAAAATGAATTTTCAAATGCTGTTACAGAACCCGCAGCCCCTTAATGACACATTTATGGCAGGATGACACTTTTATTTGAATAGATTTTTCTCCACACAGAATTAGAGACCAAGTCATCTTGCCTAGTCACCACTTATAACTAAGTAGCATCCATTTAACTTTATGACTGGTTGCTGCTGTCTTAATGGGCAACTAACCTAGTTGTTCAAAGTGTGGAACCTTAACTACTAATTCAACACCCCTATGCAAAGGCAACACTTCTTCCCTAGGTACATTAAATTCCCCTATTTTGGGACCATTGGTGCCATGCAAAGGGAAATGGTACAAGACACATTACTCAGCACTACCAACCTCTCTCAAAAAATACAAAGAACTAAAGTAAAGGTAATATCCACCAATTTAAATTTGAGTCTCCAGCAGGAGTCAATATCCCAATTTGCTCTGCCTTGAATTATCATTTTCACAGCATGTTCTTTCAGGATCCATGCTTCAATACACCTGATGGCCAGTGTCACCTACTCATTCTACTTCAGCTGTGAAATCATCCATCATGTTCCTTCCTATATACTCCAAATAAGCCTTAGCACAATGAGCAAAAACCCAACAAGGGTCATTCTCTGTCAGAACACACGTCCCTTCCTTCACGTTATTAATTCCACTGAGCCAGTCCACCTTCCACTAATCAAATCTTTAACCCATACCTTAATATTTTTACGAACATTTGAGTATTCAGAATTCAAAGAAGAAAAATGATAGAATACATGAGACAATTGTAAATCAGGTAAAGGACATTAAAAAGTTTCCCACATAAACAACTTTATCTCATTTCACTTAAGGTAAGTCCCTATACATTCCCCATTTTTATTTTTAAACCTGGCACTTCAAAACATCATGAGCGCGTTCAAAAATTGCTTGGCCTATTGAAATATGGGGAATGATCAACACCCCAGGGACGAAAAAACGTCTGCAGGTTTTGCGAAACATATGCCGGTCCATTATCCCTCTTTATATGTGATGAAACACCTAAAATAGAAAAGGCATGACAAAAATGACGAATAACATCCCAAGCTGCTTTACCTGTCAATGCTAATGCAACCATGGCATGAGAAAAGATGTCAACTGTAGCATAAACAGACTTTAAACAGCCAAACTCAGGCATTTTTATAATGTCTGTTTGCCATTCTTACAAAGGGAGTAGGTCTCTAGGATTGGAACCATACTATTATAAAATATGAGTCATATGCCAATCAGGACAAGAAGAAACAATTGATTTTGCTTCACTTTGTGACAAATTATTGCCACAGTGCCTAAGCACCTTGGTGAAAAAGTTTATGAGATAGCACATTAGGTACCGTTTTTACTGCCAAAGCAGCCTCAAGGGAATCCACATTGACCAAATAGGAGACCCTTGTTGAATCACAAATTCATATTCCAAATGATCATCCTTTTTCCAGGCTTCAGCTGCTTTTCCAGTTTTCCCTGATCCACCTGTAAAAACTGTTGTACCTTCCACTGGAACAGAAGAATATATTTGTTTCCCCTAAAAAGGAATGTCTCTAGTCAAAGTCAAAATAGGATGAGAAGGTAAAATGATACATTATTTAACCTGTAAAATAGGATAAAGCAGATTGAAATTCATGATTATTTTGAAAACACCATTCAAAATGCTATTGTTCTACAGATATCACAATAGTTACAGGATAATGGCCTAAGATTTTATGACAACATCTGCCACACTTGATAATGATATCTGCAAAAAACTCAAAAAGTCCTAAAGCTTTTTTCAGGATCTGAAAGATAAATATATCCATTCCAAAATATACGATTTATCTTCCTAATCATCATTTCATTGTCACAATATTCCACATGGTATTTTTGTTCTTTCAAAAGAAAATAATTACACACCAACAAAAGTATTTATCCTGTTAACAAGTTTGCATGTCAAAGTTAATCCAACTTCTTCCATGACACATGCCTATGGAATCATTTTAGGTGTTGAAAGACCTGGTTGTAAAGGTCCCATTGTAGCCTTTACAGCATTTATCTGCCGTAGAGCATGCAAAAGTCTCCATTTTCCTGATTTCTTTTTTATCACAAAAACATGGATATTCCATGAGCTAAATGACTCTTCAATATGTCCAGCTTACAGCTGTTCTGCTACTAATGTTTGCAGGGCAATAAGCTTTTCAATAGGAAGGTGCCACTGGTCAATCCAGACAGGTTTATCTGTCAACCATGTCAAGGTTACAACTGGACATTTAAGGCCTTGCATCACTGTAGTCCCTACTAAAATTTGGTAGTAATTTTAACACCCCATTAGGATAAACAATCTCATCCCCCTAAATTACATGGGGCACTGGCAGCATAAGGCCTGATGTTAGCTTGTTGGCCATCAGCATTTTTTACATTAATCACAATAGGAGACATACCACCCAGCCCCATGATTCCAAAACCTGCTTGAGTGAGAGGCCATAACTGAGGCCAAAAATGTTGCAAAGTTATAATTACATCTGCTCCCATGTTAATCAAACCTGTTATTATTATGGTCTCTGGATGATGCCCCTTGGCTGTAATGATGAATTCCTTTTCCGAGAATTGATCTGTCACTTTTTGAGTCCAAAATACTTGAAGTGGTCCTGTAGATCCAAGATCTCCTGTACCATGACTCCAGTTCACTGCAATTGGAACATAACTCACAAAAAGAACAAGTTGAGCAATACAAATTCCTTTTTAAAGAATAACAGGGGGTTCACTAACAGATACCATAGCATAAGTTTGTCCCATTAATCAGAATCAAGAATGCCTAAATGTACATTAATATCTTAAATAATATACAAATATCAAATACAATACATCACACACACTAATTGTGAAAAATGACATATACTTGTGTTAAAATTTTAGAGGTTTAATAGCAATGAAAATAGTAAGAAAAATAGTAATAAAATTAGGACAATAAGAGACAACAAGAAGCAAAGAATTACGGATGTCTGGGTGCCTGGATTTCCACCAAAAGGCACACCTTGCTAACAAAGGATTACCCCTTAAAAGCAAAAGCCTATTGCATATTCATATATCTCATACATGATTCAAACATTCCTTTCAAACTAGGGTTTTTCTGCCTAATTTTAGCTTCCCCCCCCCATCTTGTAAATCAGTCTTTTTGGTTCCTCAAAGTCTTGGCTTTCCCGATAAGGAGGCAATAATTCTTTTCTTGGGATCTTGTTGTCTGTTTGCTGTTATCTCTATCCAGAGAGGATAATGCAAAGAATTTCTCGATTATCTGTTCCATTCTTTGGGCTACTTACAAAAAAGTATCTTGCGTCACATAGTTTCTATTTTATATTATGCTATAGCTTAAAAACTATATTTACCACACTACTTAAAAGATATTCATACAACATAACTTTTCAACATAACACATATAGTATTCATTTTAATATTTGTGAAAAGTCAATCATATAATATGCATTTTTCACACTGATGATACAAGTTTTGAAACAAAGCATTTCATTGTTACAATATTCAGTAATGTTCCCTTTAGATTTTTTGGTACTGTTTCTTATCAGACTCTAGAATCTAAAGATTGTTTCTTATTAAATTTCTAAACTTTTCTACTCATTGAAACTTGCTGACAGTACACTAGGTACTGATTTTAAGCAAATATCTCAAGCTACGGGAAAGTCCTCTGTCATGGTTTGAGCTTGGTGCAATGCCAGTGTGTCGCCCTGATTTTCTAGGATTTTCTAAGCCTTCTGATGTTTACCTCCTTGTGGAGAACTTTATCACACAGTCTGGAGATAACACATTGTTTTGCATTCCTTTATGGAGGAGGAGAGACTTGATGGACTGTTGGTTTGCCCAGTGGCATTGGAGAGGTGGCACTGTCACCCTCCAATCCACTGTCACTTTTGGAAAACTATAAATGTTGGAGTCAGAAAATAAACTTCCCTTTTTGTTCTTCATCTTGGAGCAGCGGTGTGCCTCTGGTTCTTTTGTGTTCGCTAGCGACACCAGTGCTTTTATAAGAATAACTTTTTTCTTGTTATCTACTGTGAGATGTGATTAGAGACAGAGCAGAGCAGGCTCTAACTTAAGACTGAAAGAAAAAAACTTTATTAACTTAAAACTACAAGGAAAAACACACAGAACACAGGATGAAAACCTTTCAAATTTCTTCTTCTTCTCCCCACTAAATTTCTTAATTCTGTTACTACCCTTTAGATCACTCGGTCTCAGTCCATCACTACTTCTTAGATAATCAATTCTCAATACTTCGAGAAGAGAGGAGTCCCTCTTGCACCACAGACTTCCCAAAGAAACAGTCGAAACTTCTTGTGTTTCCGTGTCACGTGTGGCACCGCTTGGAGAACATTTTGCCATCATGACTTCTTCCTTCCATGTCCAGTGCTCTTACTACTGCACATGGACCAGAGCTGCTTTTAGGGTTTTTCTCTTTAAGGATGTTTTGTCCAGTTCTAAAAAAGAGCACAGTCCCTCTCCTTTTGGGACACCCGTCCCCCCCAGATTTCACCCCCTGGGGCTGAGGGCTCTCTTGAACAGAGATCATTTTCCTCTTCTTCTTCTTTGACGACGGAGGGCACCACCACCACCCTCTTCACCCGTCGTCTCTGTTCACACACTTTTACATCACTGCACTCTCCTGGCTCTAAGCCATTGCCTCCCCCTAGAATGCAGTCTCTGTGTCACAGGAACTCAAGGGTTCTGTCATGGCTATTCAAGAAAAAAGTCCAGCCAAAGGCCACTCCATCATCTCCTCCCACCTAGGATTCTTCTCACCTTCTCTCAATTCTTTCACTGCTCATTTCTGCTATCTCGCTCTATCTCTCAACTCAGGAGAATCAGCATTTGCAAGGTTTCCATCATCCCAAGAAGGGTTAAAAGTCCCAGGCTCTGCCGGTTGGGTTCATGAACTCCCACAGCTGGCTGCCCTGCTGGGCACCCCCCCCTTCTCCTTCACGCCAGCCACGCTATCACAGGCACAGGCTGCTCACTCTCTCTCTCCCTCCGAGGGGGGGAAATGGGGGATGGCTGCCCGAAGCCCTCGCAATGCTCTCCTCCACCCTTCAGCCCAGGCCTGGCCTACCTCCCTCTGGCCGCATGGCTCCCCTCCCCTGCCCAGCTCGGAGCCGGGCAGGGGAAGGTCTGCTCTCTTCCAAGACCAGAACCCAAAGAGAGTGTCTCCTGGGAGTTCACAGCTTTTAACCCCCTGTGTTCTCAGAGGCGTATCCATACCCTCAGTGGACAAACCAGGTGCCAATATTAAAATCTGAACACCGATTGGCGTGACCACACCATCCTAAAAAAAACTTCATTTCCTCTCAAACCACGACATCCTTTCTCTAATTTCAGGCTGTCTCCTTACTTCATTAAGTTAGTTATTACTGTTGAGGCAAGCTTACAGCTTACAGTAATTGCTCTTGTTTTAACCTTTGCTATGTTATTTAAAAGGTCTTAATTGCTTATCTCACATCTGTCTGCATTTTTTGTCTTTATTCTCTTCTACTTTTGTAAGTCCTGAGAGGGATCCAGGGCAGCCATCAGCTGAAGGGGGGTAGGGAAGCAGCACAGGATGGATCCAGCCCTGCCGCCACGGAGTTCCTCCAACTGCAGCAGACACAGTCCCCATCATCTGGGCGCAGCTCCTGCCCCCGCTTGCACAGCCTCAGAAAGGGCAGCAAGGGGGGGGGGGGGTCTTGGGGGGCCCCCAAACAGTCGCATCCCTCTCCCATGTGAAATAGAAAGTTGTGTTTTGTGTCAGGTAAATAAAGGTAACCTGTGTAATTGTAATTGTGAAATGTGTAGAACATGGCCATGGGACAGTTATAAAGATGAATTCTAATAAACAACTGAGGAAAGCAAAGCATGGAAGAAGGCCTTTGAACCAATATTTTGTTTGCAATTAACTATTATAAGTCTGAAGCTGTTTTGTAATAAGAACCTTTGAATTATAGTTTTAGAATGTTGCTTTGTATTAAAGATTTTTAAGCTGCAGCTTTAGAATATGTAAAGGATTTAAACAAAAGAGGGAAGTGAACCTATTCCAAGCTCCTAACGAAATGGTGAAAACATCCTGAAAAAGGAAGAATGACATCAATGTTGCTCATTAATGATTTCGAAAAGGGAAGCTGGACATCACTATCATAGATTAATGGTCCTAGAAAATAGAAACTGGACCCCACATCTTGAAGCTGGACCCCACCATCTGGGATACACATCCTGGGATGTACATCCTGGGATATTGAAACCTGGAATAGATCACAATAGAGTATAGAAATTGGAAAGGAACCAAACATCACCATCATAGATTTATGATCCTGAAGTACAGAACTGTGATGTAAAAAATTGGAAATAGAAATTGCTGAGAAAGCTTATGAATATGCATGAATACGATTAATAAATACCAGCAAGCCCAGAAATCAGCGTGCAGTTGGAGGGGAAAACCCCCATCGCTGCACCTAGTGCTGGTTTTGCTCATATGTTACCATATTAATTAATACATTGAATTACTGCTCAATATATTGGCTGAGTCAAGCTTCTCATTTCTAACACCCACACCTGCGGCACCCTGTTCTGGGTGCCAGCAGCTGCTCAGCCAAGGGTGGGGAGGGGGAAGGGCAGAGGCTCCTCCAGGAGATCTTGTTACGGGCTTTTCAGGGAACAAAGAATACAGAGTTAATGAATCCATTTGTCTGTTCAGTTCGGGAGGGAGTGGAGGGACAGATGACTTGGGGCAGGGGGGGACACAAACAACTCGACTTGTTCTTCAATTTGTCTATTCTGTGAATGGATTTCAGCAGAAGTAATATATTTTAACTTAGCATTCAGTTTGATTAATTGCTGTGCCAAAGAAAGGCACAAAGTCTTAACACAGTTCTTCAGAGATCCACCGAGGAGCACCAACAGCCTGTTTCCCACCATAATAGACCCTGGAGAACTTCCCACAAAAGCAACTCCAGCAGACTCCTCAGGAAAAAACACACTCTCAAGCTGAATCCCATCTTTCTGCTGTTCCCCATTGTGAAAAACACGTTCACTCTCCTGTGAAAATTTAAGAAGTTTATTAAAGGGCAACAGGAGAAAAGGATCATAAAGCCAAGGTTATTACAGCTGGGTGCATCTTGGCACTGACCCAAGACCACACCATCACCTTCAGGTATACCCCTTAAATACCTTTTCCATTACATCAGCCTGTTGCATATTCATAGATCCTTATGCATATCCCTAAACTGGTTTACATTTTCCAAGAACTATTTTGCATGGCCCCTCCTCAGGTCCACCTTTTTAGAGCATGCATGTTTCTTGGCTGTGGTTTTAGCTCCTCCTTATCACCTCCAGTTTGGGCCTTGGTCCATGCTTTCTTCAGATGGTGAGTGCTGATAGTTGGCATATCTGTAGCAGGTGTCCTCATCCTGTGTTCATTGGATGTTATCCCATCCAAGCAGGCATTTTAACACAAGCATAGCTATTTCACTATGTCTAAGCTTAATTATCAGCAGAAATACAAACTATATCATTATAGCAAAGTTACTTTAATTTCACACATATAAAATCCATTTTAATATTTGCAAAAGGCCAATATTATAATATATATCTATAACACCCATCAACTCCCATTTCTTGTTCTATTTTCCATATTCTGAAACTTAAAGGCAGTACTGGCATCAGTTTCAAAGTCCTGTGATTTTTCCACAACAACACACCACAAAGGGCATAATTAAAAGCTTGAAAAACCTTCTTTTTCAGCAAAACTTTAAAACAGTTTCTCTTCCCTTATTAACGGATTCTCTATTATGTTCCCCAGTGGCTCACCCTTATCCCAGGTGTAGAAGTTAGGTTCGGACCTACAGCAGCTCCTCACACTGCTTTGCGCTTCACTGGAGCTCCCCGTCTCTCCCAGTGGCTCACCTGCATTCCGGGTGTCAAAATCAATCTCATCCGGACTGGCAGCATCTCCTCGCTGCTCTCAAAAGCTGCACTGGGCCCCATCTCTGGCCGCGCCTCACCCCACGGCCCAATTGTCACAGCAGCCCTTCTCAGATGTCCCCCCATCACCTCAGCAGTCACCATTTGTTGTAGTTGAGACAGTCATAGTTGAGACAGAGACAATACAAAACAACACACTTCATTTTCAGAAGGCTTCAAACCCCTTTTTATTTTTAACATGCATGCTTTTTATATATTCTTAAAAAACTCCAAAGTTTACACTTTATTTATTGGTCAGAAGAAACAAAGTGCTCATTGAAACAGAAAGTTGCAGGTTTCTTTTATTTATCCTTCTCTCTTTCCTGGTTTCCATGTCAACAATCTTGGCAGGAAACTCTGGCTCAGAGAAGTTACTGCAAAACCTCTTCCACAGATTTTGACCATGAAAGCCTATCTTGCGGAATGAAATGTTTCCAAAAATGACCCCCCCGCCCCCCTCCGCTCTAATGTAAATGAGTTCCAAAGAGTAATTAAAAAAGTAAAAGAATTCACAGGAATGTTTGGCATATATGTATGAGTTTCAGGAAATATAATGAATATGTATTAGTTACATAGGTATAAATCAGTCTGTTAACTATCTGTGGTACATGTGATAGGAGGAGATATCCCTTGCATGCCGGGTGCCAAAAATAAAGTCATGCTGCTTTCTAACACTACTAATGACATGCAGAGAGACTCTAAAACTCAAAGACAAAATGCGTTTTAAATTAGGTATGATTTTATTCGGCCGGAAGCATGCAGGATACCTCCACAAAGACATGCGTGCCCCCGTTCACTCACATTTTCTTTTATCCCCTAGAATGTTACATATGCATCAAGTTTCACAATAGATCATTTCCTGGCTCCCCTGCCTCTCTGCTTTGTATGCTAATCATCTTATCAGTCCTTTGCACCTGCACAGTTGTCTCTGGTGGTCATCTCGGGGGTCTCGGGGGTCATAGGGGAAGAAGTAAAGTTGTCTTCCTCAGGGTTGACTTTCTGACCCTGCTGCCTTGCGCATGCTTACTGATCTTTTGGCCACTGTCCAAGCCAGGAGTCCAGATTAATCTGGTTTCAGGGGCCCAAGGAGCCTCAGTATCTCTGCATCCTTGCATACTGTATCGTGTCCTCGATAAACATCCTTCCCCTTATCAGGCATCCTTGCATTTTTTTCTTGCTGTTTTGCATGTATTCCTTTCCTTTCTCATGCAACCAAGGATGCAGCAAATATTAAGCAATGTCCATCATTTATGTGCCTATTCTTAATACCTTCTAATTTCTGTGAATAATATATATCCTCTAGTTTCTGACCCCATGTTTCACAAAGAATGTTAGAGAGTTTTATTCCAGATTTTTGGTGACGTGGGTAAGAGCTGATGTAATCCAGAAAACGGAAATTATGTAGAGTTATTATTTTGCCACTGTATGCTTGACCAACCTCCATAAATGCAGTAAAAAACTTTAATGTACTATTTTTTGACTTTCTTTACAGAGGAATTTTTTCAATTATGTCAAATTATAAATAAGTAAATTTAACATTTGGCACAGCCACACTATGGGAATACAGCTGGAGAGCAGGACTCAGAGCACTGCTCAACTCATGACTGAGGTGGATGTGCTAAGTCTAGTGGGCCGCAAGCCCTGGCAAGTCAAGGCAGAACCCTGAATGAGGAAGCAAAAGGTGTGTTTGGTATGCTTTATTTGAGAGAAATCATGTAGGACCGTACATGCCTGTGCGGGTTTGAGCAAAGCTATGATTTAGCAATGTTACTAAGAAACATGATTGTTGCTAATTTTAGCTATAGCTGAAAAGGTATATATATCTTGAGCTTTTAGAATCAGTAAAATTGGCTTCATGCTTGCATCAAGCCAAGGTCCCGTCTCCCTGTCATTCGCCAACACCAGAATACAAACCATTGCATCTATGGAAAATTACTTCAGAACAAAATGTCACAATGATTCAAATGGAAGCTACTTCCTTCTTCAATCAGCAAACATTTTGGCCAGGAAGAACCTTAGGTACATATAGTATGCCTTGCAGCCCTCATCCTTGCTGGAGTCCTCATGGGTTGCCCCTGAGAGAACACAGTATAGGTCCATTCTGGGGGAAGAGGGAGAGCACATCTGCATCTCACCCAGGTACAGGACTGGGATGCAGCTGCAGCATGTCTCCAGGCATACAAGTGATGCCAAAAAGGTTAATTCAATTTCTACTGTGTCTGAGCTTTTTTTTAGCAGAGACACTGAGACTGTGAAGTTTTAGCAGAGAAGACACTTTGTGGACCTTAAGCAGAGAAACAAGGCATGCAGAAATTGCTCCCCAAGCAAAGACATTACAAGATAAAGAAGAGACATCTGGCTCAGGAATGCAGCTACAGCCAAAACAAGGACTGAGTTCGGTAACTTGGGGAACATGGGGAGGGTTTTTATGGTAATGGGTAAATTATAAAATGCATGTAGTGACTGTATGTTAGCAACACACTTGTAGAAATAGGGGGGACATGTTAGGAGGTGTTATCCCCATGATGCTCCAGGCACTCTTTAAAATTGATATTAAGGAGTTTAATTTTACCCAGTTTCCAATATTTTGATGGCAGTAATTGGTGACCCAGATGGGACCCTAGCCTCTGAGCTTTGGCAGATCTGCAGTCAAAAGATATCCAGCCGGCACCGAGGAATTCTCACAGACACCATCTACTGTAGACCGCCAAAGGACTTGAGGCAAGATTCCTGGGGTAAGTAAAGGCATCATTTAAATTATTTAAATCTTGTAAAATAAGGGGTTGGAGTCCCCAGTTAGGGTTCAAGTCCCTGTTGGTAAGCTTATCGGAGGAATTAGCATTCCCCACTGAAGGGTTAGAACCCTCTTGTCCAGGGTTAAAGTCCCTGAGAAATATTAAGGGTTGGAGTCACTGAGGAGTATCAGGGGTTGGAGTCTCCAAGGGGTTAAAGTCCCTCAGAAGTGTTGTATCCATCTAAGCCCGTAGTTTTGGGAAAGAAAAAAAGAAAGAAGAAAATAATTGTTTTGTGCCACCCCAAATGTTACACACCTCCCCTTCCTCCCCGTCACGCTCAGCTGTTCCCTGTAGGGTGCACAGCTGCCACCATCTTAGCTTAGGCAGAGGGGGAAGAAAGACAAATAACACACATAGAAGTCAGGGGGCATATTAGGAGTTATCTCCTGTGCCACTCCAGGCGCCTGAATAAATGAGGCTTTGTTTAACACTAAAATTGGTGTTAAGGAGTTTTCTCTTACCTGGGTTTTGGTAATTTGTTGACACAAGCAATCTCATTGCCACTATATAGGCCTATAATGAAACAAAGAGTGGAGGAAATGGGAAAATCTAAGAATGGATAGTGAAATGTAGAGCTGGAGGAAGAGAGGAATAGCAAATAAATATGGAGTATGACCCCAAACAGGGAGCCCAAATCAAGAGAACTGTCCACAGCTTTTTCCAGGTTGAAATAGTAGCTGGCCTTGTAAAGGAACCACTCTTAGAAGAAACTATTTTAAACTGCCCTTGTGATCCTGTCCTTTTTCAGTGACTAACGCTGTTCTGCCTGCTCTCAGCTTCAAGATTCAATCCCATGTTAGAACATCAACTGAAAACATCTGGAGACTTATAGCTATGTCTTGGTGTCCTAGGGTGACGTTAGGATGCTTGTATCCCCATTCGTGTGCGTAATTTATGCTGGATATTATGTTCTGCGCCTTCAAGACTGGCTCTGCAGAGTGAAAGTTTTGGTTTGGGCCTCTTATCAGCCACTCCCCACAGCCGGCGGGACATACAGACAATACAGTACATAGTGCTGCTTTTTGCTTTTTGCTCTGCTTTTCGCTCTGCTCTTGCTTCTGCTCTGCTTCTGCTTTGCTTCTGCTTGCTCTTGCTTTTTGCCTCTTCTCATTAGTTAATTTAGCTAAACAGTCCAAATTCCTTCCTGGACTGTTTCTCCTTTCCTGTTTGGATCTACTGGAACCTGCTCCGGGCTGGGACCTGGGAAACACCGAGAGAGAGTTTGCATCTTGTGGCTTCAGCAGCTGCCCCAGCGCTGGAGGGACTGATAACGGAGCAACCACCCCAGGAGAGACTTTCTGAATTTGTCTTTTTTCAGAGCAATGAAAGAGTGGTGTCATCCGGTATTGTTCAGTTTGTGTGCTGGGGAGTGCTGTGCCTGTTAAATAAACAGGTTCTTTCCACCTCTCTCCGAGGAATTCTTCCCAAACCGGTTGGGGGGAGGGGCCGTGTGGGTTTGCTTTCTGGAGGGGCCCCCTTTTTGGGGATTTTCTCCCAATTTTGCCCTAAACCAGGACACTTGGTTTAAAAGTCAAATGTCTGCCAAGGAAGGTGGGAACCTGGAATGGAAAGATGACCTGTCCCTCCAAATTGTTGTAACCTTGAAATTACGGGGCTTCCAGGGAAAAATATAGGAAATAGAATAACAGTTATTTACTATGAAAAAGAAATATAACAAGACAGAACAAACAACAACACAGTAACAGAAGTTTCCCACCCACTAAGTACTGTTTCCCATTTGGTGTAGTTATGACCACAACCGGCAGGGAGTGGTGGTGGCACTGGGGAGGCAAAAGCTGCAGTAACTCACTTGCAGCCTGCAGGAGGCATTAGCAGGCACTGGCAAAGCAGGAATGGTGCAATGACTAAATTCTGGCCAGCAGGGGGTGCTAGCAGGCTCCAGCAAGGTGACAGGTGCAGTGTCACTCTCAGCTGGCAGGGGTGCTAGCGGGCTCCAGTGATGCAAAGGCTTCAGTAACATACTAGCGGCTGGCAGGGGGCCCTCCGATGCAAGCTCAGAACCTCCCAAGGGGGCAATGGCAACCCGGATGAAAAAGGGGGAAGGGGCCACCCCCCTCAACCACCCACGCAAGCGGTGACCAGCCTCAGCACTGCCAATGACAGCCAGCACAAGTTAGGAAGGTAGGCAGAACCTGACCGTGGCGCTGAGCCACTGGTTAGAAAGAGATCCGTCAGAGATCACCCCGGCTCCAGGCAGCACACCACACAGCAGTTCCAGACCCCCAAACAGCAAGAAGAAGGAAAAAAGCAGATTCAACCATAGTGCTGAACCGCAGCGCAGCAAAGTCCCTCAGCCGAACACACAAAAGCTCTGTCAGAAACCACCCAACCAACTCCACCGATCCCCCAGTGGAAGGGAGTCAGGCAGGATCCATCTCCTGCAAGGTCTCTGGCAGACAATACACCTCTTGCACAACATCTCCCGAACTGTGGGGGACGGGGGACGGGGGGACGGGGGGGGGGAAGGGACTGCCTGGGCAGCCTTTAAGAACACATGTGCTAAAGGATAGTTTAGGCAAAATATATGTGAACATATGGTATTCATTATTCTGCTTGGTACAGGACTGCTATAGGGGACCCTCCGAAGGATACCTGTTACCTATTAAAATTCTGCTGAGCTTGCAAATAAGAGGGGCCCCTGATAAAAACTGCTGACAGAAAATTTGGAGCAAAGAGAGACTGTGCATGCGAAAACACTTGAGTTTAAAAGTTTAACAGTGATGAAGACTTTGAGCCTTCATCTTTTCAGGCCCCCAGACTCATCTAAAGACCACCGACTCAATAAAAAGGATAAACTGTGCAGACGCAGCTAATTTCCATACCATGTGGAGAATAGGCAGGGACAGATACTGAATATGTATGTATAGGCGTAATAAAATATGCATGATTTTTGTAAATGAATAGAGGAACTGTGAATATTCAGGTACGCAGGATTTGGGAAGATGCTCTCCCCCTGCGTCCAGCACTGAATAAACTACGTACCTACTTTACAACCTTTGGTTGTGGAGTCTTTACTGCGCTTCAAGTCAGCTAATGTCAAGGGTTATACAGTTGCCACTGTGTCTTGGTTTGAAAAGACCAGTGTCTGCTAGGGAAGGCAGGAGCCTCCCTTGAATGGAAAATGTAAACCCCTTCATTCTGAATTACTAAAATTTTGAAATTAGGGGCTTTCAGGCAAAGATATGAGAATAGCAATAACAGTTCTTTACTAGTATGTATAACAAGTCAAAACAAAACAATAACTATGGCAGCAACAACAAACAGAACCAGAAATCCAGTGACAGCCTTCTCAGCCGCAGTCTCTTTCCCCTTTGGTGTAGTGATGGTCACAGCAATCAGGGCAGGCATGATGATTCCCCTGTGGCTGCAGGGGGTGCTCCAGTGCGAGTTTGGGGAGTATGTGGTAATGCTAGCTTGTCCGAGATGGGAAGGGATGGAAGAAAAGGCTCACCTCACAAACCTCCTGGGGCAGTCGATCCAGGTGCCCCGGCAGGAATGAGCAAAAACCCCCGAGGTGGTGGACGAGATGTATCAGAAGCTCCGTGGCTGTAATTGGAACCGCAGGACATCTCGGCAGGCAAAGGGTGCGGGGCTACAGTGTAGCGAAAGCTCGAAGCTGTGCCAAAGAAAACTGTGGGGGGTGGGGCAGCTGCAGCCCGGTTCCAAGCAGGGCAGGGAGAGGCAGGCTCTGGATCTTAGGCACCCAAGCAGATGGTGAAAAGTCCCTCTTTTAGTGCAGTAGGTGTTCATAAGGTCTCAGTTCAATGGCTGCTTTCACAAGAAGAAGCAGAACTGGACTAGGCTATGGCCGTGGCAGCGAATTCCCTTCCCCAAGCAGCAGCTCTGACCATCCTCCTCCAAAGCCAAGAGCAGAGACCTAACAGCTGCCCCAGCCCGGTCTTTCATCAGCCCAATTCTCCTGGTATCTCTGCCCCTCTGAGAGAAACCCTCAGATAAGAGAAGTGCAGCCAGATGTCCTCCTCCGCAGAGTTTGGCCACTTCTTTTGTTTTTCTCAAGTACCCAGTCGTTACTGTTTCCTAGCAACTTATGGGACAAAATTCCCTAAGTAAAAAGAGACAAAAGGAAAGAACTGAACCCTAACACACTGTTAAACCTTTTTCTAAATTCTGTCCGTTTTTGTAGCAAATCTGACCTCATCCTGGTCCCGCCAGGACCAAAGAGGTGCTCTATTTACCCACTGCTGATGCAATATCTGTTGCACGTCCCTGCTAGATGGTGACAGGGGAAGGGGGGGCGGGGAGGGGGGGGCTACAGTTCCCCTCTCTCAGTCTCCGCAGAATCCCAGCTACCAGTGGAGGCGCAGCGCAGAACAAAAGGGCAACAGCACAGGCCTGGGGTAGAACTTGGGGTAACTTTATTAGATGGCAAAACTCCCCCTCCCCAAGGTCTCAGTGCAAAATACAAAGCTGTGTTTCGTGTCTGTTCCAGATTGCAAGGCAAGATGCATTCTGTTACCATCTGTATGGCAGTTGTCTGGTGTCAAGTGGGCAATTTCTCCTTATCTTTTTCCCTGAGTGATCATAATCACTCCTCCCTCCGCAGGGGACATCTGCTGATAACAGGCTATTGAATGTCACTGCATGACTGATAAGAACTATAACATCCCATTGTGAGATGCTCTGCCCAGAGGGAGGAGCCAAGCATTGCCACCCAGATATAATCTGGAGGTTCTGACACCCCAACACAGCTTTTCTCCCCTGGATTCCCCAGAGGAACAGCAGCTGCTTCTATTCACGGATCTGAGGAGCAAGAATACACCCTTTTTCTACAGGACCCCCCTGCTCCAACAGAACCACGCCTGAAACTTCAGGAGGACTGCAGCCACTTTTCCAACTGGACTGCTACCAACACCCTGACCAACGGGGTGTCAGGTTGAGTTCGAACTCTGTCAGTGTTGTTCTAGTGTATTGCACTGTTTTATTTTATCCTTTTAATTTTTTTAGTTCCTTATTAAAGAACTGTTATTTCCTGATCCCATATTTTGCCTGAGAGCCCCTTAATTTAAAATTCATAGCAATTCAGAGGGGTGGGGAGGGTTTGCATTCTCCATTTCAGGGGAGGCTCCTGCCTTCTTTAGCAGGCACCTGTCTTTCCAAACCAAGACAGTGCCAGGTACATACAGGACATGTGTGTATTTGTGATTGTAATATGTGAGGAAACCAACCACGGGACAGTTATAAAGACGAATTCTAACAATGACTGAGAAAAATAAAGCATGGAAGAAGGCCTTTGAACCTATCTTTTGTTTACAATTAACCTTTCTAAGCCTTAAGTTGATTAAGGAGCATTTGAATTAAAGTTTTAAGATGTTGCTTTTTGACAAGAATTTTCTGCTTGTAGTTAAGCCTTAAAGAGTTCTGCAAAAATAACCTTTTTAGAATATTGCTTGTAGTAAGTGTGGAAAATGTGTATTTTATGACTGGCTTTTTGCAAATATTAAAACGAATATTATATGTGTTGTGTTAGAAAGTAACGCTGTATTGATTTTCTTAGGTAGTGTGTTAAATATAGTTTTAGGTTATAAAAAAAGTTTAAATAGAAACCAAGCTATGTAAAATACTTTTTTTAAAGAAAGGACTTGCAGCGAGATAGTAGCCACATGACACCTAAATCTTTAAAAGAAAAAGAATTTATTGCCCTCTTATCAGAAGAAAGGAACTTCTTCTTGCCTCGAAGGCGCTGTTAGGATTAGGAGGAAGAAGTTGACAATGACCAGACCAAATCCTTTGTTTGAATGGAATTTATACATCATGTATGAAGTGTATGAATATGCAACAGGCTGTTGTTTTTAAGGGTTAATTCTTTGTTAACAGGTGTCCTTTTTTGGGCTTGTGCTGCCCAGAAAAATGTACCCGTGATAGTGGGGCCCTGGGAAAAGGTAAAATAGACTCTGAAATGTTAAGCTTTGCGTTGTACATGCGTAAGTAGTATGATAAATGATATAATTGTTAGATGTGATGATTGCTTAGTAATTAAAAACAATTATTGTATAATCATAAGAAGAATCATGAGAAACTATTCTGGAAATCTAAGGGGGGCTATGCTTGGCTGAAATCTATGTATACAATAGAACAATATAAGTTTAATAATTTACATGAAAGTTATATAATGGTAGAATATAAAAACATGTTCATCCCGAACCCATGTCGGAGTCAGATTTGGGTTTGTATCCCTGACACCCAGAGCTCTTAATAAAAGCACCTGCATATAATGATTTTTCGTGATTATGTGTTTCTGAACGCTAACACCCTGACGTCCGTAACTCTTTGTTTTTATTGTCTTATATTGTCTTAATTCAAATTGTCTAAATTATTATTACTCTAATTGTATTACTATTTTTATACCTATTTTATTACTATTAAACCTTTAAAATTTTAAAAACAAGTGATTGGTGTTTTTCACAATTGGTAGCAGAGGATGGTTAACACACCTCGCTGGTGGTGCTTTAGGAGAGTTAGAGTGGGGAGGTGCGCCCTGCCCAATTTGACAGCCTCGCTCTGTTTCCCCTGGAGTGACCGACAGACGTAGGTTACGATCGGTGGGCAAAAGAAGACAATAAAACAAAGAGAAGGGAAAAAGTCTCTCTACAACCTCAGTAATTGGCCCCCCTAAGACCAGTAGTGCACATGAAGAACTCAGGAAGGAAAAGGGATTGGTAAGTATTTCTTGGGGGGGGCAGTGGGGGAGATGAATGTGTGTGAATGAGAGGCGGGCTGGTTGTCCCAGACCTGCCAAGTGAGTGCGGAGTCTCCCATGCTGTGTTTTCGACTTTTCGCGAGAAAAGCGGCCAGTAAAGAGATGAAGCGAGTGATAAGAGGAGTGAAAGAATTCCCTGGGGTAACTGGGACTGGGTCTCAGGGAGGGGTTGGACTCCTCAGAAGTAGGGAGCAAGGTTTCCTAGCCCAATCCACTAGGAAACAGGACAGGAGGGGCCCTTAAAAACCTGCTGGATTGAGGGATTTACATTCCAATAGCATCCAAGAGCAGGGTTGAGCAGAATTCTGCGGGAGTGAGGATATACCCAAGAGCATCCAGGCTTGTACCACACAGCTAGATTGAGGGATGAAAATTTTGCCCAACAGCATCCAGGGTTGAACAACACAGCTAGATCAAGGGATAAAAAAGCTGCCCTAAGAACATCCAGGGTTGGACAACACAGCCAAATAAATGCCCAAGAGCATCTGTAGTTGTACCACACCGCTGGGTTAAGGGACAGAAAAAGGCCCAAGAGCATCTGGGGTTGGACAACACGGCAGGGTTGAGGGATAAATTACCCAAGAGCATCTGGGGTTGGACAACACAGCTGGATGGAGGGATATCCAATAGCACCGGGACTGGCCAGAAACAACTTAACTTGTAATAGGTGATGTGAAAGTAAAAGGTACCTTATTGTTGTCTTGTTGTGTGTGTGAGAGTGAGTCACACACAAAGCCTCAACTTCCCAGGCGCGTGGGAAGGCAGGGGCAGTAGACCCGCAAATCAGGGTGTCGCCCTTGGACAGGTGGGGGCTTTAGCCAAAGGGTTTGTGTGACCTGTGCATCAGGCTGGCGTTCCCAGGCGTGTGGGGGAGCCGAAGCTAAAGAGTGTGAGTGACATGCAAACAGCCTCCCAGGTGAATGGGCACTGGAGGCGACCAGTCAGGGCCCTTCTGGGAGGCCCAGAGATATTGAGACCTGGAGGCCAACCCCAAGGCGAAGGGGGCCACAGGGACCCATGATTTTCTAGTGGTAAGGATCTACTTTGTGTCTTGAGGGTGTGAAAGAATGTGTGGAGGTAAACGGGAAATAAAAGTGAGTGAATGTAGACGAATGAAAGCATGGGTAATGTGGATTGTGCATGAGGAATGTGTGAAGGTGAATGAGAAATAAAAGTGACTGAATGTAGACTAATGAAAGTATAGGTACTGTGGATTGTGCATTTTAAGCTTTTACCCTCCTTGGGGGGAGGTGTATTGTATTCCAAAGTAGTGTGGGAAAAAGGTTTGTTTTGGGTGTAAGTGATTGAAAGAAAAGTGGTATTTAAGCTGTTAGTGAAAGTGAGAAACAGAGGCAGGGGATGAATAGATAAGATCATGAAAATGGAACAGAAAACCAGTAAGTTGGATAGAGGAAAAAAAGGGGACTAAAAGCATACTAGAAGAGATACCCCAAGATAGCCCTTTGGGAGTTATGTTAGCAAACAGAAATACAACTCCTTGCAAAATACAGAGTATGCAGAAGTTGATGAGAGAAACATGCAAACTATGGAAAAAGGGAAATTAACCAATTAATCTTAAACTAGAAGGCTCAAACTTATGAATTATATACTTTAAAAAAAGCACTAGAATATCTAACACAAACAAAGGAGTTATATTGATTCAAGGTACGCCTTTAGAGTAGCACATATCTTAAGAAAAATTTAAAGAGGGAGATTACTTAATTCAAGAGGAAAAGATTAGTACATGAGAAACTTTTTTTAGAAGTTTTAGAGGCATTAAAATTACCTAAGAGAGATATCTATATAGTACATATTAAGGGACACCAAAAGGTAAAGACCCCCAAAATAAGAGGAAATAATTTGGCAGATCAGGAAGCTAAAGGTGCAGCAGAAAATGGAGCTGAAAGAGTTAATATTAACTCCAAATGAGGAAAATGAAATAAACAGGGTGGGAGATATCTCTCTTTTTTGATGCCTTTATTAAAAGTGATCAGCTCAAGGTTGGGAGGCCAGACGGATCCGTGGGTTCGCGCCGTCACAGCTCCCTGGAGTGACTTGGAGGAGGAGGCAAATGCAGCTTTGTCCACCAGGGGGCAGAGCTGGGGGTCCAGCCTCACGAGAGCAGGCAGGGGTATACACCCCCAGGATCCCGATTTTGAGTTGGCAGTCTCGGTACACCCCCAGGATCCCGATTTTGAGTTGGCAGTCTCGGGTCCTGGCTCTAACCAACATCTTCTTAAGTTGTGGTGAGGGGCCATTAAGGTTTTCAGAGTCTCTGCTGGCTTCTCACCTCAGCCCTGATGTCTAGAGACCACTTTGATCTCTGAATTCCATATTGGCTCACTGGTTTAGGGGTTTATTAATTGCGTTTGGAATAGGGGCTTGCCCCATTGCATTTTGGCTCTAAACTTATCTGCATATCAACCCCTGGTTCCCTCCCCTCTACCATCTGGGGGGGATGCCATACTCCCACCTGGCCACAAGCAGGGTGATGCTGATACAATAGAGTGAATTCTCAACCATAGATGGCTAAAGACCCGATACTTAACAGGTGATTCGACAAGCAGTTAACAAAAGCACTCCTCTGCCAGAACTGGTTAAACTTGTAATTCTACAACTTTTGGAAAAAAAAATATGGGTAACCCTTTTTTTTTTTGTTCATAACAGAAAAATTGGAAATTCCAAAGTTTAGGGAAACACAGGAAAAAAGAATTAACATAGGTGATGAACAAGATAAATTAGGGAAATGGAAACATCTTGATGGAAGACAATTAGATAATAAAATGCTTACTAGGGAACAGTAGAAGACATGTATCAAAAAGCCCAGTGGGATACTCAAGTTTTGTGTGATCATTTTCTTAAAGACCTATGGGTACATTAGGATTTTTGGAGTAGAAAAATAAGTAAATGAAAAAATGTACAATTTGCCAGAGGATAAATAAAAGGGTGATGAGAAAAACAGCATGAGAAGGTTGTGAGCTAGCTCGTCGACCATTTCAAAGAATAAAAGCAGAAGTTTAGCTTTGTTAAGCTCTGGATTTTTTTGTAAAAACCGTTTAATCCAGGAGAAAAGGAATATACCACATGCTGGAGGGGGAAGATTGTAAGAAAATAACATCTTTAAAAAGTAATAAATGAGAAACTGTGAAAGAAAAAGGCTGGGAACAAAAGATTACCTCATCTATTCCCATTTGTTTCCTCACTCATTTGCGGCTGCACTACCCCCCCAGCCCCTGTGCTGGCTCCGGCACAGTCCGTCTGTCCCAGTCCGGCTGCCCAGCCCGTGGCTGCTCCGCTGGCCGTGCCGGCGGGGGTGGGAGTCTGTCCTGCCATGCGGACCGTGGTCACCGTGCCGACCGCACCGAGGGGGGGTCCCGTCTGTCCCATCCCTGGCTGCCCTGACTCGGGTCGCCTACCGCCGCTGCAGCCGGGGTCTCTCGCCGGCTTTGTCTCTGCCGGATCAGCCACCATTGGCCATGTGGGGGCTATCCGCGCTCCAGCTCGGTCTGCACCAGAACACCCTCTCGGGCGATCCCGCCTGCAGACCCCGCCTTTGGAGGACTGAGACTCGGTGCTGTGTCGAGTCCCATCCGTCCTGCCCCAGCTCCGTTCCCTTGGTAACCACAGCTCCGGCTGATCAGGGGAAATCTCTAGAAGGAATCACCTTATCGAAGCATTAAAAGTTCAGTTAGAAGAAAGCCCTCTCCTGATTATTTCTAAAAATACAGGAGAAAGGCTATAGAAGATAAAAATCCAAAAAGAATGGAATAAAAGGATTGGTCTATTTCCATTAAGAGAAGTTCCCATAGGAGGGGGCGGACTGGTGTTTGTAAATGCTCCTTTGGCTTCGTCAGTGGTCAGAAATTTTAAGAAATAAGTAAATGGGATATTTGGAGGATCTCATAGGCATAACTGAACAATTAGACCAATTTTAGGTCCAAAAATTTATACTTTATGTAAAATATGATAGAGATAATTCATGCTTTGTAACTGTATAAAAATTATAAAGATCCAACCATGCCTTTAACCCCCATGGCCAGAAGCAGGGCTTTCCTTTCTATTCAAAAGATTTCCCGGACTCGCCCAGATAAAATCATGACTACTAACGAATGAATGAGTCCTTCCTGGGCGATCATCGACCATTTCCCAGGAATGTCCAGAACATTCACAGAACAACACCTGGAAGAGATTACATCGAAAAAGCGGAGACGTCCTGGCTACAGCTGAAAAGAAGACTATCTTGAGGAGCCCAGACAGCCATCCAAACCCATGGACTGACTTTTGTACGGGACTTAATCTGTATAGTTCCCGTTATACATATGTGGGGACTTAGAGAAATCTTAGGTCATTTCTTCTTCAGGCAGAATAAACTGTATATAAGCTGGCTACCTGGAGCAGTTGGTGTGAAACTCTGGGGAGACGCTGACACTACGTCGGTTCGACCCAAGTTCACCCAGCGTCAAAGTCCAGGGTTGACACTGTCTTGGCTGTGGCGGTTTTATAATATTCTATTTTTTGGTTGTTGATCTAATAAATTTATAAAGTTTTTTTCATAAATTTGGCAGCCGATTTGATAATTTACAACATTTAGAAGAGGTGCGGTCTATAATGAAAATAATATTTTTCTCAGGAAGAAATAAACAAGACAGCGTATCAAAGGCAAAATGCAAAAAAGGTTTTTAAGGGACAGCTTTTTAGAGGGAAAAGAAGAAACTCCAACTAAATAGATGAACTTAAGAGAGATAGGAAAATGGTCCTAAGCAAGTGGAAGATCTGAAAATCTTTAAAGAGATGGGCACAGAAGGGGAATGGGGAGTTCATAAGCTCTATTTTTTTTAGGGGACCAATACCATCTGGAGCCTGTGATAACTTTAAAAGTGGGTCCCCAAGAAAAAGGATTGGAATTTGTCGTAGACACAGGGGCAGAGGGAACCTGCCCGTTAAATATTCCAAAAGTCTACAGTGTGAGCAAACATACAGTGAAAAGTAACAGGGGCAAAAAGAGAAAGTTTTACAGTTCTGGTCATTAAAGATGTGGTAATTGAGGGAAGAAACTAAAATTTAGATGGCAGATATTTTTGCCTTCTAATGGGAGGATCCAAAAACTGGGAGAAAGCAGCAATTAAGATAGACAAAGTTACCACAGGGGTTTACGAAATCCCCAAACCTATTTGGGCAAGCTTTAGAAACAATACTACAAGATTTCCCGACTCCTCCTGGAATACAAATTATCCAATGATGATTTTTTTACTATCTAAGGAAGCTGAAGTGAGAGAGGCTACTATACAACTTTTATATTTTCTCGGGGAAAAGAGGACTAAGGGTATCAAAAAGAAACTGTAATTTGTAGAACCAGAGGTAAAATATCTTAGACACTTAATAAATAAAGGTAGCTGGAAACCTAGCCATGAGAGAATTACAGGAATTTTATCCCTTCCCCCTCCCTCTTCAAAGAGGGAGATCAGAAAATTACTTAGATTATTAGAATAATATAGATTATAGATTGAGGGGTACACACAGGCAGTAAAATTTGTGTATGAAAAATTGACAGAGGGAGATGATATAAAACAGACCAGGGAAGATATTGTTAAATTAAGAGTTGAAGTTAAAACTAGCCTAAGTACCAGGTTTAAGCTTATCCTTGTTAGAAAAATCCTTTATAATCTATACATAAATACAGAAAATGGAGTAGCTCATAAAATTTTAATTCAGGAGTGAGGAAGGGTAAAAAAATCTAGTAACTTATATATCAAAAGTGTTAGACCCAGTAAGCTACAGCTAGCCAGTATGTATTTAAGTTACAACAGCTACAGCAATCCTAGTAAAAGAAAGTTGTAAGCTTACTTTTGGAAGTAAATTAGTTGGGTACACCTTGTACCGTCTGAGGTGAGTTGAATCAAAGGAAAAAAAAAAGGGGTAAGAGGAGAAGAAAGAGAGAAGTTAAAGTAGGGGGGTGGTTAGCAAACTCTGGGATGTTGGAATGTGGAACGATAACATCTTGGTGCTGGAAGAGAGCAGAAGTGTGAATGCGGGTTTTTTGCATGGAAGGTAGGGAAGTGTCTTAACACATAGTTGTTCGGAGGTTTTTCAATGCTGAACTGGGGTCCGGAAAGGGTTTAGCAGAACAGGCCCTCCTTGAAGGGAAAAGAGGATAAGTTGACTATAGAAAGAAAGAAAAAAAAATGTCAGGAGCACCTGAAAACACCAAGTTTTGTGGTTGTCAAGGTTGGGAGGTGTCTTACCGCTCCCTATGAGCGGCAGGGTCTTGGGGGCTGTGGCAGGGACCAATTTATGGAGGCGACCCGGTGGCGGCGCTGGGAGCAGATGACACAGGGTTGCCAGCCAGGAGCGGGCTGGCTCAGTGGCAGAACTGCCGGGGTGGCTCCCAGACTATCGGGGTCCCGAGTCCAGGATGGAGCGTTGGCCCCGGTAAGTGGGTCGAGAGAGAAGGAAAGAGAAAGAAAGAGAAGAGAGAGAGAGAGAGGGGGCAAAGGAGACTCAAGGCATGCCCCCAGGGCCCCCATGCCTGAGGCTGTTCTCCCCTGCTCCAGCCCAGCAGCGAAGTGGCAGCAGCGGGGGAAAGGCGAAAAACAGCATTGATAGCAAGGCTGTGATAAGAGGGGGAGGGGACTAGCACTAAAACATAAATTCAAAGCAGAGATTGCTGACTCTGCAAACCTCACAAAGTGGTTTGTTTTTCTTAAGTAAGAAGTTTTTTCTTTTGTTTGCTGTTAAAAAGAATGGGTTTGTAAGGCTAAAACAATTAAATATTGCCCAAAAAGTAAAAAGCAATAGATGTAATACATCTCGTGTTAAAATTAGTCTGGCCTTTCTTATTTAACTAACTGTAACTCACAGAAAGAAGAATTTGCCTCTGCAGCTATTAGCACAGCTGGATATAAGAAGAAGAGGCTGCTGTGGAGAAAGCTTTTAGCTAAACCCAGAAAGTTTAGAAGAAAAGTGAATGGCAAAAGTTAATGCAGTATTGTCTTTCCTTTATTACTATGCTATTAAGAAGTCCTTTCCAGGTACTACTGAAGCAACAATCCGAATCATAGAAAGAGGGTGAATTCATGCCAGTAGAATCAAAGGACTCATGAAGGTACCTGAGGAATAGACTATCACATTTAAACCTGGTGATACCGAACTGACTTCCCAATAGGGACTGAGTGGTAATAGTTTGGGAAAACCCAAATGATCTAAGAAATGAACAAAGAATAACACCTAATTAAGAAATGAGGCAACGCTTACTTAATTGTTTTCCAGCACTGCCTGAATAAAACATCGCCTTGGGGAGGAATACTTCAGACAGAGGGGTCAAGACTGTTTTTGTATTCTGACCTTAGCCCATGAATTGTACAGAGAAGATGGGGAATTACTATTTCCATCAGTATCATACTGTAAACTTTATTTGGTTCATTCCAATACTGGACATGCTAGCTGGGTTATAAGTAAATGCTTGAATTGTGGGAATAATTAGTATTGTAGTTCACAAAATTTATGCTCTTATTGCAAGAAGTGTTAAAGTAATAACTTTGTTTTGTGGATGGGAATTATTAGTGCCTGTTGAATGAGAGATACCTGAGGAACGGTGAGAAACCATAGTTAAGGAGTGTCAAAAACAATTTGCCTGGAAATTAGTTAAGAGAAAGTGACAAGGAAATAGAGGGCAAGACCAGATTGGCCTCTGTATTTTGCCACCAAGAAGATCAAATACACCTGCTGTGGGTTGCAACCTCACAGGCATGGGAGGTGGGAGTATAAGCCATATTGGACCTCTGTTATTCCTGTTTCTGTCCCTCATTTGTTGTCTTATCTCTTTTGGGATACCAGCAAGATTGTGTCACAAATGCTATGGAAAGCATCACATAGAAAGAAACCAAAGTTCCTCTTTTATTACACACAGCTATGTCAACAGCCACTGTTATAACCCACCCAAATGAAGAACCTGTAGGCAAAACGGAGAAAATTATTGGGTTACAAGAAACTTAAGAAAAAGTGGTATCAGATTTGGAATTGAATGTCCAAAAGGAGAGAGATGGATTTGTTTAACATTTAATCTTAAAGATACAGTTCAAGGCTTTGGACTATTTATTGGCTTAAGAAGCCAGTGTTTGTGGAAAGTTTAATATATCAGATTGTTGAAAATTGATGACCACAGAAAAGTCATTCTAGAAACAAGCAAAAGGAATCAAAGAAGAAAAAAATATACATATAATAACCCAGGTACCAGTCCAAAAATTATAAAACAATCCTAAAACCTAGCTGGTGGGGAATGTATTAGAAGAAATTAAGATTTTTCAACTGTCTTGATATTTCTTCCTTGTGTAATCCTCTGGTTTTTTTGCCAGCATCATCCAGAAGATGCAAGTAGACAAGAAATATTGCTCAAGTCACATGATTTACAAAGAATACAAGTGGGGATTGTGAAAAATGTGTATTTTATGATTGGCTTTTCGCAAATATTAAAATGAATATTATATGTGTTGTGTTAGAAAGTAATGCTGTATTAATTTTCTTAGGTAGTGTGTTAAATATAGTTTTAGGTTATAAAAAAATGTTAAAATAGAAACTATGCTATGTAAAACACTTTTTTTTAAGAAAGGACTTGCAGCAAGATAGCAGCCACATGACACCTAAATCTTTAAAAGAAAGAGAATTTATTGCCCTCTTATCAGAAGAAAGGAACTTCTTCTTGCCTCGAAGGCGCTGTTAGGATTAGGAGGAAGAAGTTGACAATGACCAGACCAAATCCTTTGTTTGAATGGAATTTATACATCATGTATGAAGTGTATGAATATGCAACAGGCTGTTGTTTTTAAGGGTTAATTCTTTGTTAATGGGTGTCCTTTTTTGGGCTTGTGCTGCCCAGAAAAAGGTACCCAGATGTCCATAACTCTTTGTTTCTATTGTCTCATATTGTCCTAATTCAAATTGTCTAAATTATTATTACTCTAATTATATTATATTTTTATAACTATTTTATTACTATTAAACCTTTAAAATTTTAAAAACAAGTGATTGGCGTTTTTCACAATAAGGATCTTTTGAAACTATAGCTTTGGAATATATAGAAAGGAAACCTGCTTATCTCATGCCTTAACAAAACAGTGAAAAGCAGCTTGAGAAAAGAAGATGGACATCAACTCAAGGATTAATAGCTTTGACTAAAAAAAGCTGGACATCACTGTATGAGATTTATGGTCCCTGCAATCAAGAGGTGGACCCACATCTGGAAGCTGGACTTCACCAGATTAAATACTCCTTCCTTTTTTTCAATAAACCGGACCCCACCACCTGGGATACTCCTGTCGGGAAATACATCCTGAGAAAAACTAAATCACAATAGTGTATTGAATTGTGATGTAAAAATTTGGAATAGAAACTGCTGAGAAAGCTTATGAGTTCCCCCATAAATACCTGTAAGCCCCAACCATCGGTGTGCAGTTGGATGGAAAACTTCCCCCACTGTACCCACTGCTGTATTGCTCATACTTTACCATATTAATTATTATATTAATTGCTGCTTGAATATTGGCCCAGTCAAGCTTCTTATTTATAACAGATTTTGGTACATTGGCTGGGAAATTTCCAAATCCATTGAGGGAGACTCCTGATCTCAGGGAGGCTCCCCACCAGGAGGCTTTTGCCTCAGGTGGCCCTGAGTGACTGGGGAATCTTTCAGGGAAGAGAAAATTTTTAAGGTAAATTATGAGCAAAGAATTTTGAGCTCCTGGAGTAGACTGAAGTGAATTCACTTGTAATTATTCGTGCACAAAGACCCAGGCGAGATAAGGAGGCTCTAAGTATCGCTTGGTTAGGTGGGATAAGAACGGGTGTAGGTGCGTAAGAGTGTGAATGGTGTGTGTGTGAGACATGACCTAGTCACGGAGCGATCGTGGAGTTCTTCTAACCTCGGTTTCGTCTTCCCGCGAGGGAAACAGCAGGTGAAGGAACGAAGCGAGTGAACGAGGATTTTCTGTATATAAAAGGTCGGGGGTGAGATGAAATAATAGTTAGGGGGGATTTTTTTCCTAGAAAATCGGAGGCAGGAAGCGGTACTGGTAGAAGGGACTTCTATTAGAGAAATCCGTGACAAAAAGGGACCAAGGTCTGAACAAGTGTGGTTGAGGTGAGTGAGGGAACACCTGTTAGGATAAAATGGGTAAATGCCAAAGCAAAAATCCAGGAGCTGGTATAAACCAGCAGGAAAATAGAGGTACTGAAGGTGCTGGAAAAAGAGGGAGCATTTTACCAGATATACCCCAGCACAGCCCCCTTGGGGTAATGTTAAAATCATGGAATAAATGTGAAACTAGGAGAGGAAAAAGTAAAGAGAAAATGACACAATATTGTATGGTAGAATGGACTAAGGAAATGATACGACCTGATAATTTATATTGGCCAGTGTACGGGTCATCTGAAGGGTGGATCTGTCAGGCTTTGAATGCCTATGTAAAGAAAAAGGACTCTATTAACCAAGAAGAAAGCGATTATGCCGCTTTATGGCATGGGTCCTGGCCTACTCCCTTGCATGCATTAAAAACCAAAAAGGAAAAGAATCAATGGGATGCCTTAGATAACCTCCACCCCCCCCCCTTTATATACCACAGGCAGCTGCTCTGACAGAAGTGCCTAATCCAGCACCCAATTCACCCCTAGCACCTAATCTGGCACACTTTGCACCCAATCTGGCACCCTTAGCATGCAACCCAGTACCCCTTGCACCACAAGCCCCAGTGGCTCTGCTCCCAGTACCAGATTCACCACCAGCACACAGAATGAGAAGCCAGGATAGGGCACGAGCAGAAAGCTGTGGGGATAGCAAGAAAGAAGGTGAGGAGGGGCAGTTGTACCCATTAAGGGAAGTACCATTAGTAGGAAATCAAGGGAGACCAGACATTGGGTATGTGACAGCACCCCTGAACACTGGAGATGTAAGAGCTTATAAAAAAGAAATGGGAAGGTTACTTGACGATCCCCTGGGGGTGTCTGAAAGGTTAGATCAGTTTCTAGGACCTAGCATTTACACCTGGTCAGAGATTCAGTCAATTTTAAATATTCTATTTACAGCAGAAGAGAGACAGTTGATAAGACCGGCTGGCATGAGAATTTGGGATAGAGACCATCAACAGGGACCTTTAGGAGAAGTGAAATGGCCCCTTGCAACCCCTAACTGGGACCATAATAATGATCAGGATAGGCAGAATATGGTGGATCTCAGGAATATAATTATTCAGGAAATTTGAAAAGCAGTCCCCAGAGGGCAAAATATTAGCAAGGCCCTAAATGAACATCATGGAAAAGATGAGTGCCCAGTAGATTGGTTAGAAAGAATAAGGAGGAGTATACAAATGTATTTAGGATTGGATCCTGATACAGCTGTGGGAGAAGCGTTAATCAAAACTCAGTTTGTGGCAAAATCATGGGAGGATATTAGAAGGAAACTTGAAAAGTTGGATGACTGGCAGGGGTGAGGTTTGCAAGAATTATTAAGGGAAGCGCAGAAAGTTTATGTGCGAAGAGATGATGAGAAGGCGGAAGTTCAAGCTAAAAGGTTTTTGTGGCTGCAGTAAAAGAGGTTCAGAAGGGCGGTGCATCTTCAGGGAAGGCTAAAACCACCAGAAAAATAACAGGTGAGGATTTGAAAAGACCTACCTGCTTTTCTGTGGTATGGAAGGACATGTTTAAAGGGTTTGCAAGAAGTGAGAGGCAGACCAAAAACTGTTTGCAGAGGATTAGAGGTGTCAGGGGCTCTATTTATTAGGGACCAGAACACCACAGGAGCCCTTGATATAATTAAACATAGGTCCCCAAGGTGAAGAATTTACATTTTTATTAGATACGGGGACTGAAAGATCAGCAGTGCAAAGATTACCAAAGGGATGTAAAATCAGCTGGAAAACAGCTCAAGTAATTGGACCAAAAGGGGAGGCCTTTAAGGTTCCCATTATTGAACAAGTACTAATTAAATCAAAAGGAAAATTGGATATTAGTGATCTATTACTAGTTTCAGAAACAAAATGCAATTTACTGGGGAGAAATCTAATGTGTTTATTTAACATTGGTATTAAACCCCAAAACAACCAATTAATGGTACAATTGTACAAATTGACGGACCAGGATGAGAATAAAATATGTCCTAATGTCTGGTCCACTTCTGGGGAGATCGGTAAATTGAATATTGAACCCTTAAAAATCACCATTGTAAACCCAGAATTTCCTATAAGGGTGAAACAATACCCTATTCCACTAGATGGCAGGCGAGGGCTGAAGCCAGTAATTGAAGAACTCTTAGGGCAGGGCAAGTTAGAAGAATGTATGTCACCCCATAATATCCCCATAATCCCTGTGAAGAAAAGTGAGGACAGCTACCATCTAGTCCAAGACCTAAGGGCTGTCCGTCAACGGACAACCACTAGGTTTCCTGTGGTGGCTAACCCTTATACATTACTAAGTCAAATCTCCTCGGACTATACCTAGTATAGTGTAGTAGATTTGAAAGATGCCTTTTGGTCTTGTCCTTTAGACAAGGGATGCAGAGACTATTTTGCCTTTGAGTGGCAAGATCCAGACACAGGGACAAAACGACAATTAAGATGGTCAGTCTTACCCCAAGGGGTTACAGAGTCTCCAAATCTTTTTGGCCAGGCTTTAGAAAAAGTTTTACAAGATTTTGAAAGACCAGAAGGAACTAAACTAATACAATATGTAGATGATCTATTAATTGCAGGAGACAATCAGAATCAGGTAAGAGAAGCAACAATCAGACTGTTGAATTTTTTGGGAAAGAAAGGCCTAAAGGTTTCAAGGGCTAAATTACAATTTGCTGAAGAAGAAGTAAAATATTTAGGTCACTGGTTGAGTAAAGGAACAAAAAAACTGGATCCTGAAAGAATATCAGGAATACTGAGTCTACTTTCCCCTTGTACCAAAAGGGAAGTGCGACAGCTGTTAAGGTTATTGGGATACTGTAGACAATGGATAGATGGATATAGTCAAAAGGTAAAATTTTTGTATGAAAAACTAACAGTCAATACAGTGAAATGGAACCAGGAAGATGAAAAACAATTCAAGAGTTTGAAAGATGCTCTAATTCAAGCCCCAGTACTCAGCCTACCTAACTTAGATAAACCTTTTCAATTATTTGTGAATACTGCTGAGCAAACTGCTTCTGGAGTGCTTACCCAGGACTGAGGAGGAGACAGAAAGCCGGTGGGGTATTATTCAAAATTACTGGACCCTGTTAGTAGGGGATGGCCAGTATGTTTGCAAACTATAGTAGCAACAGCTCTTCTGGTAGAAGAAGCAAAGAAAGTTACATTTGGGGCTACTTTAGTAGTATATATCCCCCACAATGTTAGAAGCATATTACATCAAAAAGCAGACAAGTGGCTCACCAATAGCCGGATTTTAAAGTATGAAGCTATCTTGATACATTCCCTTGAACTGGAACTTAAGGTTATGCCTGCTCAGAACCCTGCTCAATTTCTATATGGGGAGCCAACTGAAGAGCTAGCCCATAACTGTGTAGAATTAATCGAATTACAAACAAAGGTGAGACCGTATTTAAGTGAGACAGAGTTATCTAGTGGAGAAAAATATTTTATCGATGGCTCATCCAGGGTGATAGAAGGGAAACTAAATTCAGGATATGCTATTGTAGAAGGAGAAAATGTCTGTAATAGAAAGAGGAAAAATAAGTTCTAGCTGGTCAGCTCAAGCTTGTGAATTATTTGCTTTATACCGAGCCCTAGAACTTTTAAAAGATAAGGTGGGGACTATTTATACAGACTCAAAATATGCCTTTGGAATTGTACACACGTTTGGAAAAATCTGGATGGAAAGAGGTTTGATAAACACTCAAGGGAAGAAACTGATCCATCAGGAGTTAATAATTAGAGTGCTTGAAGCCCTGAAAGGACCTAAGAGGATAGCTGTATTACATGTAAAAGGTCACCAACTAGGGTCAAGGTATTTAGTAAGAGGAAATAACACAGCTGATCAAGCTGCAAAGGAGGCAGCTTTTAAATTAGAAGAGACTATTCAGCTGAACACTATAGCGGAAATTCAAGAGGAACTGCCAAAAAGCTATTGTACTCAAGAGGAGAAAGCTATAAAAAGATTAGAAGCTAAGAAAGAGCTGGGAAAATGGGTGCTCCCAGATGGGAGAGAGATTTTACCTAAGTCTTATGCTCGAAGGATTTTAAGCCAGTTACACCAACGTACCCATTGGGGAACAAGAGCCTTTTGTGATCATTTTTTAAAATATTATGGATGTATTGGAATTTTCGAGATAGCAAAACAAATAACACAGGGGTGTTTGACCTGTCAAAAAGTTAACAAAAAGGTAATGAGACAAGCTCCATCCAGTGGTAGAAAAATAGCCTACCGACCATTTGAGAGGGTTCAGGTGGATTATACTGAATTACCAAAGGTAGGCAGATGAAAATACCTGTTAGTATTAGTAGATCAACTAACTCATTGGGTGGAGGCCTATCCAGCTGCCAGAGCCATGGCGAAGTTCGTAATTAAAATATTGTTGGAACAAATTATGCCCCGATTTGGGGTCATTAGGGCCACTGATTCTGATCAGGGCTCCTACTTTACTTCCAGTATTATAAAAGAAGTAACACAAGCCATAGGTATTTCCTGGGAATATCACACCCCTTAGCACCCCCAGTGCTCTGGGAGAGTGGAAAGAATGAACCAAACTATAAAAAGAGCAATTAACAAAATTGATGATTGAGACCCAAATGTCATGGGTAAAATGTTTACCTTTAGCACTACTTAATATAAGAACACTTCCAAATGCAGATACAGAGCTTTCTGCATATGAGATGCTTTATGGAATACCCTATTCCTAGGAAGTACCCCAAACATCAGAAGTCGTAGCAGATATGACTATTCAAAAATACATCCAGAAGATGGGACAACATGTCCTAGAACTAAGGGAAAAAGGGGTAATTGCTCAATCAGCCCCTCTAGGATTTAGCATACATCGAATAAAACCAGGTGACTGGGTGCTAATTAAAAGCTGGAAAGAAGAAAGTTTGCCTCCTAGGTGGGAAGGTCCATATTTAACACTGCTGACCACCGATACAGCTGTCCGAACTGCGGAAAAAGGCTGGACCCACACGTCACGGATCAAAGGACCAGTGGAACCACCAACAGAGACGCCTGCTGAATCCCAGTGGAGAATTGCATCTACCCCCGGAGAACTGAAAATAAAGTTAAAAAGAGACTGATGTATGTCACGAAAATGCTCCTACCTTAAGCTGCAAAACCAACTGTACTCACGAGAGGTAGAATGTACTACTCCAAACTGTAAATGTTATCTATGGGGTTGTTTTAAGTGTATAGAGTGTCAAGAATTGTGGGATACAAACCTACCAAGGGGACAGATCCCTAGTGCTCTCTGCTGTAATTGTAAGAAAGAAATAGAAAAAGAAACTGATAAAATGTTGTGGGCTGCAGTAAAGAAGGGATATATTAAAACAGGTGATAAAGATTAGTGGGAAATGTGGGTACATGGAACACAAGCAGGAATTCATTTGCAGGAAGTACCAAAGGCCAAGTTAGAAAAAAATAGAGTGTGTCAAAGTCAATTGGATACCTGACGAATATCAAATTAAAGCATAGGAGTGGCAGGAAGCTAAGCATCACTGGAAGAAAGGGAGGCACATATACCAACCCTATTCTAGTCACACATCCCCCAAACCAGCCTAAATTAAAAAGAATTGGGCCACACCCACGGTAAATAGTGAACTGAAGGCTTATGAGGCAAAAGGCAAAAATGAAACAAAAGATATCAGTGACTAAATCCCAAGGTACAAACTCTGCTACCGAGAAGATCTACATCTCGGCCCTTGGATGCAATCCAAGGGGCCTTGAGAGAGATAGAGGGTTAAACCGTCTGAGGATTATTTTCACTGTATTGATCATTGCATCCCAAGCAATGGGCCTTAATAGCCTCACTCCTGAGCTCCACATAATCCACGAGCGAGCTGCAGGATCAGAGCCTATTGCTCCAGCTGTCTGTGACAAATGCAATCATACTGTCTGGATTGGGAGAAGAATGGAATCAGTATTTATGGCATATTCCCATGTCAGTGAAGTGTGCTATGACCACAGCCAATTAAAGATGTGCACTATGGGTGGCAAATTATACTGGGTGGGAGAAAATTTAAAATACGGTCAAAAGGTTTCTCCCAATGATGGGCCCGTGTTAACCAACCTTCTCAAGGATAATGATGAACGAATTTGTTTGCGGTACACCAAATTCTTTTGTTTGGCAAAGGATAGAGAAGGAAGGGACCCAGAGAGCAGAATGAAACAAATGACTCAAAAACTACAGAAGCAAGAATCAGAAGTGAAAAAGAAAAAAGTAGAACAAAAAAAGCTAAATGAATTAAGTGAAGAATACAAACAGTTAGAACAGCAGTATAGTGACTGGGGTTTTCTAACTTCAAATAAGAACCTTTTTGTAGATCTAATGCAAGAAATTGCCACACCAGGACCCCGAACTGAGGGCAAACAATAGCTTATAAAGGGGGGCAGGTCTCAGGGGAGGATACAATCTTCACCTAATCAGGAGAACTGGGGGTGGAACACAAGGTGGGGAATACAAGGTGTATAAACCAATGAAGGATTTCAAGGGAGGAAAACAGCTTCAGTGAACTAATGGGGTTTGAAAGAATACAAAACTGACAAGGAAGTTTCTAGGCAAAAGGGCAGGTTCAGGGAGAGATTGGCATTTCATGAAAGGAGGAGTAAAGAAAGTTCTGGGGAAGGGGTATGGATAGGAGGGGTTTAAAACTTGGCAGGGAATAGCTAGGTAACAAACAAAAAACCAACACTTAACTAAACTAAATAACAATAAAGGAACAAGTCTAGTTTTAAAAACATAAAATACAAAATGGGCAACCTGTGCCACTCTAAAGGCAGGGAAAAGAACAGCATAATGAAATTACAAATTTACAAATTAAACAGCAAGCATATTAATAAAACTAAAAAGCACACTACAACAAATATCTAAACTCAAAAGGTTTCCAATAGCTGTTTTGAATGGAGGGGAAGAAAAAAGCAGTGCTAGAACAGTAACTTCCAACTGAAATGTGGTTTAAGGTACTCACCAGTTTGTCTCCTCTAAATCAGTGTGTAAAGGCTTCTTTTTCTAGAAGCCTGTACTTCTGGATCAGTTTTCTGTCCTTTCAGTTTTAAAAGACTTGGCAGGGAGAAAAGGGACACTTTAAAACTAGATTTCAATCCTATCCAAAATCCTGGGTGCTAGCAATGGGCTCTTTTCACGTTACTTATTTATGCTTCTTTTCTTGCATTTTAAAAGGCCAGAAGGGACCATTAAATGGTCAGAAGGAACCATTAGCTTACATAGTTCGACTTCTTGCATACCACACAGTTCTGCTGTGTTAAGGACATGCTTGTCCAAGGAGCATCATCTGGGTGCTTTGCTCTTGATCTAAGGATTTCAGATCACCACTTGCCTTGACATTGTCTTACACAGGGTGTTGATGTTATAGATGTGTAATGTGATGATTGGCTGTTGCAATGAAGGGATGAATATTGTGTGTATGTTAAGAAAAGTTTTATTGATGTATGGCTATGTTATTGTAGTTTGTTGTTTGGACAACCCCTGTGAATCATTAAAACCAAAAATCACGCACCGCACAAGGTTCTTTGCCTTCTATTTATTTCCAATAATTATACATATGCATAACCCCAGCACTTCCCATCCCCGCTTTGTATTAAAATGAGGTTATTAGTCCTTCATGCATGCGCAATTATTCTCTTGAATTGGGTTGGTGGGCTCAAATTGGGTCAGTGGTCCCCGGGATGAAGTCAGGAAGGTCTTTGTGAGGTCTCTGTGACCCTCTGGCATGATCTAAGGCCCCCTGCTTTGTGACGGATTAACATAGACTCCAGGTGCTGGACATTGTTCTATTGGTTTTAATATGTTCCTATAATGGTTCACTTGCTCCATTTCTTTCTACAAATGAGCTCATAATATAACAATTAGCTTTAGCTTAAGCATCTAATAATCATTAACATATCATTGGTATACCTAACTTCAATATGAATTGGTTCTAACCCTCAGCAAAATATTAACCCTTTAAAATAATGATTCACCTGTTCTCCCCATAGTCCCCTATTCTGCCCCCATATTGTTTCCACAGGACAGCCTTGCTTATCAAGGTTGTCAGGGACATGTAGAGGGAGGGCGTGTACATGTTCCCTTGTGTGGGGCAGTTGGGAATGAGGAAAGCTTTTTGCTCCGGAGGTGTGGCATGACAACACCTCACCTCCAATCAAGTTGCAAGAAAGTCTCCACCAACAGACAGCAAAGAAGAGTTGACTGGCAGACTTTAGGAGGGGCCAGGGTTGGCTGATAAAACACCAGGGGTATAAAAGGCTTAGCAGCCATTTTGTGAACAAGCTTGTGGCAGACACTCCCAGCACTGCTCTTTTTCCTTATTCAGACCTTTGTTGTATTTGTCAAGATTTAATAAATATTTGAAAATTTTAAAGTGAGTGTTCACTTCTCACATTGATAACTCTCAACTCTCCTCTGAAATCTGTGTAGAGAGATAATATCCTTTGTCTGATCAGGAAACTAATCGTAGCCTGCTCTGAAATGGGATAAGGCAACCAAACAGCTCACTGGCCAAAAAAGCACTGCTCTCTCTCCTATTACCTTATGTTAACTTCTCCCCAAGCAATTACATTCAACGATTAAAAAGAAAACCCCTCTTCTTGGTTTAATCTGCTTATGTGAGGATCTGACAAGCATCAAAGACCCACACTAGGAGCAGGGAGAGCACAGCAAGCCCTTCCCTTACAGCAGCAACATGTTGGATTGCCTCAGCCACTCATAGACCCATAACCTCAAACTGCCAGGAAGGATGAGAAAAGGCTTTTGAGTTCAGGAGTGCTTAATCACACCAATAAAATCCAGTCCAAATGCAGGCTCTATCGGACTGCTGTTACTTATATTTAATTATATTAACCAAGTGTCCTAGGTTACAATATAAAGATGTATTCTATTCCCATCCTCAAGAGCTGTTGAAACCAGGAGGGGAATTGTTTTTCCTTCTATCCTGTTAATGGGCCCATCAATGCCTTGCCGCAAGGCAAGAAGAGAGGGAACATCAGGAAGGTCATAATGGGTATGTTATAAATGCATATTATAATATTGGCTTTTCACAAGTATTAAGATGGATGCTATATGTATAATGTTAAAATAACCTTGCTATAAAGATAAAGTTTTTTATCTCTGCTATTAACTAAACTTAGACATAGTAATGAAATAGCTGATATAGTTATGCTTGTGATAATTGAACTGCCTCCTTAGTTGGGATAACATCCAATGAACATATGATGGAGATCCCTGCTACTGACATGCCAATTATCAGCACCGACCATCTATAGAAAATATGGACCAGAGCCCAAACTGGAGGTGATAATAAGAATGGACCAAAACCACAGCCAAGAAATACGCTTGCTGTAAAAAGGTGGACCCAAGGAGGAGCCATGCTCAACAGTTCTTGGAACATGTAAAGTAGTCTGGGGAAAAGGTAAAATATGCACAATTGTTTATGAATATGCAATAGGCCGATGCAATAGGAAAGGTATGTAAAGGGTGTCTCAGAAATAGCAGGTGTTCTCTTGGCTGAATGCCAAGCACCCAGCCATAAAATCTTTGCTTTATTGTCTTTGTCTCCTATCGTTGTTTATTAAATTTTCAAAATTTTCCAGGAGAGTGAGCCTCGTTTTTCCCAATTAGGTCCTTTTGCCATGTCCTGGATTGCCAAGTAAATTGTATTCTCTTTGCCGTCTGTATGGCAGTTGTCTTCTGTTAAGTCGGCAGTTTTCCTTATCTTTTCCACAACCAATACTCCCTCCAGGGAGACATCTGCTGCTAATAGGTTATTGAACGTCACTGCATGACTGAAAAGAACTAGAGCATCCCATTGTGAGATGCTCCGCCCAGAGGGAAGAGCCAAGCATTCCTATCCAGATATAATCTTGAGATTCTGGAACACCAGCAAGGCTTCTCCACTGCATTTCCCAGAGGAACAGCTGCCTCTTCCACTGGATCTTCAGAGGAAAATTACACCCTTTCTACAGGATCCCTGCTCCAACAGAACCACACCTGACATTTCAGGAGGACTGGAGCCACAGTTCCAATTGGACTTCTACCAATACCCTGACCAACAGGGTGTCAGTTTGTGTTCTGACTGTCAGTGTTGCTTTAGTTTACTGCATTGTTTATTTTATCTTTTTATTTTCTTCCCTAGTAAAGAACTGTTATTCCTGCTCCCATATTTTTGCCTGAGAGCCCCTTAATTTCAAATTTATAGCAATTTGGACAGAGGGGGCTTACATTTTCCATTTCAGGAGAGGCTCCTGCCTTCCTTAGCAGACACCTGTCTTTCCAAACCAAGACAGATTTTGGCACCCAATGTGAAGCTCGAGGGCATAGAAACAAAAAGGGAATACCAGTTCTTAAATAATCTAATTTTTGTGTGCTGCTATAGAAACCACGTTAAGCCACACCGTGTGGTCCAGCTTACCCTGGTATGGGTGGCACGTGATTGTGGCTATATTTCTCCCATTTGCAGGCCCTTATCTATACATGGGTCCTATAACGAAGGCTACTGTGGCTGTTATCTGGTTTGTTTTATGGGTGAATAAGGTGAGGAATTCATGAATTTTTATCTTCCTCTGGAAAGCAGGCAGGAAACCTTAAATGAAGACCCTTGCCACAAGCCTTCTTGGATAGAAGCAAGAGGTATGTTGCTGACATGTGGCCATATTTCCATTGTGGGGTCAGGGAGAAAGAAAGAAAAAAGTATTTTAATCTTCTCTTTGGAAACATTGCAAGTACAAGTCAAGCTCAGCCTTCTGAGTATTTCTATGTCTCTACAAGTTTTTCTACCTGATATGCAACCCTAATTACACACAAGTGTAATTTCGGACTTCAAATGATTTACGTTACATGCCTGAGATCAAGGAAAAGACATTATGTTGGTTGTTCTTTGCAACTTAGTTTGTAGTTCATGCAGTAGCATGGAAATGCTGGAGTGAAGATCTAACGACTGAAGTGAATGCAAACCTAATAATTCGGTTTATCCAATACTTCAGCCAGGGTATAAATTTTTGGAAGTAACTCCTGCACATTCTTTTCCAAGTGCCAACTTTTTGCATGATTTTCAGCAACTCTGTGTGTGTGAGGAAGAGACACCACTTTTGACGTGTTTGCAGCATAGTGCAGTTAGTTAGAATAACTTATAAGGGATTAAAAGTCTTCCAGTAAAAGACTATGCAAATGTCACAAACTTATTTGGAAGGACATTCCCCTCTGTAAACAAGTTATTCTTATTATGTGCTATAAATAAAGAACAAAGAGAATTAACTCCACAAATCTCTTATAAGTATCACACACATTTTAAAAGTCTGTTTCTATTACAGTTATGTGGAAAACCCAAGTGTTTTAAAAAACCCAAAACTATTGTCACAGCTAGGAAGTACAAAGAAGCAGAAAATTCAGTTTTAAGGAAGAATTTTCAGATTCAGGTAAAAGCTGGCGTACACATCATGCTTTAAGTCTTTTCAACAGCCTGCACTGTTATTGCTAACATTTGCACAATTCTTCTATAAGTATTCAGTTCAACTTTTGTCATTTTAGTCAAAAATTATTAAACTGACCCACTAGTTTTAAAAATCTGTGAAGAGTAACTCAAAAAGCCCCAGTATTTTGTAGACTTCCTGGGTATTGTTCTGATATTTTTATCTTTTTTTCTTTTCCTACTGTCCTAGAGTGACGTTATGATGCATGTATTCCCAGTCGTCTGTTCTGTCTATGCTGAATGTTATATTCTGTGCCTTCAAGACTAGCTTAGACAGTGAAGGCAGGGAGAAGAAAGCACAGAGTTTTGTTATTAGCTGCACTCTCCCCCACAATCTGCTAGAACACAGATCTCCACTGTTGTTGTTTTCTAGGCACGGACGGGGCAGAGCACTGCGCTCCTTTTGCTTTTTAGGGAGTTAGTTAGTTTAGCTAGCTGAGGCAGTCGGAGTTTTCCCTAGACTGATTTTTGCCTTTTCTTAAAACCATTCAAACCTACTCCGGACTGGGACCCAGGGAAACACCAAGATCTTACACTTTATAACCTACCAGGCCTACTCTGCAGCCTTTCCCAGTGCCGGAGGGACTGATAACAAAGCAACCACCTAGCGGAGAGACTTTCTGAATTAGTCATCTCTTCAAAACAGCAAATGAGTTTTGTCATCTGGTATTGTTAATTTTGTGTGCTGGGGAGTGCTTTGCCTGTTAAATAAACCAGTTACTTCCACTTCTCTCTGAAGAAATCCTTCCCAAACCAGTTGGAGAGAAGAGCTGTGTGAGTTTACTTTCTGGAGGGGCCACTTTTAGAAGTTTTCTCCCAAATTTACAGTAAACCAAGACAATTTTTTTGGCACCCAAAGCACGGCTGGAGAGAGTGGAAAAAACCCTGTTCTGATTGCATTTTAGTTGCAATTACTCTATGTTGGTATAAAGCAGTTAATAGCCATGTTGTTTAAATTAATAGTGTCTCTTGAAGTGGAGGCTTGCATGTGTCACTAGTCCCTAGGTGTTTTTGAGGTCTTAATACCTCTGTGGTCCCTAGGTTTATTTTCTTATCCTGAAATAGCTCCAATATTGTCCCTAATACGTAGTTTTTGCAGTAGAGGGGCACTGACTAAAATAGCTATTGGGATGGGCTTGGTGGTAATGACTTGTAGGAAGTTTATAAAGGTGGTGGGGTATGTTCCAGGTATGAATGGTTCATGGCTATGGTTATGCACCCAGTTTGTTAGAGGAGGAGCAGGGGATGAGGCTTTTCAGCCTTTGCTTTCCTTCTTCTCCTCCGAATCTGTTACCTCCCTATTGGAGAATGTTCAGTTTCCCCTGAATGTTAAAGAGACCATCTTTCTAGTATTCAATCTGGTAAGCTTCCTTTATACAGTCTGCTGCTTCTCTAGAATGAGGGCTGAGATTTCTAGACGGGCTGATGAGACCCCTGACCCAGGAGTAGACCCAGGCATAGAAAATCCTGAGTAGTGTGAGAAAAAGGAGGATAAGGGCCAAATCCTGAAAGAATTTTCTGATCCTATAGTCTGGGACTTTCCACATGAACAAATTCAGAACCCAGCTGAGGTGGGGAAATACCTGAAAGAGAAATACCATGATGACCCTAAGGAGAAAAAGATCACTGCAATAAGCTGAGCCCTAGCATATGCTTATCGCACACTGCTAAATACTCTAGGGCAGCAGACAGAGGAAGGGGGGCAGGGAGATAAATCAACAGCTATCTCAGTCACTCAGTGTAGTGGGCACCGGGCCTGCAATGCCTCCATGGCATTCAGCAGCCGAAGACAGGAAATACCTAGTCATGATGACTGGACCTAAGAAGCCCCTCTTCTGCCTTCAGAGCCTTGCTTATCTCTCTGTAAGGCTATAGGTCACATTTGCCTCGACCCTTACTATTGGACAATTTCTAAAACTCCTATATTCTATAAAAACCCCTACTTTTACCCAGTTTTGCAGAAGACGCTGTCACTGAGAACCTTCACAGAAGACTCCAATAAAGACATCTCTGTGGAACCTCATACAGCCTTCTCCTCTCTCTCCCTGCATCTGCCAAAGGCACTTAGCAAGCTAAAGAGCTGAAATCATAAATGAGCTAATCTCACTTAAGAGCTGAGCTTGCTAAGGTTGCCTGCATCTGGGAGCTGCCTGGGAGCCCAGGCAGGCTGTGCTGAATAGGACTGCGCTATCTGGACCTGGGAAATAGACTGGTGGAGTTCATCCCTTCCATCTTTAAGGGAGGCCTCTGACTGAGAGACTGAAGACTTATATGCCTCCCACTCTCAGGCAATAGAAGGGCACCTGGTGGATGAAGAGGAGTGGAAATTGGTCCCCATTCGGGGAGGTAATAACAAAAACTCCTCCCCATCCCCATCATCCAGCCAGGTACCACAACAGAATAGGTATGAGGTCCTGGAACTAGAGACCCAACTTGATGATTTAGAAGAAAACTGTCTGCCCAGTGAGCCCCCCTCCAATTATTATTCATCTGTAAGACGGATCACTACCTCTAACATCAAGAAGAAAAGATGGGTAATCGTAGTAGGTGATTCCCTTCTGAAGGGAACTGAGGGCCCCATATGTTGACCAGACCCATCCCACAGGGAGGTCTGTTGCCTCCCTGGGTCCCAGGTACAAAATATCACTGAAAGACTTCCTGGGCTGATTCAGCCCTCTGATTATTACCCACTGCTGAGAGTCCAGGCTGGCAGTGATGAGACTGAAAAGAGGAGTGTCAAGGCAATGCGAAAGGACTTCAGGGTACTGGGTGAGGTAATTGATAGGGCAGGAGCACAGGTAGTGAGTGTTCTCCTCAGTTCCTTTGGTGGTGGAGGAAAAGGATGAAAGAAACAGGAGAATCCGCATCATCAACAAGTGGCTTAAGGGTTGGTGTCATCAGCAAAATTTTGGATTCTTTGATCATGGGGAAGATTTTACAGCATCTGCTCTGCTGGAACCAGATGGGCTACATCTCTCTGTTAAGGGCAAAAGGTTTTTAGCTCATGAACTGGCAGACCTCATTGAGAGGGCTTTAAACTAGGTTTGGAGGGGGAAGGGGAAGCAGCTGGGCTCTCTGGAAGCAGGCCCAAGGGTTGCAAGGCTAAGTTAGGGGTGAAGTCAGTAGCCCAGCTGAGGTGCATGTACACCAATGCACACAGCTTGGGCAACAAACAAGAAGAGCTGGAGGCCATGGTGCAACTGCAGAGCTATGATTTAGTTGCCATCAGCAGAAACATGGTGGGATGACTCACATGGCTGGAGCGCTGTATTGGATGGCTACAAGCTGTTCCGAAGAGACAGGAAAGGAAGAAGAGGTGGAGGGGTGGCCCTTTATATTAAGCAGACTTTTGATGCCATAGAAATTGAAACTAAGGAAGATGGAGTTGAATGTCTATGGGTAAGAATTAAGGGGAAGGCCAACAAGGCTGACACCCTACTGGGAGTCTGTTATCGTCCACCCAACCAGGAAGAAGAGGTAGATGAATTATTCTATAAGCAGCTAGGTAATGTTTCAGGATCATCAGCCCTTGTTCTTGTGGGTGACTTCAACCTACCAGACATCTGCTGGGAACTTTATACAGCAGTAAAGAGGCAGTCCAGGAAATTCTTAGAATGTATGGAGGACAACTTTCTGTCGCAACTGGTGGGTGAACCCACCAGGGGAGGGACTATGTTAGACCTGCTGTTTGCAAATAGAGATGGGCTGGTGGGAGATGTGGTGGTTGGAGATCGTTTGGGGCAGAGTGATCATGAAATCATAGAGTTCTCAATATTTGGTAAGTCAGGAGGAGCACTAGTAAGACACTTGCATTGGACTTCCGGAGGGCAGACTTTGGCCTGTTTAGGAGACTTATTCAGAGTGTCCCTTGGGAGGCAGCCCTTAAAAACAAAGGAGTTCAGGAAGGGTGGGCATGCCTCAAAACAGAGATCTTGAGGGCACAGGAACAGACTGTCCCTGTGTGCCGAAAGATAAGTCAACGTGGTAAACGTCCAGCCTGGCTGGGCAAAGAGGCTTTGGAGGAACTCAGAAATAAAAAGAGGATGTATCAGCTTTGGAAGAAGGGTCAGGTCTCTAAGGAAGTATTCAAGAGTGCTGCTAGAGCATGCAGGAAAAAAATTAGGGAGGCCAAAGCTCAGTTTGAACTTAGAATGGCGACTTCTGTAAAGGACAATAAAAAATGTTTTTACAAATACATTAATGGTAGAAGGAAGGGTAAGACCAGCCTTAGTTCTTTATTGGATAAGGGAGGGAACTTAGTATCTACAGATGAGGAGAAGGCAGAAGTGCTTAATGCCTACTTTGCCTCAGTTTTTAGTGGGAAGATGACTTGCCTTCAAGATACCTGTCTGTCTGGGTTGATTGATGGTGTCAGGGAGCAGAATGGTCCCCCCATTATCCAAGAGGAGACAGTCAAAGAACTATTGAAATGCTTGGATGTTCATAAATCTATGGGACCTGATGGGATCCACCCCAGGGTACTGAGAGAGCTGGCAGATGAGCTTGCAAAGCCACTCTCCATCATTTACTAACAGTCCTGGCTCACTGGTGAGGTTCCGGATGACTGGAAGCTGGCCCACGTGACACCCATTCGCAAAAAGGGTGCAAAGGAGGATCCTGGTAATTATAGACCAGTCAGCCTGACCTCAGTACCTGGCAAGATAATGGAACAGTTTATATTAAGGGCCATCATGCAGAATTTACAGGATGGCCAGGGTATCAGACCCAGTCAACATGGGTTTAGGAGGGGTAGGTCATGTTTAACCAACCTGGTCACCTTTTATGACCAAGTAACCTGCCTAGTAGATGCAGGGAAGGCTGTAGATGTTGTTTATTTGGATTTCAGCAAGGCCTTTGACACTGTCTCTCACAGCATACTCCTAGATAAGCTGGAAGCCCGTGACTTAGATAGGAACACTCTGTGCTGGGTTAGGAAGTGGCTGGATGGCCGGGCCCAGAGAGTGGTGGTGAATGGTGCTACATCCAGCTGGCAGCCAGTCACCAGTCACAGTCCCTCAAGGGTCTGTGCTGGGACCAGTTCTGTTTAATATTTTTATTGATGACATGGACGAGGGTTTAGAATCTTTCATTAGCAATTTTGCAGATGACACTAAGCTGGGAGCATGTGTCGAACTGTTAGAGGAACGGAGGGCTTTGCAGAGGGACTTGGAACGGTTGGATGGATGGGCAGAATCTAATGGGATGAAGTTCAATAAGTCCAAGTGCCAAGTCCTGCACTTTGGCCACAATAACCCCCTGCAACGTTATAGGCTGGGGACGGTGTGTCTGGACAGTGCTCAGGTGGAAAGGGACCTGGGGGTGCTAGTTGACAGTCGGCTGAACATGAGCCAACAGTGTGCCCAGGTGGCCAAGAAGGCCAATGGCATCCTGGCCAGTATCAGGAATAGTGTGGCCAGCAGGAGCAGGGAGGTCATTCTTCCCCTGTACTCGGCACTGGTGAGGCCACACCTTGAGTATTGTGTCCAATTCTGGGCCCCTCAGTTTAGGAGGGACAGTAAGATGCTTGAGCGTGTCCAAAGGAGAGCAACAAGGCTGGTGAGGGGCTTGGAACACAAGCCGTATGAGGAGCAACTGAGAGAGCTGGGATTGTTTAGCCCAGAGAAAAGGAGACTCAGAGGTGACCTTATCACTCTCTTCAACTTCCTGAAGGGTGGCTGTGGTGAGCTGGGGGTCGGTCTCTTTCTCCGGGCAACAACAGAGAGAACAAGAGGACACAGTCTCAAACTGCGCCAAGGGAGATACCGGCTAGAATTAAGGAGGAAGTTTTTCACAGAAAGAGTGATCAAATACTGGAATCATCTGCCCAGGGAGGTGGTGGAGTCACCATCCCTGGATGTGTTCAGAAAAAGACTGGATATGGCACTTAGTGCCATGACCTAGTTGAGCTGTTATGCCGCGCTGCTGCGTCGAATGCACTTCACTCCCCTCCGAGCGGGGGGGAAGTCAGCCGGGGCTAGCTTGGAGCACAGCAGCAGCTAGGGGCACTACCCGGATCTGTCAGGGACGTCTGGGCAGCGCTTCGGCAGGACAGCAGCAACAGTATCGAGAGGAGCGGCAAGGCGGAGAAGCCGAAGAGAAAAGAGGGTCTTAACACGCCCGGTGTAGTCTAGTGGTTTTAATGTATCATTGTCTCCACTGCGTCCAGGCGGGAAAAGACGGGACAAAAGGGGGAGAAGCAGTATATAAAGGGGTGTACAAGAACCAATCGGGGGAAACTGAGGAGGGGAATTCAACATGACTGACACCGGGGGCAACAAGTGATACACGAACAAAGGAGGGGCTAGGGGCACCTGCCCAATCACCCCCTGTGGAAGGGAGAAGTTTCTGGAAGGATGGGGGGGTTTCAGGAGATGAACGGGGCTCTGGAGGAGGGGAAAATATAACGGAAAGGGGCAGTTGCTAGGGGAACGGGGGTGGAGACAAGGGCTTGGCAGCGAGCCCAGACAGGGAGGACACCATTCGAGGGAAAGGGGGAACCAGGACTGAACCATCGAACTGGGTATAGGGTTGTCATAAGGGGAAGCATCACAAAACAATACAAAACAGGGAAGATAACTCAATTGGGAACTGAACACACACCACAACACTGTTAGAACATGGGTTGGACTCGATGATCTTAAAGGTCCCTTCCAACCTAGAAATTCTGTGATTCTGTGATTCTGTGACCTGTGATTTCCAGCAAGGGATGCCCCGAAACCCGGCCGAGGCACACATTAGTTGCCGTCCCAAATTGGAAGCTGGAACTCTGGCACTTCAGAAGAGCAGAATTTGCAGTGAAAAGTCACTGCCTCAGTTCGCCAATACCCCCTGAAGAAAAGTCCTCCGTTATAGAAGAACTTCTCTAAGGGGCGTCAGCCGACCCTCACAGCTGACATCTGAACGAGTGTCCGAGGAGACTGACAAGGTAGACCACCCCACCAGCAGACCTTTGATCCACATCTGGCTGAAGAAGTGCAAGTTTTAAAACAGCCTCTATTGTGTGCATTTACCTTGGGTCCTTTTTTGGGGTTTTTTCTTTCTTTTTTTCTCTTTTTTCTGCTGGCTGGGAATCGGGGAATATGGGGTCAAAAACCAGTACATTAAAACGATCCCAGAATGAGAGAAACTTATATTTACAAATCCTAGAAATCCTATCTTCTAACTCTCTAAAAGTAATCTCTCAAAAACTAACCTGAAAAAAATTATAAAATTGATTCTTTCCCAGTTTTCAGATAGTAACACACACACTATCACTCTAGACTCCTTTTGGGACACAGTTGGGACCAGGATATATACCCTCCAAACTAATCAAGATTTTTCTGTAACTCAGCTTTTTCCTTTCTTTCACATTATTACCAAAGCTGTAGAGAAAAAGAATATAGAAAATTCACCCTTCTGCAATCACCCCCCCCCAGAGAACACTCCAACCTTATCTCTCTCACTGGACACCCTCCCTTCAAATTCCAATCACGCTGATAACATTCTTCCCCTCTCAACCCTGGAACCCAGTCCTCCACTGTCTCTGGGTCCTTATGTCCTATCGTCTGCCCCCTCCCTGCGATGGGGAACACAAATTTCAAGCCGCTCCCGCCCACCCCCTCAGCGACCGTGGGGTGTGGGGTTCGTGGGCTCCGCCTATTCCCCACCCCCCCCTCGGATGCGGCAAGCACGAATTCCATTCCACTGGTTGCGCAACCCGTGGTATCCTGCGTGCACCCTCCCGCCGCTTTAGCTCTGAATGTAACTGCTCCAGTTTATTTCGGGTCAACCCACCCCCACCCCTGCCGCTGCTCCCTCCACCCCTGTCACGACCCCCCCCACTCCTGCTGCCGCCCCCCCACCCTTGCGTGTTCCCCTACACCCGCTGTGGGTCCCTCAATCCCAACTAGTACTCCCCCTCAGTGAGTATACCCACCCCCATCCCTGCCTGCCTGCTCCAACTCCGGCAAACTACACCATGCATCCCGTACTGCCTGCCATTGCAGGGGCAGCCCATGCCAATCCCACTGCCTCCTCTCCCCTGCTTCTCCCTTGCCCTCATCCCCAGGCTTTGCAGCTACATATCTACCCTAAATGTCCCCCAAACGGAACCTCCAGGACCCCCTACGGTAGCACCCCACTTCCCCACGTGCCTCAGTCCTGTGCATGCTGTGCCACTCTTGGCGCTGCCATTCCAGCTCCACTGCTGCCTCCCTCTAGCCAAGCCATGTGCCTCCTCACACCCTCTTCAGTCCCCTACACCACTGCAAAATTTTGCTTCAACATGCCATAAAAAACATAGAGCACTGCCTGCTTACTCTCACTCCTCCTCTGAGGACAGCAGTGACAGTGATCCTGATTCTGATACAGAGGACATTGAAAAATGGGCTCTAACAAAAATGGAAGCAACTCAGGCAGGGGATTGGCAAATGGCTCAGAAAATTTCAACCTTCCCAGTAGATTATAAAAAGGGAAAAAGGGGTGGGGCCACTACTAGAAAGACGTGGCAACCTAACACAAATAAAGAACTTATACAACTATGAAATGGAGTCAAAGAACAAGGTAGTTCACATATTTTTAGAAATTTCCTAGAAGCTATCTTCTTATCACATGTTTTAGTACCCCATGATATTAAAAATATTGCCCACTGCCTTCTTTCCCCAGCAGAATATATGTTTTGGGAAAGGCATTGGAAAAGACAATTAAAAACATTATCAGACACCTATGCTGCAGAGGCTGATAGGCCGGATTTCACAGTCGAACAGCTGGCTGGGGAAGGGGATTTACGAAACCCTCTGACCAAGCTAACACTTTACCTAAGGCAGCACTACAAGACTTGGCTATTGCAGCAAAAACCGCCTTACTTCTTACCCCAGATGACTCTATTCCTACCCAACACTTTTCTAATGTTAAACAAGGAGTAGATGAAAGCTTTATCAAATTTGTGGACAGAATTAAGGATGTTCTGGAAAAACAGATAGAGAGCTCAGAGGCAAGAAAAGAACTGTTGTGCAAACTTGCCATGAGTAACTTGAACAAACAATGTAAAACATTTCTGAGGGCCCTACCCTTGGATACAGAACCTGCCATAGAGCAAATGGTGGAAAGCTGTACATGTCATTTGTCCACTGAAAATACAGTGGCCCAAGCAGTTGCTAAGGGTATTGCTGAAGGAGTTTCTGGTGCATATGCAGTAATGGCTTCTTAAGACCAGGCCCGCTGCTTTCACTGTGGAGACATTGGAAATTTTATAAAGGACTGTCCAGACAGGTCACCTACCCGAAACCCCCATAACACCTACCAAAGACCCCAGTATCAGCAGCGCTACCAGCAGCGTTCGGGAAACTTCCAGCAGAGCGCAGTAAGGCCCTGCACAAAGACAACAAATCAAAAGCCATCCAGACCCAACCACACATCATCCCAGGAGATTCCGGACCACATGAAGAGAATCCAACACACAAAGCAATACAGATGGGAACCTGGCACCAGCTGGTAACTGCTCTGTCCATTGACTTTAATAATGAGAATGTTTATCATGTTCCCACAGGCAAGCATGGGCCAAAAGGTGGTCCTTTTGACATCTTAATTATAGGTGACGCTTTCCATGGCCCAAATGAAATCTTTGCTGTTCCAAAAGTACAAACAGTGCACTCGGGACAAGAAATCTCTGTCCAGGTGTACTGCACGGACTTACCATTTTTCTTTTCAAGGGGAACTCCGATCCCACAAGCCTTTCTACTCCCAAAGAATCACAGGGAACAGCTTCCTCTCAACCCTACAGCAATACTGGCAAGAGTTGTGGGACCAAGTAAGCCTACCATCGAGTGTGGTCTTTCCTGCAGAGGAGAGAAGGTCCACCTACCAGGGATGCTGGACACAGGTGCTGTCATGACCATCATTGCCCGCTCAGAATGGCCAGCACACTGGGAACTACAACTGGTAGCAGGCATGATTTCAGGGATTGGTGGAGCCACAGTTTCTATGCGAAGCAAGAACAACATCCTCGTCAAAATGCCTGAAGGCAAGTTGGCAACCATCTGCCCATTTGTGGTAAAGGCCCCCATCACCTGTAGGAAAGACATTCTGTGCTGTTTTTGTGAGCTAGCAAAGGCCTCCAGAAGATAAGGAAGCCCTATATCTCTCCTGAAGGAAGACACCAAGGTTGTCACCGTGGAGAGAGGATGAAGGAGAGAAAGTTAAGAGATATGGACTCTGGCTAGCTCACAGAGTGACGTGGCTCCCCGGTCACCTACTGGAAACTCTGTTTCTCTTATATGACCAATGGGCATTGAATGTTTATGCTGGATGGGTGTAAGTGTCTTGAAAAGTATAAAAGCAATGTTGCAAAAAATAAATCACTCTCTCTTGCACCTTTTATGGAGTCGTGTATTTCTGTACTGTGTCGTGCTTTATTACGACAATCACCCTTTGAGGCAGGGATGTTCTATCCCAATGGGGGCTTCCCTATGTATTCCTAGTCGGGATTTCTAATTGGAGCCACTGAGGAGCACGTACTACCAGATATCCCTCATCTCCCCTGGAAACACCATGATCTGATCTGGATCAAACAGTGACCCCTCTCTAAAGTCAAACTGGGTGCACTACAAGCCCTCGTGGAAGAACAGCTTGCCAAAGGCCACATCATCTAGACCACCAGCCCTTGGAACTCTCTAGTCTTCAGACTTCAAAAACCTGGAACGGACAGGTGCATGCTCCTCCACGACCTTCGCAAAATCAATGAGGTCATCAAGTACATGGGCCCCCTCCAGCCTGGCCTGCTGTCCCCATCGATGCTGCCTAGAGACTGGACGCTTGCTATCATAGATATTAAAGACTGTTTCTTCAACATTCTCCTGAACCTCCAGGACGCTCCATGGTTTGCTTTCTCAGTTCCCTCTCTTAACAGAGAGGCTCCACTCAAAAGATATCATTGGGGTTTTCTTCCCCAAGGACTTACGAACAGTTCCACTATATGCCAGTGGTACATTGCTCACATCCTGTCTCCCATTTGGAAACTATTTCCAGATGCAATAATCTACCACTTCATGGACGATATCCTGGTTTATGCATCAGAGAAAGCTTACTTAGACAAAGTAGTTTAAAAGACCATTTAAACCATAGAAAAGGCAGGATTCGAGATTCGTGAGGACAAAATACAGTACACACCAACTCATGGACTTATCTTGGATTCCAGATCTGGGAAGGGACCATCATACCACAGCAGCTCACCATCCGAGACGACCTAAAAACCCTGAGAAACTTACACAGCCTGTGTGGATCCATCAACTGGGTACGTCCCCTACTAGGAATTACAACAGAGGACCTCGCTCCCCTGTTCAACCTTCTCTGTGGCAATGAAGATCTGGACTTGCCACACACTCTCACAACAGAAGCCGGAGATGCCATCACCAAGGTCCAGGAAGCCCTGTCTTCACACAAAGCCCATCGCTTCAAGCCCAGCCTGCCTTTCCAGTTCATCATTCTGGGAAAAGCACCTCGGTTCTATGGACTGATTTTCCAATGGGATATTCAGCTTCGAGACCCTTTACTAATACTGGAATAAGTCTTTACAAACAACCAACCTACAAAGACAATTACCACCTTCCAAGAAATCATGGCACATCTAATAAAAAAGGCCAGAACTCACCTCTGCTCTCTTGCAGGGTGTGAGTTCGCATGCATTTACTTGGCACTGACCACTGGGGACCTGGAGCATTTGCTCCAGACCAATGAAAATCTCCAGTTTGCCCTAGATAGTTACAAAGGCCAAATTTCAGTTCATATCCCAAAACACAAACTTTTTAATCCTGATGTAACCTTTCATCTGACCCCCAAAATTAGTCCAAAGTAGAACACCTCTCAAAGCTCTAACCATCTTTACAGACGGCTCAGGGTCATCCCATAAGTCTGTAATGACATGAAAAGACCGAAAACCCAAAAATGGGAATCTGACATCCAAATAGTGGAGGGATCTCCACAGATCGCAGAGTTAGCAGCTGTTGTCATAGCCTTTAAAAAATTCAAAGACGAACCCTTTAATCTGGTCACAGATTCAACTTATGTTGCTGTTATAGCCATGAGAGCAGAACATGCTCTTCTCAAAGAGGTTTCCAGTCCAAAGATACACTAATTGATTTCTGAATTAACACGCCTAATTTCCCACAGAAAGCAACCTTACCATATCATGCATGTGAGGTCACACACTGACCTCCCAGGTATCATCGCAGAAGGGAACGGGAAAGCAGACATATTAGCCATGGCAATAGAGACTGATATTGTCCCTAACATCTTTGCCCAGGCAAAGTTGTCACAAGCATTTTTTCAGCAAAATGTGCCTGCCCTTATCAGAATGTTCAAGCTCTCAAAAGATCAAGCAGAAGCTATTGTCACCACATGTCCAAACTGTTAAAACTATTAGATACAGTCTATGGGGATGGGAGTCAATCCCGGAGGTTTGAACAGCTGCCAGCTGTGGCAGACAGATGTAACTCACGTCCTACTTTTTGGAAGGCCAAAATATGTGCACGTATCTGTTGACATGTTTTCTGGAGCAGTATTTGCATCAGCTCATCCCGGAGAAACTACACAGCACATCATTAAGCACTTTCTCCTTGCCTTCACTACCCTGGGAGTACCAAAGGAGATCAAAACAGATAATGGACCTGCCTATACCTCTCGTAAGTTAAAAGAGTTCTTCAGTGAGTGGGGAATAGAACACAAGAAAGGCATGCCTGCAAATCCCACAGGACAATCCATCATAGAAAGGACACATCAAACCCTCAAAAGAGTCTTCAATCAGCAGCAAAGAGAAACAAAAATCTTATCTCCAGTTGAAAGACTTTGCAAGGCTCTCTATGCCATCAACTTCCTAAATTGTACAACATCAGAGCCTGACCCCCCAATACTTCACCACTTTGCAAATACCACCCAAGCAAAGCTCACTGAGAAACCAACAGTGCTAGTGAAGGACCCAGAAACACATCAAATTTCTGGGCTTTTCCAGTTGATTACTTGGGGAAGAGGGTATGCGAGTGTTCTACTACCATCTGGTCAAAGATGGTACCCAGGAAAAAACATAAAACCATACCTAGGCACTGCAAACACCACTCCCACAAATGGTGACAAGAATTCCCCTGAGTCGAACACAAGACCTCCTCAAAATCAGACCAGTTCTGCCTGGAGATGAAGACATGACCGAATGTCCACATGCAGAAGAAAAGACCATCTCACCATGCAACAGCAGACAAAACAGAAAGGTGAACAACATACTGCTGCATCAAGCCATAAGCCAGACACAGACTGAACACAAAATTGTTCTCTGAATTATATGTTATTACCCCTTTTTACCCTAAAAAACCCTATTATTACCCTTTCTCAACTCTTACCAAAAACCCCTAACCTTATACCCACTCCCCCATCCTTAGCTTAGGAAAAAAAAAAGGGAGGGGGGAAGTAATGGCGGAAAGGAACAAGGGAGAAAACCTTAACCCTCCCCTCCCCTCACAAAGATGACAAATTTTGCTTATATTCCCTATCAGAAGCCTCATTCCTGTCCAAAGATGAAAATTATCTCCGTTGGTGCTGTCCTCACTGCTGCCTGGATATTCTTCACCGTACGGCATGCCTTTGGCTAGATTAGCCCACAGCCTACCCATAATATTTGGGTAACCTTAGCAAAGACATTAAAACAGGATAACTTGTGCCTATCCATGGGAAGCATTGATAAGCCACTTTCCACATGTTTGGTAGGGATTCCCTCTGTAGCAGATGACTGGCCCATCTATAACTCAGAGCTCCTCCGCACCACAGGTAAGAGACCCAACTTCATAGATACTTGGGATGAGTGGACAAAAATGCTGCCCAGTGCTCTAGAGGAACCCCAAGAATTGGACCTGTTGGGGTCCTCCAAGGCAACATACTGTGTCAAATTTTACTTTAGATGTCCGAAAAACAATTGGCCAGAAATTGACCAGACAAAAAACACATACAGAAAAGACATATCACCCATTAACAAAGCCTATAACTATCCCGATTGATGTAATTACACCACTCATGTGATCTCTGTATCCTCTCTCCACCCCAAAGTATTACCCAAGGGAATGTTTCTCATCTGTCATGACTGAGTATGGGCTGGGATCCCCTCCCGACTGCAGGGAGGTCCCTGTACCCTTGGAAAACTTTCTACCTTCACTCCAAATATCACCTTTTTGCATAATTGGAAAAAAGAAAGTGAATTAAAATGCCACAAAAGATCCTCCACTGAATTTGATGAAAATTGCAATTCCAAATTATACAACTGGAATGAACCAAAAAAGATTGCTGTCTCCCTATTCCTACAATGGGTAGCTGCAGCTAAAGCCCTCGGTGAAATAAATCACCTCGGGTGCTGGCTCAGTAAGCAAGCCAATGCTATATCTGCAGCCCTGAGCGATCTCTTAAAGGAAGAAGAAACCACAAGACATGCATCACTTCAAAATTGAGCAGCAATTGACTTCCTGCTGCTTGCCCATGGACACGGCTACCAAGACTTCAAAGGGATGTGCTGCTTCAATCTCCATACTCAGAATCCATCCACGCAAACATCCAGAAACTGAAGGAACTTGTGAAGAACTTAAAAGTAGAAGACAACCCAGACTGGGTCAATGACCTTTTCTGTCAATGGGGATTAACAGGATGGGTTGCATCTTTGGTTAAGGGAATGTTGTGGATTTTCCTTGTAATTGTCATTGTATTAGCTATGTTCTCATGCCTTGTTCATCGTTTTAAAAGAACTATAGGGAACGCCTTTTTTCTAAATACAGAAAGTGGAGTTGTAGCAGGCACAGGGCCTGCAATGCCTCCATGGCATTCAGCAGCCGAAGACAGGAAATGCCAAGTCATGATGACTGGACCTAAGAAGCCCCTCTTCCGCCTTCAAACCCTTGCTTATCTCTCTGTAAGGCTATAGGTCACATTTGCCTCGACCCTTACTATTGGACAATTTCTAAAACTTCTATATTCTATAAAAACCCCTACTTTTACCCAGTTTTGCAGAAGACGCTGTCCCTGAGAACCTTCACAGAAGACTCCAATAAAGACATCTCTGTGGAACCTCATACAGCCTTCTCCTCTCTCTCTCCCTGCATCTGCCAAAGGCACTTAGCAAGCTAAAGAGCAGAAATCACAAATGAGCTGATCTCACTTAAGAGCTGAGCTTGCTAAGGTTGCCTGCATCTGGGAGCTGCCTAGGAGCCCAGGCAGGCTGTGCTGAATAGGACTGTGCTATCTGGACCTGCAATAGCCAGCTGGCAATACCTCGAAACCCGGAAGAGGCGCATATTAACTCAGGCTACAGACAACACCCCAGTTACAAAGCCAGTAGCTAAAGGCAACAATAAGCCTCAACCAGTGGCTGTTGCTACTAGCATGAGAAGTGGAAAATTCATAGACAAGACTGATCCACAAGTGGATAATGATGATAATGATAATGCAAGAGAAAGACTCTCAACACTTCCTGACATAAAATCAGGAATCAAAGCAACAGGCACAAGATCAAAAAACCAATATTGAGTCCTTTTCCCTGAAGGACCTTCATAGCCTAAAGAAAGATTACACTCGATGACCTGATGAATCCATAATTGTAGCAGACGCAGGGCTGGCTACGGCTCCGTGGAGGGATGTTTAGAGACAGGTATTTGCTGAGTCATAGGAATTGAACCAGGAGTCCTCACTCTGGTCCTCCTTATCTCTCTGTGACCCCATAGGCTAGTTTCCCTAACCCTTACAATTGGTCAGTTTTCAATCCTCCCTAACCCTATAAAAGAGGCTGTCTGGGCTCATTTTCTTTAGAAGAGCAGCTTCAAGACCCTCCGCGAGACCCTCAGAATAAACCATCGTGGAACACTCTTAGCAGCCTTCTCCTCTCTCATTTTTCATCTGCCTTCCAGGAGCCATGGCCAGCCACAGCCCCTGCGAGCAAGCTGAGAGCTGAAATCATAAAAGAGCTGATTTTCACTAGGAGCTGACAATCACTAAGCTTGCTAGGGGCCACGGCTGAGCAGCAGTCTGGCCTAGGGCACCCCAGCCTCCAGAGGGCTGAGGTGTTCGGCCTTGGACTGCTTGCCTGGGGTGCTTACCCTGCGGGGAACCAGCTATCCAGCTAGGAAGCTAGGCCATGTGGCTTCATTTATTTTACGCATAATTAGTTAGTTAGTCCATGTTTAAGATGCTGCAAGTGAAGCTACAATTCTAAATGATGCTAAAGCGAAGTATTTAGGATCCCTGTCACATGATCCCATTATCCAGCAAGGAATGATGAGGGGGGCTAACCCTCACAGCCTCTGAGCATGGGTCCTAAAAATTGTAGCACAAAAATACCTGTGTGCAAACGATCTCTATATGCAGCAAACCCAGTAGAAGACTATAGAACAAGGGATCCTGTGGAGCTTTCCTGTTCTGACGAGGCTGTAATCTGGTCTTAAGACGCCTCCCATGGGACACCTGATAAAACCGCGGCCCCAGGTCTGCTTCCCCCTCTCTGCTCTCTGGGCCTCTGGGGCTCTGTTCAGGCTCCTGGTCCTCCGCCTCCTCTGCCCCCCGGTATGGGATTTTGGGGGGGGGGGGGGGGGGCAGGAAATAAAATGGACTCTCATGCTAAACAACGAAGAGACTTGTCTCACCTGTTTTCTCTGCCGTGGGCTGTTGCCTCCCTGGACAGATCGTCACTGTAGCAACACGCTGCTATGGGATGCAACGCCTAAAAAAAGTAACAGTGGCAGAGATTATCTTCTCAGATGAAATAACAGCTAGGAATCCAGACTTAGTACCATGTACATCTGTGATGTGGTGAAAACTTGTACAACTTGAGCCATGCAAATATGCTTCTGCTTTAGCAATAATGAAGCAGGATGACAGGGATGAGACCGTGCTTGATATGACAAAGAAGCTCCTAGCATATGCGGATGCTGTACATAACCCAACACATGCCAGAATCTCAGCAGTAGAAACACGTCTGCAGAAATTAAAAGACAAGATAGAAGAAAATCATAAGAAACTCAGGGAGGAGATTAAAGAAGACCTTCTCCAAATCTCAGCAGTACAGATCAGAGATTCTAGTATCCAACGCAGAAGTTCCCAAGATGGGGAAAGAAGGTACACCCCACAAGCAGAGCTGTGGTTCTTCCTGCATACCTGCAGAAAAAACATGAGGAGATGGGATGGAAAATCTACTGCTGCTCTGGCACAGCGGGTGTTTGAATTGAAAGAAAGCAAGACTCAGAAAAGAAGTTCCACCAAAAAGAAAGCAGCTCCAATTACCCATAGTTGAACTGCCAGGTATGATAATAATGATGACATATCCAATCCCCTTGAAAGAATGTCCAAGACATATGTCCCCCCAAAAAAACCAAACCAGGCTTAGAGGGGCCCTGCCTCTAGCCAGGTAGAGGCTAGAGAAAACTGTTTTTTTTAGACTGTGTGAATTCGTTGGCCTAACACTTCTAAACCACAAGAATATAAAGCTTTAGTCGATACTGGTGCACATTGCACATTAATCCCATTGAGACATGTGGGGGCAAAATCTATCTCTATTGCTAGCATGACAGGAGGATCATAACATTATACTTTAGTAGGAGCTGATGTGAGTCTGACTAGAAATGAGTAGAAAAAAGCACCCTATTGTGACTGGCCCAGAGGTCCCATGCATTTTAAGAATAAATTACCTCCAAATTGGGTATTTCAAAGACACAAAAAGACTCAGGTAAACATTTGTGATAGCAGCTATAGTGACAAAAGGAGTCCAACAATTAAACACCTTACCCAGACTGTCCAAGAATCCATCTACAGTAAGACTTCTGAAAAAAAGAAAAGCAACAAGTACCAATTACCACTTCAACAATACATCACCAACAGTATAAAACAGTGCAAGATACTATAATTCCCATCCATAAAATAATCCGAGAGCTAAAGAACCAAGGAGTTGTCAACAAAACCCACTCACCCTTCAATAGCCCCATTTAGCTTGTGCGTAAATCTGAACAAAAATAGAGATTAACAGTAGACTACCATACATTTAATGAAGTGACTCCACTACTGAGCGCTGCAGTGCCAGACATGTTAGAGCTCCAATACGAGCTTAAGTCCAAAGCAACAAAATAATATATCACTATTGATATTACCAATAAATTTTTTCTCTATTTTTCTGGCAGCAGAATGCAGGCCTCAGTTTGCCTTCATGTAAAGGGGAGTGCAGTATGCCTAAAGCCAACTACCCCAGGGGTGGAAGGACAGTCCTACCATCTGCCATAAACTAATCCAGACTACACTAAAAAAAGTAAAGCTCCAAAACATATACAATATATTAATGACATCATTGTGTGGAGAAACACAACCACAAAAGTGTTTGAAAAAAGAAAGAAAATCATCCAAATCCTCCTGGAAGCTAGTTTCACCATCAAAAAGAAAAAAGTTAAGAGACCAGCTCGTGAGATCCAGTTCCTGGGAGTAAAGTAGCAAGATGGACAGCGTCAGATTCCTTCAGATGTCATAAACAAGATCATAGCCATGTCTCCACCAACCAATAAGAAAGAGACACAAGCTTTCCTAGGTGCCATAGGTTTTTAAAGAATACATTTTCCTAAATACAATCAGATCGTAAACCCTCTTTACCTAATCACCCACAAAAAAACCCAATTTCCATTAGAGCCCTGAACAACAACAAACTTTTACCCAAATTAAACTAAAGATTGCTCATACAATAGCCCTTAACCCAGTCAAGACAAGACCAAATGTAAAAAACATACTCTACTCTACAGCCGGGAACTATAGTTTGTCCTAGAGCCTTTAGCAAAAAGTGCCTGTGGAGACTCGAGGCCGACCACTAAAATTTTAAAGTTGAAACTACAAAAAGTCTGAAACCAAGTACACCCCAACAGAAAAAAAAATCTTAGCTACCTATGAAAGAGTCCAAGCCACCTCAAAAGTAATTAGTACAAAAGCACAACTCCTCCTAACACCCCAACTATCGGTGCTGGGGTGGATATTCAAAAGAAAAGTTCCCTCCATCCACCATACCACCAATACTACACAGAGCAAGTAGATTGCTCTTATCACACAACGCACCCATATTAGTAAACTACATCACCCTAAGATTTTAGAAGTAATTACAAATTAGCCTAAAAGTAAAAATTTTAATATCACAAATAAAGAACAAGAACCAATAACACAAACTAAAAAAGCTCCACCATGCAACCAACTGCCAGCAGAGGAAACATGCTACGCTCTTTTCACTGACAATTCCTACCACATCGTAGGGATGAACTGTGGAAACCCAGGGCACGGGGAATATTTCTCTGCCTGCTCTGGGGTGTCCTGACCCTCAGAGGAGCACTGACTTTGAGCCTCATTCATGGAGAAAGTTTCCTAGACTTCAAGATAGACTAGAATCCACAAAAGTGTGAAATAGACTATAGAGAGTAGTGTAGGTGTATCACTTAGGTGAGAAATTTAGGTTTTGGGATTTTTAGTATGTTGTAGATGGCAGCAAGATGGAGGGCACAGGGTGTCATCCTGGGTTTCTTCTTCATGCTTCTTCTTCCTTCTTCTTCATGGGTTTGGGTGGCATTTTGTAATTGGACAGAAAAGTCCGCATTGCGTGCTTCCAGGGATCAGTTATTGGGTTAAAAGGGAAAATAATCTAGGTGTCCTTTCTTAATTGGATAGTTTAGTCTTAAAAGACCTTGTAACAAGAGATAGTCAGCCATTTTGTGCCTTGCTGCCAAACTCATGGTTATGAGACTTTTACTGATAAGAAATAGTAAACACCTGAGTCCGAACATGAAACTACCGTCTCAAGTGCCTTCAATCCAGACCCAGAGAAACCTACAACAAACCAAAAGTGAAAAGCAGCTGTATACAAGTTGCAAAAGCCACTAAAAGAAAAGGTAAATCAAGCCAATTTACAAAACTCAAAGCCATTCAACTAACCCTAAACATTATGAAAAGTGAAAAGTAACCAAAGCTATACCTCTACCCTAATTCATGAATAATAGCCAATACTCTGTAGAGAAAGCTAGAAAAGTAGAAAGAAGCTAACTGACAGCATAGAGAAAAACCAATTTAGACTACTTAAGAGTAGAAAGACATTGCTACCAGGGTAGGGAGGCTACCTGTGAGAGTCTGTCACATAAATACCCATGTCCCCAAGAGTGGAGCTAATAAAGAACACCAAAACAATGAGCAGGTAGACCAAACTACAAAAATAAAAGTGTCAAAGATAGACCTAAATTAGGAACACAAAAGAAAGCTATTCCTAACTCAATAAGCCCATGATGCCTGAAGCTATCAGGGTAAAAATGACACCTATAAATGGGCATAAGACCAAAAAGCAGATTTAACCATAAACAATATTTCTCAAGTTATCGATGACTGTAAAACATATACTACCATCAAACAAACCAAGCGAGTGAAGCCCCTATAGTATAGTAAGCAGTAGTCCAAGTACAAGTATGGGGAGGCCTGGCAGATTGACTACATCACACTGCCCCAAACACACCAAAATAAGCACTATGTGCTCACAATAGTAGAAACCACCACAAAATAGTTAAAAACCTACCCTGTGTCTCACGCTACTGCCCATAACACCATCCTAGGCCTTACAAAGCAAGTCCTTTAGAAGCATAGTACCCCTAAGAAAATTAAGTCAGACAATAAGACTCATTTTAAGAACAGCCTTATCAACACCTAAGCTAAGGAACATGACATTAAGTATACAATATCTCCTATCATACACCAGCTGCAGGCAAAGTAAAAAAGCACAATAGACTGCTAAAAACCCAGTTAAAAACATTAAATAATAAATCTTTCATAAATTAAGAGCAACATTTAGCAAAAGCCACCTAATTAGTTAACACCCAAAGTTCTACCAATTGAGCAAATCCTGCACTGTCTGAATCCCTAAATATAGCAGACAGAAATAAAGTCCCAGTAATACATGTCAGAAGTTTGTTGAAGAAGACAGTATAGAACAATTCTACCTCAATGACAAACAAACTCATTAGTAGCGTTATCTTTGCTCAGGGACCAGGTTGCGCATAGTGAATAATGCAAAAAATAGAACAACACAATGTGTACCTTAGAAAGATATGATTGTTAAGTGAGACTCATACAAATATCACTATTTACTAAATGTTACTGCCATTGTCTATACAGTAAACCATACAGACATAAAATAGAAAGAAATGTGTAAGTGCCAAAAGTCTAAGCAAGTGAAAAATAGAGTTTTGAGTGAGTAAAATAAAAGTGGAGAATCCTACAGCGCTGTAGTCTAAAGCCTGAATTCAGTAGTCCGGTGAGGGGACATAAGGGGGTATGATAAGCATTGCTTGTAATTTTTTAAGAGAACAAATAGAAGTTTTTACGTGAATAAAATGCATGATGGTTGGTAGTAAGTTAACAATATAGGAATAAGGAGTAGAATGTCCAAAAGTGACGTTATGATGCTTATATTCCCAATCATCTGTTCTATTTATACTAAATATTATATTCTGTGCCTTCAAGACTAGCTCAGACAGTGAAGGCAGGGAGAAGAAAGAGCACAGAGTTTCATTGTCAGCTACGCTCTCCCCCACAATCTACTAAAACACAGAACTCCACTATTATTGTCTAGGCACGGATGGGGCAGAATACTGCGCTCCTTTTGCTTTTTAGTGAGTTAGTTTAGCTAGCTGAGGCAGTCCAAGTTTTCCCTAGACTGCATTTTTTTTGCCTTTTCTTAAAACCATTCAAACCTACTCTGGACTGGGACCCAGGGAAACACCAAGAACTTAGACTTGATAACCTACCAAACCTACTCTACAGCCTTGCCCAGCACCATAGAGACTAATAACAAAGCAACCACCCAGTGGAGAGACTTTCTGAATTAGTCATCTCTTCAAAACAGCCAATGAGTTTTGTCATCCAATATTAATTTTTTGTGCTGGAGAGTGCTTTGCCTATTAAATAAACAACTTCTTTCCACTTATCTCTGAAAAAATCCTTTCCAAACCAGTCAAAGAAAAAAGTCATGTGAGTTTACTTTCTAGAGGGGCCCCTTTTAGAAGTTTTCTCCCAAATTTACCCTAAACCAAGACACCTACTCTTTATTGAACCATTTCAAAGCAAAGAGTTAACCCAGCAAATGGTATCTGTTGTTCAACTATAAATTTCTACAAGTCTATTCTGATTTTCAGAGATTCAGACAGATTTTACCATAGTGAGAAATAACAGTAAGATTTAGAAAACATGAAGATCACAATTAAAGGAGTAAAAGAAATAAACAAATTTGAACTTCCAAACCAGTAGCTTGTAGTTACAAGCTACATCCAGATTCTAGAATTCTGCAGGGGCTCCTTAAATCTGAAATGTATGTAAAATGTAATAGTTTGAATATATTTGTATTGGTCTGATAACACAGTAAATTTATTTACTCTATTACTGTATTTAATTACTGCAAATTACTGACATAAACTTATTGCCTCTGTTATTATTTACAATATAGTCTCCCTGCTCTGCTCATGAAACACAGAAAGCTCTGTTACACAGGCCTCATCAAGATGTCCCAGCTGCAATAACACAATGGATATTGAAGTGTGAAGTTTTCAATTTGTCCCATAATCCACATCTGACAGTGACACTGTTGTGAAACCCAGTGGGCTGAGTCAATAGTCAATGATGATTTTAGACCTTGTATTTCAAATGTTTAGCATCACAGCTAAACATTGTAGGAAACAGACTGAAAAAGTCATACAACTTCAACAAATTCACAGCCTGGATCCTCACAGGTGAGAGCTTATAAATTCAAATAAGCCACCTAAAAGCAGGTAAGATTTTTACTAGAATGGAAGGTATGCTTTCATCTGCCTAAAACTATCCAAAACTATGAGCCATGCCCATCTCTACCAGAGCCAGCTTGCACTGATGGTGTGAGCATAGTCAAACTGTTCTTTATCTAGGGTAACAGTGGCATCTGATGGCAATGGGAAGCATTGGCTGTCAACATGAAGGAACTTCTCAGCACTTTCTGCTGACAGCCAGATTATTTTGGTTTTTTTCCTCTCCATACTGCTTTCATCTCTCACACAAGTAAAACAAGTGACAGACAGACAGGATGAATATTCTTTCAATGAAATTTGAATTTTTATTCAAATTTTCATTGAGGACTACATACAAGATAAACCATAACCATATCTAGCATGGCCTTCAGAATATTTGTGTTTTGCACATTAAACAAAGTACTGATCAAGCAGCCTAGGGAAGGAGCTGGTCATTCATATGCGGAAGTACTTCACTTTTTGATTAGAATTCAGTTATTCTGCATATTCAACTGCAGAATATGATGAAAACACATTTGAAATTTCTCCTCAAGAGAAATCAAGATCAAATTATGATATTTTGACAGCTAAAAGAATCAGAAAAGAACCACAACCATCTCAAAGTTCATCTTGTAACAAATAATTTCATACCATGCACTATGAAGATGGTAGCAAGCCAGCAAATATTACATGAAATGCTTTAATATCTATCTGACCAGAGTACTTACTGGGTATTTACTTTCCCACTGAACAGCATCAGAAAAACCTTGCATGAGCCAAGGGTGACTTAACAGGTGTTGGACTGTAATCCACCTCATTGGGTCGACCTGGTGGGCCATAAAAATCAAAGTGATACTCTAATTGTAGAAAAAAACTGAAGAAAAAAATTTATAATCTATACAGAATGTTAAGGTGGTTAGGAACAAAACCAGAAACCAATACTTTTTCAGAGCTTCACCAAAAGGAAGCTCATGCTCAAAGAGCTTAGCTGTGAAGAGCAGCTATATGAGACATGGGGGTCAGAAATTACCTTGGAGTGGAAATTAATTTCAGATTTATGTTAGCTGTTTTAGATTAAATGTGATGTTTAACTTGCTTAGTCTGTAACTTGCTGTACTTGCAAAAGGTCTGCAGAGATGAGCAAAGGAATGCAAGGCCCTGATAAGAACAGTCTTCTACCCCAAGCAAGGTGAAAGGAATGTGAGTTTCCAAGCTGGAGGGAGATAAGAGGGGCTCCATGGACCTGGAAACCAGTGCAGACCAGAACTGAGCTTGGGCTACAGCCAAGGGACAAAGAGAGCACTTGCAGAAGGATGGGGTAAAAAGTTTATTCTTGAGGAAGAGTCATGCATTCATCCCCTATGACCACCAGAGAGGTCTGTGCAAGCACAGAAGAACTGATAAGCTAATTTTAATACAAAGGGGGGCTGGGTGGGGGTAGGAAATGAATATGCACGGACCTATTGCGAAACTTAATGCATACGCAGCATTTTAGAGGATAAAAAAGGGTTTGAATTCTCGGGAGGTGCACATGCCTTTGTAGAGTAATCCTGCATGTGCCCAGCGCTGAATAAATACATACCTACTTTACAACTTTTATGAGTTGTGGAGTTTTTCTGCAAATAATTTCTGGTGAGCCAGCTAGGAGGTCTCTGTCTTACCACAGGACCGTCAGGGAGGCCAACCTCCTGGGCGCTCCTCTGGACCTTCCTTGGAGGAGCGCTGCATATCAGCTTGCTCACTGTGGGGACGGACAACAGCCTGCTGGTATTGTGGATAAACAGTATGTATCAAGCTTAAAGGGGGGCCTGGGACATAAGGGCTGATGGTAAGGTGCTCACAGACATCTACGTGTGCAGCTTAGTCTCTGTGTGAGTAAAAGTTTGAGGCTTGCAAGCAGCCGCAGGCCGAGTGCGGCTGGCGGCAAAAGGGTCTGCTAGCTGATAGGGCATCTGGCAAAAGGGATTTGCTGATTGATTGTGCAATCACTAGTGAGTCTGAGGGTGGGTCAAGTGAATCTGGGCCTTATTGCTGCTATTTACCATATTGTTACTTTTCATCATATTGCTGCTATTCACCACTATTGTGTGCTTGTGGTGTCAGACATTGTGGTTATGTTAGTGGGATTTGTAATTGTGTGAGTGAGTGGCTTTGTGGATTTGGTTTGCGAAAGAGTGGGCAAGTGAGACGTACCCATGGTATGGGGTGAGTGTGGAGCTCTGCCTGCATTTCCGTCCTTGGGCGACTGAGGTGGCCGGGGAAAAGCTAAGTCAGTGGAAGTGTCGGTGAGAACACATACTGTGTTTAAATGTGGTGATTTGTGCAGATTGTGCATGTTTTAACCATGGCTAGATGAACTGAAGGGATTCCTCTGCCTCAATGGTTCAGGCTTGATCCCTGGGAGTTTGTGAATCCAGTAAATCACTAGATAGATAGAGGAGATGAATGGATTTATTTAGAAAGAATATATCAGACTTGAGTCAGTCATTTAGTATCTTTAGACTGGGAGCAACCCTTGGTAGAGGATTTAGAAATTCAAGAAGGGATAAATGGAATAGACTGCCTTTTCAGGCAATTCGTGGGAGCTTTTAGCACATTGAGAAGCTGGCACCCTGCATGGGTACTATTACAGTGGGGAGTTTGTGAGAGACACTGTTATAGTAAACAGCAGGGCATATGTCCCAAGTGTGGATTGAGGTTTCCTAATTGAGCCAATTTTGAACCTAAAATTCTAAAGTTTGCGTGTGGAAAATCACATCTGGTACCCGTAACCTGGGGTTGTGTGTGGAAGGAAAATTGGGAAAGGATTGTGAGACTTCATGAAGAGAGGTTTGGGTGGAAGCGAGATAGGACAAGGAGAAGGAGATAATGGGAACTAACCGGAGCTAAGAGGTCTCCAGAGCCAGCCCTTTGGGGTCTATTTTGACACACTGGAAAGAAATCGCTGGTAGAGGGGGCATGGAGAACAAAAAGGACTTAATCAAGTATTTTTCACATTAGTGGCCATTATACAAGTTAGAGGATGGAACAAAGTGGCCACCTGCTGGAACTTTAGATTATAACACCTTATTGCAGTTAATGCTGTTCTTAAAATGGGAAGGCAAATGGGATGAGGTTTCTTATGCAGATATGTTTTTCTACTTACAAAATCAATATTTACTTACAATCCAATATTTACTGCCAAACATTTACTATATGTTATCAAGCAACACAACCCAGATTGGGCAGGCATCCAGTTACTACTGGATGCTTTCACTGAAACAGAAAAGCAGTTGATCTTAAAAACAGAAGAAAGTTTGGCAGAAGATTTCTGTAAAAACGAGCGACAGGATATAAGAGAATTTTTCCCTTTCCAAGACCCAAAATGGGATCCAAATATATCAGCAGAACTAAACAAATTAGCAAGATTGGATAGCAACAGGAATGAAAAGAGCTATTCCGAAGACCATAAATTGGTCTGCCCTATATTCTATTAAGCAGGGGGCTTCTGAGACCCTGTCTGAGTTTCTAGAGCTTCTAAGGGATTAGACCAGGGGTCTGAGATAGGAATAAATCAGTTAGTTAATTTGGTTTTGGGACAGTCTACTGGAGATATCAGGCATAAACTTCAGAAAATTTGGGGGCCAGAAGGGAGGGACCTTGAGGTCTTGTCAAAACAGGCATGGAGAGTATTCAGCAATCGGGAGGAAGGATATAAACAAGGAATGAAAAAGCTAGTGGCAGTGGTACAGGAGGAAAAGCAAGAGAAACACAGGCAGGGACCACCCAGACGAGGTCCACCTTGGTTGGGTAGAGACGAGTGTGCAATTTGTAGAAAAACTGGTCACTGGAAAAACCAGTGCCCAGAGTGGAGACAAGGCGACCGTCGGGAGAAGGGGGTGGTGGTTGCACATGTGAAAGATGACTGAGGATGACCAGGAGATTCCACCCCAAAGGATCCATTTGTTGTAACAATGAGACTGGGGGAAGAGGGGAAGAAAGCGGGATTTTTAGATGATACAGGAGCCACATATTCAGTCTTAAATAAAACTTTGGTACCTGTGGGGAATGATTATGTTGTAGTGCGGGGAGCAACTGGCCAATCTGAGAAGTCTTATTTTTGCAAACCTTTAAAGTAAAAACTTGGAAAACAAGGGGGTATTCACAAGTTTTTATATATGCCCAATTCACCAAAGGCACTTTTAGGGAGAGATTTATTGGAACAATTACGAGCAACCATTACATTCAAAAATGGGGAGGTTACTCTGGAGGTAAATGATCAGAAGTACATAGAAGGTATAAAGTTTAATATTAATGACCATTAAACCTAAGGAGGAAATTAGTGAAGAGGTAGTAAACCAAGTGTTTTCCAGAGTATGGGCTTTCAATGTACGAGGGAGAGCGAAAAATGCCCCTCCCATAGTAATCAAACTTACGGAACGGAAACAGACAGAATCGAACAGTATCCCCTGAAGAAGGAAGACAAGGAAGGAATCAGCACAATAATCCAGAATTTTTTGCAGTTGGGACTGTTGAAGGAATGCCAATCTGATTTCAATACTCCCATTTTACCTGTTCAAAAGCCTGATGGGTCATCGAGTAGTACAAGATTTGAGGGCTGTCAATAAGACAACAGAATGTCCTAGGGTGATGTTATGATGCTTGTATCCCCAATCAGGTGTCCTGTTTGTGCTGGATATTATATTCTGTGCCTTCAAGACACGGGCTGAGAGCGAAGGCAGGGAGAAGAAGAAGCACAGAGTTTCTATCAGGGACTGGAGTCCCTCCTCCACAGTCTGCTGGAACAGAGAGCACACTGTTGTTGTCTGGGCACGGACGGGGCAGAACACCATGCTCCTTTTGCTTTTTAGTTAGTTTAGCTAGGTGAGATAGTCCGAGCTTTCCCTAGACTGTTTTTCTTTCCCTTTTCTGGGAATTATTTGAACCTGCTCCGGACTGGGACCCAGGGAGACACCAAGATGTCGCTGTCGAGGTGGACATAACACAAAGCAGAGCCCACAAGCAGTCTCAGTTGGCAACTCTTTATTCTTGAACATGGCTGATCTTTTATACACTTTCCAATTGTTTATGCTTCTTCTACCTTAACTATTGGCCACAATAATTCAACATAATTCTATTGGTGAAAAGTTACGGTGACTTAACTAACTTTCTAAAAATACTTCGTCCAGCTGCAGAGTTCTTATCTTTCTTCAGTTCCTCTCTTCTCTTGGTCTCCTTGGTGACAGCCTTGGAGAGAGCTCCTTATCAGCTTCTTCTCGCTCCTTTAGCTAACAGGCCCGTTGTTAGCCCCCTCCACAATTCCCCCTTTTTGTTTCTGAACTGTAAATACAGCTGCTATGGATTTTTGCAGGGCCCTTTGCAAAAATCCAAGCAGACAGGGGAAACACAAAACAACAATCACAACCATCAACAAAATTAACATTCCCATTCTTAATGCAATCATTCCTGTCCTTCATCCATCTATAAGTACTTTTTAAATTTCCTAAGTACTTTATCCTTAAGACTAATGAAATACATGTCCTAATATGTGGTCTTAGCCAGTGTTATCCTCACGTTCTGCTTCATCTGCGGAACCATTCATCCTATCCCTTCCTGCGCATTCCAGATAAAGTTTAACACAGCAAGCAGGAACCCATCGAGGACCATTATCTGTCAAAACACAAGCATAACCCGTCCCCCAGGTTATTAGTTCCACTAGACCAGACCACATGCCAGTAATTAAATCCTTGACCCATACCTTGACATTTCTACAGAAATCTGGTTGCTTAGAATTCAAAGAGGAAAAATGGTAAAAGATTGGAGATAAGTGTGAGTCAGGTAGGGGACGCAAAAAATTTAACACATAAACAGCTTTATCTAATCTTACTTGAGGTGACTCCTGTTGCATTCCCCCTTTTTGTTTTTGAACCTGACGTTTAAGAAGACCATGAGCCCTTTCAATGATTGCTTGGCCCGTGGGGACATGTGGAATGCCTGTTGAATGCTCAATGCCCCAAGCATGAAAGAATGCTGGGCCATTATCTGTTTTTATGTGACACAGAACACCTAGGATAGAAAAGGCATGGTAAAAATGACAAATAGCATCACGAGTTTTTTCTCCTGTGAATGCTGAAGCAACCATTGCATGAGAAAAAGTATCAACTGTGACATGAACATACTTTAAGTGACCAAATTCTGGCATTTTAGTAACATCGGTTTGCCATTCCTCTATAGTAGAAAGACCCCTAGGGTTAGTACCATAATACTGAGTGACATGAGTCATGTGACAGTCAGGGCAAGAAGAAAGAATTGATTTTGCTTCACCAGGAGACAATTTAAATTGCTGCTGTAAAGCTTGAACACTCTGATGAAGAAATTGATGTGATAAAATTGCCTGCTGTAACACATTAGGTACAGTTTTGATTGCAGCAGCAGCTACTAGAGAATCTACATAGGCATTGCCTTCAACAAAAAATCCCAGTAATGATGTATGGCTGCGAATTTGCATGATGAAGTAAGGATGTTTTCGAGCACCAATAACTGTCCATAACTTCACTAACATGATAGACAGTGGTTTCTCTTGAATATTATACAACACTGCTTGATCTAAATGTTTAACCCAATTGGCAACATAAATGGAATCAGTAACTGTATTTACAGAACCAGGAAATAAAGTAAAAGCCAAAAGGACAGCAGAAAGTTCAACGAGTTGAGGAGATCCCTGCTGAATTATTGTCTCATATTCCCAGTGATCGTCCTTTTTCCAAGCCACAGCTGCTTTTCCGGTTTTTCCGGATCCATCTGTAAAAACTGGTATACCTTCCACTGGAACAGGAGAACAAATTTGTTTGCCTTCAAAATGAATCTCTTTGGTCAGTTTTAGAACAGGATGAGAAGGCAAATGGTATTGTATTTGGCCTGTAAAACAAGATAAGGCAGATTGCAACTAATTATTTTGAAAGCACCATTCAAAATACCACTGTTGTACAGGTATCAAAATGGTCACAGGGTTGTGTCCCAAAATCTCATGACAACGCCTGCGGCCTTTGATGATAATATCTGCAGAAAGCTCATAAAGTCATTGAGCTGTTTTCTGAGATCAGAAAGATAAAAATATCCATTCCAGAATATGCAGTTGATCTTCTCAATTATCACTCCATTGACACGGTATTCCACATGGTATTTCATGGTCCTTCAAAATAAACAATTGAACACCAACAGAGGTATCTATCCTGTTAACAAATTTGTGTGCTAAAGCTAATTCAATTTCTTCTAGGGCCTTTTTTGCTGCTGGGGTCAATTGCCTCCTATCAGTAGAGGAGGTGATGCCTGAGACCAAATCAAACAATGGTTGCAACTGATGATTAGTTATGCCTAGATATGATCGAATCCAACCTATTAAACCAACCAATTTCTGTACATCAGTAGCAGTTTTAATATCAATGTCTAACTTCACCGGTTGAGGCATAACTTGAGTGTTAGTCACCAACATACCTAGATATTTCCAAGGCATGTGTTCCTGTACTTTCTCTGGGGCAACGATCAGACCAAAAGCTTTCTAATTTGTCACAGCACATTGTTTAAGAGCTGATAATTGTTGTTTGTTGTCAGATGCCAACAAGATATCATCCATGTAATGGTAGCAGTAGCAATTTTTAAATTGCTCCCTCACTTTTGACAAGGCCTGTGCCACAAACCATTGACAATTAGTTGGTGAATTTTTCATGCCTTGGGGAAGTACTGTGGAGGCATAGCTACATGACAAAGGCCACGTAGACATGCTCTGGATAGCTGACCAAGAATTGGAAAAGTACCGGACCCAGCTTATCTGAGCCCCTGCACCTGCAAGAACACTGTGGCCTTGAGCATAGCTGTAGTATGATAACAAGATGATGTAGCTGAGAGAGAGACATGAGAAAAAGGAGATGTAAGTTGTAAAGAATGAGGAAGTAAGGGGGGAACTGATACCTATAGTATAACCAATAGATTGCTTAGCTTACAGAAAATGCATGAACTTATTACTTGTTGTGCATAAATGTCTGATGCTCTAATCAATAAACAAAGCTTGCTCAACTCTCATATTGAGCGTCCCAAGTCTCCCTCACTGCGACAAAGTACCCTCCATTGATATCTTTTATTGGGTCCAGCATGATTTATGGAAGGCACAGTAAAAGCAAATTTTTCTTTGTCTTGCTCAGCCAATGGAATAGTGAAGAAACAATCTTTCAGATCAATGACAACTATTTGCCATTCCTGTGGAATCATCGTAGGTGTAGGAAGGCCTGGTTATAAAGCTCCCATTGTTGCCATTACAGCATTTATCTGCCGTAAATCATGTAAAAGTCTCCATTTTCCCTTTTTTTTTTTTAATAACAAAAACAGGGGTATTCCAGGGGCTGAATGATTCCTCAATATGTCCCGCTTGCAACTGTTCTGTGACTAATTCTTGCAGGGCAGTAAGCTTTTCAGTAGTAAGGGGCCACTGGTCAACCCAGACAGGGTTATTTGTCAACCATGTCAGGGCTACAACTGGACATTCATTGCCCTGCATCACAGTGGCCCCTATTAAAAATCCGTAGTAATTTTGATGCCCCATTGAGATAAACAATCTTGTCCCCACAAACTGTGAGGAGCATTGGCAACATAGGGTCTGATGTTAGCTTGTTGGCCATCACCATGTCTCACATTAATTACAATGGCTGACAAACCACCTGTTGTAGCACCACCCAACCCCAGAAGTCCAAAACTTGCCTGAGTGAGAGGCCACGATTGAGGCCAGCAAAGTCGCGAGAGTATTGTGACATCTGCTCCAGTGTCAATTAAACCTTTTACTAATATAGTTCCTAGATGACATCCACTGGCAGTGAGATGGCATGTCTTTTCTGGACAGTTCTCCATTACTTTCTCAGTCCAGAACACTTGAGGTACTCCTGTTGATCCAAAACTTCCCGTGCCGCGACTTCAGTCCACTGTATTTGGAAGAGAACTCACAAAAGGTACAATTTGAGCAATGCAAGTTCCTTTCTGAATAGTGACAGGAGAGTCATCAATGGATACCATAGCATGAATCTGTCATAAATAATCTGCATCAATAAGTCCTAGATGCACATGAATACCTCTAAGTGTAGTACTTGATCTTCCTATCAAAAATGCACTCAATCCCCGTCCTATCGGACCATAGGCATCAAGGACCACTTTACATATTTCCTTTGTTAGAATGGTTACTGTGTCAGCGGTGGGTATATCAATCCCTGCGGACCCGCTTGTTGCTGCTGAGTATCGTTCGCAAATGGGTAGCTTAGCAGTGCTGGGAAGGCCCGTATTTACTGTTGTGGTTGTTGGGGTATTTGTTTCCCCATGCGCCCTTGCACGCTCTTCTTTGGGTTTCCCTGCAATAGCTGACCATTTGCGTGATATTTACTCCTGCATTGTTTAGCATAAAGCCCAGGTTTAGCACAACGATTGCATACAACATCACTGCTTGCACTTGGCTTAGATGTTGTTTTCCGGGTATTACACTGTGCCCTTGTTGCCCACAATTATAGCATTTCGCTGAAGGTCTTAGAACTGCAGCAAGAGCTGCCATTTTATGCTCGACTGAACCAACTTTTGAACAAGCAGTAACCGTTTCAGGCAATGTGGGTTCCCCAGGTAAAGCGTCAATAATCTTTCTGCAGTCTGGGTTTGCATTTTCTTTAACCAATTGTATACACTATTTGTGTTGCAAAGTTTCATTATCTACCTGTTTCTCAATAGCTGCAGCAAGTTTTTCCGCAAATTGCAAAAATGATTCTTTCTTCACTTGTTGAATAGTAAAATATCTCTGTTTTGGAGCTGCCATTTGCATTGTTTTTATTAAAGCACTTATACCAATTTGCTGAGCATGTGCCAAAATTGAAGGATCCCACCTTGCTGTAAATCTGGGTTAGCAAAAGGCCCAGTGCCCAATAAGGCATCAACACCCACAGCATGACGAGGGTCATGTTGAGGCAACTGCATATTTGTTAAAGCTGTGTGCTCAGCCACTCGCCTCCAAGTGTCTTGAAATACACCATATTGTACTGGCTGGAATAGAATTGTAGCAAGATGCATGATGTCATAAGGTGCAAGCAGATCTGCATTAATTACACGTATTAATTGCATTACCTCTGAGGAACTAATACCATACTGAGCCACTTTCGATTGGAGATCTTGCACAACCCTCCAGGCAAAGACATGATGACTATCATCCTGCCCTGTTCCAGGAGCTGCTTTAAAAACTGGAAAAGCCATAGGGTTATCACAGGCAACATTTGTATTAGCACTGTTTTCCTGAGGTACTCTTAGAGCACCTAATCTTTCTATGATGTCCCAATTCTTTTCTTCAACTGCTTTTTTCCTAACAAATTCCCAAAACTCCTGAGGCTGTCGAGGAAGCACAGTTACTTGAAATGGGGGCAAAGTCCATGGGGCAGTAGGGCTAGAGCTATTAGAAGGTAAACTGACAAGCGTTCCTTGCCCCAACTCAGGTGTTACTGTGGGCAACATCACTTGATTCACTGTTGCTGTCACTGTCAGGTAACGGAGGATACGGCCTTGCATATTGTTTAAGCCGCTCAGAGGGAAGCGGGGGGGCAGATGGCTGGGTTTCTTTCTCTGCTAAAGACATTTCAGCTAACTGGTGTAGTGGTGTAGTATATACAGGCAGCATCGCGAGCTGCTGCGCAGGTGTCAGATAAAGAGGCTTAGGGGTCTGATAAGAAGACACTATGGCAGTTTGCCCAGAAGTTTTGGCAGCTTTACCAGCAGCTTTGGCAGCTTTCCCAGAAGCCTTGGCAGCTTTCCCAGAAGCTTTGGTAGCCTGCCTGGTAACTTGCATGGCACCCGAATTTTCTTCAAGGATAGATTCACCAAGTTCCCCATCAGAGGCCCCCTCTGCCTCATCCCCCCCGTCAGTTTCTGTTATCAGCCCCGCTTCTTCATCCGCGTCCCGCTCTGCTTCTTGCTCTGTTTTCCATTCTTTCAGTGCCTCAAAGAGCAATCCCCAAGTAACTGCTAGATCGACAACAGTTTTATCTCGCACTCTGATAACTTCCCACAGTCTGTCCCTGACTTTTTCCCATGCTTTAACACTAAATGCTGTGCCAGGATCAGTGCCAAAATCCTCTGATTTAGCCCACAGCAATATACTACGAAGGGCACAGTCTGAAGTATCAATTCCCTTATTTCTTAACAAAACTTTCCATGTAGCCAAAACAGTCTCTTCCTCTTTAGATAAATTATGTCCCATTATTACTAGTTGGTGGCTCACCTACTTCCAGGTGTCTTGATAGGGAAAATCAGGTCCAGACCTCCCTGTGGCTTCCACCTGCCACTCTCAGCTGCACCAACGCCGCCTCCCCCACTACGTCCCAGTGGGTCACGGTTGCCATTTGCTAGGACCCCGTATGGGTCCAGGCCGAGTATGTTCTTAAGGGTGTTATATCATATCGGGGTCACCAGATGTCACTGTTGAGGCGGTCACGACACAAAGCAGAGCCCACAAGCAGTCTCAGTTGGCAACTCTTTATTCTTGAACATGGCTGATCTTTTATACACTTTCCAATTGTTTATGCTTCTTCTACCTTAACTATTGGCCACAATAATTCAACATAATTCTATTGGTGAAAAGTTACGGTGACTTAACTAACTTTCTAAAAATACTTCGTCCAGCTGCAGAGTTCTTATCTTTCTTCAGTTCCTCTCTTCTCTTGGTCTCCTTGGTGACAGCCTTGGAGAGAGCTCCTTATCAGCTTCTTCTCGCTTCTTCTCGCTCCTTTAGCTTACAGGCCAGCTGTTAGCCCCTTCCACACCAAGAGCTTGCACTTTGTAGCCTGCCAGGGTCTACTCTGGGCCGCAGCCTTTCCTAGCACTGGAGGAAATGATAACAGGGCAACCACCCACTGGAGAGACTTTCTGAATTTGTCATCTCTTCAGGGCTGCAAATGAGTTTTGTCATCCGGTATTGTTCATTTTGTGTGCTGGGGAGTTGTTTGCCTGTTAAACAGGTTTTTTTCCACTTGTCTCTGAGGAAATCCTTCCCAAACCGGTTGGGGGGAGGGGCCGTGTGGGTTTGCTTTCTGGAGGGACCCCTTTTGGAGGTTTTCTCCCAAATGTGCCCTAAACTAGGACACAGAAGATTTGCCCTTGGTGGCAAATCCATATACTTTACTAGCCTGCTTAACACTAGAACTAATTTAGTTTACCATTTTACATCTGAAAGATGCCTTCTTTTGCCTCCCTATGCATGAAACCAGCCAGAAAATTTTGCATTCAAATGGGAAAGCCCTAAAAGTGGGTGCAAAACTCAGCTCACATTGGTGGTGTTGCCTCAGGGATTTAAAAATTCTCCCACTCTGTTTGGAGAACAACTTGCAAAAGACCTAGAGTCCTGGGAAGCTCCACCTGAAGAAGGAAGGCTATTGCAATACATGGATGATCTTCTAATAGCCACTCAGACGAGAGGTGTTTGTGGCCTGGGCGGTAAGCCTTTTAAACTTCCTAGGACTCCAAGGGTATAGAGCATCAAAGAAAAAGGCACAGGTAGTGAAGCAGAAAGTAATCTACCTGGGTTACGAGGTTAGTGCTGGACAACGGACTTTAGGGCAAGGTCACAAGGAAGCAATATGACAAACCCTGAAACCTCAGACAATAAAGGAACTTTGAAACTTTTTAGAAATGACAGGTTGGTGTCGGCTATGGGTTTACAACTACGACCTGCTCATAAAACCCCTATATGCTCTCATTGCCAATGGAAATAGGGATCTCCAGTGGATAAAGGAAGCCACATGGGCCTTTCACCAGCTAAAGAGTGCTCTTACCTCGGCTCCACCACTGGGACTTCCAGATGTGAGTAAACCATTCTTTCTGTTTTCCCATGAGAGACAGGGGATTGCCTTGGGGCTGTTAGTCCAGGACCTGGGCCCATATCGAAGGGGGGGTAGCTTACTTTTCCAAGCAACTAGATGCAATGCCCAAGGGGTGGCCAGGATGTCTCAGAGCTGTAGCAGCAGTTGTGCTAAATATCCAGGAGGGACGCAATTTTACCCTGGGACAGAAAATGACTGTACTAGTGTCTCACAGTGTCTGCAGTACTGGAAGTGAAGGGCAGGCACTGGCTTTCACCACAGAGGTTCCTGAAGTACCAGGCCATTATGGTAGAACAAGATGATGTAGAAATAGTGGTAACTAATACTGTCGATCCAGCTTCTTTCCTCAGTGGAAATCAAGGAAAAGCAGTACACAACAACTGCCTGGAGACTATTGAACCTACTTACTCCATCCACCCTGATCTAAAGGACACTCCTTTGGATGATGCAGAGACCTGGTTCACTGATGTAAGCAGCTACGTCAGCAGTGGAGAACAACATGCTGGGTATGCAGTCACTACCTGCAGAGAGGTAATAGAATCAGGACCCTTGCCAACAGGTACCTCTACACAAAAGGCCAAGATAATTGCACTGACCCGTGCCTTAGAAATGGTAAAAGGAAAACTAATAAACATCTACACAGACTCAAGGTATGCATTTGGGGTTGTGCATGCACATGGAGCCATTTGGAAAGAGAGGGGACTGCTGACCTCAGAAGGAAAAAACATTAAACATGCACAAGAGATAATCAGGCTATTGGAAGCAGTTCAACTGCCAGAGAAGGTAGCAATTATGCACATTAAGGCACACCAGAAAGTGAGCTCAGAATTGGAGGAGGGAAACTGCTGGAACCCTGGATGCTGCAAATTCTAGACTGTGTTGAAAGGCACAGACCCTCAAAAGAACACTACATTTGACCTGAGGCCATGGAGAAGGCTTCCAAAACTGATTGACAGCACTGGAATTATGGGTGTGTAGTTTGAATAGAAGTGTGTAATGTCACATGGTGGAAAACTTAGAGTTTAAGGTTTTAGAAAATAGTAGTATATATAAAGCTAAGATGTACGTTTTAGGGCAGTGGCTACTCTTTCTTCGTCACCTCCTTCTTCATGGGTTTGGGTGGTATTGTGTAATTGGATAAAAAAGTCCACATTGTAGGACATGGGTAATTAGTTATTGGGTTAAAAGTAAAAATAATTTAGGTGTCATTTCTTAATTAGATAGTTTTTCCTTAAAAGACTGTGTAGAAATAGATATGGGCCCATTTTGTAGCTTGTTAGTGACATGCTGTAGAACTCACAACTTGTAAGACTATAATACAGATAAGAATGAATAAACATCTGAGTCCAAACATGAAATACCATCTCTGAGCATTTAATCTTGTCCTGGATTGAAAAATAATTTGGGTATTCTATTTGCCATCTGTCAGAGGTAGGGCAGTTATCTTCTGTTAATTGGGCAGTTTTCTTTATCTCTTTCACAAACCAGTCCTCCCTCTGGGAAATAGCTTCTGTTAATGGGCCATCGAGTCTCAC